>NC_050575.1:191495632-191801049 GCF_011100635.1 Trichosurus vulpecula
AAGGGGAGGAAAGGAGAGGAGAGAAGACAATGCCAAATAACACAAGTAGGAATCTTATCAATCAATCAAGTACCATTTATTTAACCTTTAATATCCACTAGACACTAGGGATGCAAAATACAAAGTAAGATAGTTTCAAGAAGCTTATGTTCTGCTGGAGGATATAGCATGTTCACAGATAGGTAAATATAGGATCTATAGGAAAAAAACACAAATTTTGGGAAGCGGACACTAACAACAGAAATAGGGAAAGTCCTCTTGAAAGAGATGGTGTCATAGCTGCCTTTTGGTAGTTAAAGTGTTGTTATGTGGACTGAATAAATTAAAAAGCATTTTATCGAGCACTTATTGCGTGTCAAATACGGCAAAGTACTGAGGACACAAGCAGAAAAAGCAAGATAAGCCCTGCTATCAAGAAGCTCACCCTCTAATGGGGGAGACACATAATAGAATGTTCAACCCCAAGGTGAATAGAAAGGCCTGGGAAACCTAAGGGTAGTGGCCCCAATCTAATTGAAAAGAACGAATGGAGTTTGTGATATCCATCTCATCCAAACCATGTGAGCAGTCAAAGCAAGCTGCCCATAAGGGTTTTGGCTGGCACAAGCTTGGGGGAGGGAAGGAGAGGAGAAGGTAACTGAGGACTTCTCTTGATGGAAGAAGATGAGACTTGTTCTTGGTGCTAGAGAGTAGGAAGAGGAGCAACGGGTTCCTAAGAGACAGATTCTGATATTGTGTGTGGTATCATGGACCATTTGTACATTCATTCATTGAACAAAGATGTATTGAGCATCTACTATGTACAAAAAGGGAGAAGATACAAAGATTAATGAGATTGAAGACTAGCTCTTAAGGACATAAGATGTAGGATAAAAAAGGATAAATTTATGTGGTGTACAGCAGAAAGAGCCCTGGATTTGAGATTAGAAGACCTGGCTTCAAGTCTCAACTTGTGTGATCTTGGGAAAGTTGCTTCATCTTTTTGGGTCTCTGTTTACTGATCTGCAAAATGAAGGTAAGTACATCAGAGGGCCTCTGAGTTCCCTTCTGGCTCTGAGACCTTATGATTCTGTAGAATATTGACTCTCTCTCTGAGCTTTTATTTCCTCCATTTGCAAAATAAGGATGATAATAATAGATTGAAAGTCCTTTGGACCGCAAGGAGATCAAATCAGTCAATGCTTAAAAAAGATTAATTCAGGCCATTTACTAGAAGGTCAAATACTGAAGCTGAATCTTAAATACTCTGGCCACATAACGAGAAGACAGGACTCATTGGAAAAGACCCTGACGTTGGGAAAGATTGAAGGCAAAAGGAAAAGGGGATGGCAGAGGATATGATGTCATGGAAACAATGACCATGAAGTTGTATGGACTTTGAGAGACAGTGGAGGATAGAGGGGGGGATAGAGGGGTGTTGGCCACAACTGAACGACTCAACAACAACAACGATGGATTGATGTAAAGAGTATTGTATCCTGGAAAACACCATGCCAATATCAGTTATTATTATTGTTGTCACAGGTAGGACATTCTCCTCTCTCACACATGGGGCCTCAAGAATGGGTACTCTGTAGATTCAAGTTCCTTTGCAGGTCCACATCTACTTAAAAAGATAGCTTGGGAGCCTCCAGGCAACCAGAGGACACAGTTAGTCCAAGGAAAAGGCAAGTAATGAGAAAGCATAGTAAAAAGATTTGTAATAGAACATTTCTCCCACAATTTAGATACCATTAGTGGGAAAAGGGTCATGCAAGAGAAGCCCAGATCACACACAGGGTGTCCACAGGTGGGAAATATGAGTGTGGAGTGGCAATTCACACTAGTGATGACTTCTGGAGATGTCATCAGGCTGCTCTCATCCCATCTGAGCCGCACAGCTCTGCCGGTGCAGCCTCTGCTAAGCCTGGCTCCTGCTACTTACTAGATTCTGGGTTCATCTCTTCAGAGACACTCAAGCCACCTCTATTTCAGTCAGCTAGGGTATAGTGACTAGAACATAATCAGGGCAGACTGCCCACTTTTGAGTCATTGCCACTATATCCAACTAACAAAAACCAGCCAGAGTGCCTCCAGGCTGAGATTAGGTCCTTTTCTTTTCAAACCTAGTGTCTGGGTGTTGCAACAATCCAGCTAGCAGCTGCTGTGGGGGTGAAAGACCAACACAAGCCCAGCAACAAGAACACTGCCAGCACAAGTTCTTTTGATCTTCTTTACTAAGGAAAGCAATGTTAAAGGGTTGACAAGAGTATTTCAATCCAACATACAAATATCATTCACTTAGTTCAGGGGAAAAAGCCAGCACCCTGAACTTCAGAGCAAATACAAACAAATTATAAAGATACATTATAAACAGACCAAATACAATTCATAGTTACCAAGAAGGTATCAACATCTGGGTTCACAAGCTGGAGGGCTCCTAACTACAGCTGCCCCAAGTCTCCACATCAATACTCCTCCAAGAGTGAGATCCGCAAGCAAATAGCTCTGTTCTCTCTTTTTATACACTATTTAGCCATCATCAATGTCGTCTGAGCGACCAGAACTCAGGCTCCTGCTATTGGCTCTGGTCTTAGCAACTCCCCTCAGGACCCTGAGGGCCTCACGCCTACGCAGGCTTAGCACCTAGTAGATAGGGGTTTGAGCCTGGGGCTTTGCACCTAGTAAGGCTCAATCAAAGACACAATTAATTTATCATTCTAAAACCGTAAAAAAGTCCTAACTTAGTTGATATTACACTGGGCAGAAATCAAAGCCTTTGATTAGAGATAACTATCTAACCTAGAGTGAGCTGTTCTTAGATACTCTCCAAATCATCTTCAGTTTAGCATGCAAATTCATTTGAGCTGGAATAAAAGATAAGCTGAAGAAGCATGGTCATTGCTCTCCACTTAACTAGCCCACATTCCTATCTTTATTATGCATAGATAGTAACAGAAAAGCCTGATTTGAAAAATATCCAATTCTCCCTATACTATTATATAGGCCATTCACAAAATCTGTGAGTTGGAAAAGGTCAGGCAATCAAGCAAACAACTGACCCAAAATTACTTCTGAAAGCCCCAACAAGGTACCTCCTGCTTGAACACCTCCAGTACAAGGAAGAACAGTCCTTTCATAGCTAGACCTTTCCACTTTGGCATAGCCTGATTTGCTAGGAAGTTTTTCCTTAAAGAGATAAGGGTTAGAGACTGGACCCACGATTTCATTAGTACAGGGAACTAGAATTCTAGTTCTAGAAGTTCTATTCTAGAACTAGAATGGGTTCTACCCATGCAGGTCAGGACTCACCTTACCACTTAGAGTCTTAAGAGAGTTTTCTCTAAGACTCAGTGATTTGAGTAGGGTTACACAGTCAGTGTATATGTCAGAGGCTCATGACTGGCTTCTGGTTTGTTCTCTAACCAATACACCACGCAGTCCCTCTAAATCTGTCTCCCTGAAATTCCCACCCCATGCTCCTAGTTCTGTCCTCTACTTGGCATTCAAAGTCCTTCACAGCCTTCCCCCTGCCCACCTTTTCAGTTTTTTTGTGCCTTATGCCCTCCCACTCCCCACATACCCTGTGATCTAGCAACATCAGCTACCTAGCTTTTCCTTGCACAAAACGGTCCATCTCCCAACTCTGGACAGTTTTCCTGACTGTCCCCCATACCTAGAATGTTCTCCCTCTTCATGTCTGCCTCCTAGCTTCCTTTGAGCCCCAGCTAAAATCTCACTTTCTCTAGGAAACCTTTCACAGTCTCCTTTGATGCTAGTGACTTCCCTCTGTTGATTACTTCCAATTTATCCTGTACATAACTTGTTTGTACAGCTATTTGTGTGTTGTCTCCCCCATTGAGCTCCTTGAGAACAAGGATTGTCTTTTGCCTTTCTTTGTATCCCCAGTGCTTAGCACAGTGCGTGGTACATAGTAGGTGTTTAATAAATGTTGGTTGACTGACTTGGGCAAAACAAGTCTTATTCATCTTTCAAATGACAATCTTTCAAATACTTGAAGACAATGATATCAGTCTCTAAGTCTTTTCTCCTTCCCACCCCAACACAGCCCCTCTCCCACTCTGGCCCAAACATTCTCAGTTTCTAAAACTGATTCTCATATTGCCTGACTTCCAGTCCTTTCATTATCTTGGTAAGAGCACACACCAGTTTGGTGATGCCCTTCATAAAAAGTATCGCTAGGAACTAAACGCAGCTCCAAGCCTTTGCAAAGAACTTGCTGTTCAATTGTTTTAGTTGTTTTCAACTCTTTGTGACTCCTTTTGGGGTTTTCTTGGCAAAGATACTGCAGTGGTTTGCTATTTCCTTCTCTAGCTCATTTTACAGATGAGGAAACTGAGGCAAACAGACTTGCCCAGGGTCACACAGCTAGTGAGTATCTGAGGCCGAATTTGAACTCAAGTCTTCCTGACACTCAGCACTCTATCCACCAAGTCGCCTTGCTGCCCTGTATGAAACTTAGTAGATTGTAAAATGTCTTGAATGGGCTAAAATCTATTTAGCATCAGGGCCAGCATTCATCTGCTAAAGCCACTCCTGAGCAGGCGTAGAAACAGTAACTGCATGAGCACACCAAATACTCTCTGGATATGGCATGGGGGGAAGACACACTTGGACTAACGGGAAATAGGTCACAGGATCTCAAACTTTCCTCTGTAATCCTGACTGTTCCTTATAATAAAACCATGTAGTCATGAGAGATGATCTGAAAGTTTTTCTGTTCTAATTTCCATCCCTCAAATCTGCTGTCTTCTTAACAGTGGAGAGGTGGCAGTGCTGACAACTAAACTATGCTGAGCTAAGAGAAGGAAAAATATTCCTATAAAAGGAAGGATGTTAACCTTGGTCTGAGAAATTTTTTATATATATAGATATGTGTATGTGTATGCATGTATATATACATACATATGTACATATATGTATATATATTATGTATGTTTGTATATACACACATATATACATATGTATATAGCTATATTTCAAGATAATTTGTTTCCTAGGCAATCTTATGCATTGTATTTTTGTGATTTTAAAAACCTTATTCTGGCTAGGCATAGTGGTACATACCTGAAATCCCTACTATTGGAGATGTCCAGACTGGTAGATTGCTTGAGCTCAGGAGTTCTGAGGTGCAGTAGAATAAAACCAATTGGGGGTCCATGTTAAGTCTGGTGCCAAGACAGTGAGCCCATGGAGAGGAGAAGGGAGGGACTAGGCTATCTGGGGAGCGGTAAACTAGTCCAGGAAATGGTGTGGGTCAAAGCTCTTATGCCAACTAGAGGGATCTGGCCCATGAGTGGTCACTGCACCTCAAGGAGGCACAGTATTTTTTTAAAGACAAAAACTATGTTATTTTGAGAAGATTTCTACAGGTTTCTCCAGACTACAAAGAAAGTGCCAGAACCCCTGATTTCAAAGCTCTCCTTGGCTCATCAGGGCATTGGCATGATGTGGGAAAAGTAGACTCCCGAAGCTCCTGCCTCCATCACTCCACACACAAGGTGTGTGACCTTGGGCAAGTCAGGTTAGTTCCTTAGATTTCAGTTGCTGAATCTGTAAAATGAGGCTAATAGTACCTTACCTGCCTGAACATGGGGAATGGAACTCAACGAAATGAAATGTGGTATAGTGGAAAGAATGCTGGCTCTCAATTTAGGAAACTTGGGAAAACACCTCTGTCATTTTTGTCCCTTTTATTAAGGGGGGAGATGGAAAACTTATAAATGGAAGGGACACTAGACAACCACAGATAGTATATGGCGGTGTTATTAGTTAGCATTTGTATACTAGAAAAAAGACTAATGATCTGAATTCTAAGGCTGGCTCAGACACTAAATAGCTGTTTAATTTTTGAGCAAGTCACCTTACCTCTCTGAGCCTCAGGTTCCCAATCTGTAAAATTGGGACGATATTTGAGTTATCATTATGAACCTTCTATATCCCCCAGAGTGAGTGACATATGACATAATAGTCATCCAAGGATAATAACTCACATTTATGGGGTTCATTAAGGTTTTCAAAGTGCTTTCCCCCCTACACCCTCTAAGATATGTTGGATAAGTATTGTTACCCTAATTTCACAGGTGAGAAAAATAAGGCTCATAGAATTGAAGGTTGCACAGCATAATCTTTCCTTCTTCCTTCCTTCCTTCCTTCCTTCCTTCCTTCCTTCCTTCCTTCCTTCCTTCCTTCCTTCCTTTCTTCCTTTATTATTTTCTTTCTTTCCTTCCTTCTTCTTCTTTTCTTTCTTTATGTCTTTCTTCTTTCCTTCCTTTCTTTCATTCATTCTTTCTTTTTTCTTACCGTTTCTTTCTTCTTTCTAGCAAAAAAATCCATTTATTCAATTCAGTAGAAAAACAGAAATCAGAAAAAGTATATGTATGAGTATATATATATATATATATATATGTATATATATATATATATATATATATATATATATATATATATATACACAAATGGAGTTCTCACATTGGAAGCAAGGTAACTCAGAGATGGGGAGGAGATAGAGAGAGATGGAAAGAGAGAGAGAGAGAGAGAGAGAGAGAGAGAGAGAGAGAGAGAGAGGCTTAAAGAGGAAAATTTCCTCAAAGTCTCTAATAAGGCAAGCTGGAGAAAAGCACATGACGGAAACTCCCAGTTCCTTTCATGTTGGCTACTTCCTTTGGTCTTTTTCTCCCTTCAGTGACCTGAACAGGGTATTATCAAATGTGTCTTCTCTCTCAAAGCTGAAAACCAAAATCTAATTCAGGTCCCTTAAAAGCAGTGCTTTTTCTACTATACCATACTACTATCCCTCAGAAAATACCTATAGATTGATTTGATCTGTAAAATGGGGTATTGTGAATGGAGATCATAAAAGGTAAAATAGATCATTTTAACTACTTAAAAGTCTTTTGCATAAACAACATCAATCAAGATGGAATTTGATAAGAAAGAACGAGTGGGAAAACATTTGTTGTAAATATCACCAATAGAAGTCAAAAGTATATTATGGAGGAGATTCCGAAACTAGATGCCACAGCAAACTCACAGAAGCCACATGGGATACTTGAAATTTTCAGGGGAAACACAATGATATTCAGGAACCAGCAGCTTGAGGTAGTTGACAGTTTCAACATTAAATCATGCTACATTCCTTTTGATAATTTTTTTGAATATTTAAGCTCTGGTTTTGTTTACTTTTATCTTTGACTGCACCACTAACTTCTCAAACTTTGTCATTTGCAACCTCTTGGAGAAGCTGGGTTGTCAGTTGTTGCTGTGATAAAAAGCAAATACTGAGCAAAAATCAACATGGAATAGAAATTGAGTGGTGCTATCCAATCTGATTCCAAGGTTTTAGAAGTTGTAAAGTCCCCAATAGGCACATATATCTCATTAGTAAATAACTGATAATTTAAGACTAAAATAAAAATGTTATTTTTTATTTCAACGTATATGTATCATTTTCTCAAATGGCTAAGTTGTTGGACATAAATTCTTATTAACTTGTTTGCACTTAACTACTTTAAAAATGGAACTGTTGAGTATTTATTTTGGCCTAAGGGCCCCATGAGAAAATTCTGAGACACAAGGCCACAATTGACTGAGAAAGTTTGGGAATCTTTGATATAGAAAACTGACAAAGATACAGAACAGCAACAGCACCCCCCTCCCAACAGATAAGTGATCAAAGGATATGAAGAAAGTTTTCATAAGAACTGAAAATTACAAATAACCTCATGAAAACATGCAACAAATTACTGATAGTAAGAGAAATGCAAATTAAAACAACCTTGAATTTTCACTTTATGTCATGGAAACAAATGAGCAAAAATGCTCCAAAATAGGAAAAGAAGATTTTGGAAGAGCTACTGGAAGATGTTGGCAGAACTGTGAAATAATCCAAGCTTCTGGATATCAATTTGGAATTATGCGAGGAAAGGGAAAAAAGCGTCCATACTGTTTGATGAAGCAGTCCCACAACTTGGCATTTATCCCAAGTAAATCAAAGAGAGAAATAAAGATCCAATATGTGCCAAAATATTTATAGCAGCACTCATTGTGGTAAACAAAATACTGGAAACTAAGTGGCTGCCAATTGATTAGGGAGTAGCTGAAAAGGCTATAGCATATGAATGTAATGTAATATTGTTTAGCAGGAAATAAAGATGAGGAATTCAGAGAAAGATGAAATTTATATGAACAAATACAGAACAAAATAGCGGAACTAAGAAAAGAATATATAATGACTATTACTGTGTAAATGAAAAGACCACTGAAAATAAGGAAGCCAAACTGTGAGTCACTGAAAAAAAACTAATATAAGTCCTAGAGAAGAGATGACGGAACACATTTCACAGCAAAAAGACTAAAGACAGAATATTTATATTATCTAGTGACTTTTATCATAAGGGAGGGTTTGGCAGGCAGGATATTGAAATGTCTGATTTCAAGAAAGAGTTATCAAGAAACTCTACTCCTGGGAGCCAAAATGGCAGAGTAAGCAGTGAACAACCACAATTCTCCCATATTCACCTCCAACAGCCATAAAATAGCACCCCCCAAAAAATCCTGGAATAGTAGAACCAGCAAAAAGATGGAGTGAAACAATCTTTTAGCCCAAGAAATTTGGAAGATCAGCAGGAAAAATCTGTCTCACTTTGGTAAAAGGGGAACACAATCCAGGACAGGAAGAGTCCCAGCAAGCCAGCAACAAATTCCACTTCAACAAACCAACACAAGATCCTGAGCCCCAGTGCAAAGGCAAATGCCAGGACACCCCATGTGCCACAGCATAGCCAGGAGAATGGCAGACTCCAGCTCCAAGCACTACCATGTGCTTTAGCTACACATCACTGTAGCACCAGATAAACAGCCAGGGTATACAGTACCTGGCACAAGACACCTGAGACAGTGCCCCTTCCAACCCAGAAGGAGAACTCAAATTTAGAAGAAAGGAAAAAAGCCAAAAAATATGAGCAAAAAACAACAACAAAAAATAATCTGACCATAGAAAGTTATTATGGTGACAGGGAAGATCAAGACACAAACTCAGAAGAGGACAATAATGTCAAAACATCTACAGGCAAAGCCCCAAACAAGAATGGGAAGTGGTCGCAAGCACAGAAAGAACTCATGGAAGAGCTCAAAAAGGAGCTTAAAAATCATATAAGAGAAGTAAAGAAAAATTGAGAAAAGAAAGGAGAGTGATGCAAGAGACTTATGGGAAAAAAAGAGTCAACAGCTTGGAAAAAGAAAACAACTGCTTAAAAAGTACAATTGGTCAAATGGAAAAGAAAGTACGAAAGATAACTAAGGAAAACAACACCTTAGAATTGGGCAAGTGGAAGCTAATGACTCTATGAGGCATCAAGAATCAATCTTTCATCAATATTTGCTCAAAGAGGGAATAATATACACAAGCAGTTGAATATACAAATCCACCTTGCCTGACAGGGAAGTAGGAGGGGAGGAGACACACTTGGAGAGGAGATTAAGTAAAAGTGGGGAGGGACTCAGAAGAGAGGTCAGACTAGGAGAGCAGTAGAAAGAAGCAAAACACTGTCGAGGAGGGAAAGGGTGAAAGGAGAGAGAGAACAAACAGGAGGAAAAATAGGAGGAAATACACAGTTAGTAATCATAACTAAACGTGAATAGGATGGACTCTCTCATAAAACGAAATCAGAGTGGATCAAAAACAAGAATCCTACAACATGTTGTTTACAAGAAACACACTTGAGGCAGAGAGCTGCACACAAATTAAAGGTAAGGAGCTGGAGTAGAATCTATTTTGCTTCAGCTGAAGTAAAAAAAAAGAAAAGTGGGGATAGCAATCCTGATCTTAGACAAAGCAAAAGCAAAAATAGACCTAATCAAAAGAGATAAGGAAGGAAATTGTATCTTGCTAAGAGGTACCATAGACAATGAAGCAATATCAACACTAAACATATATGCACCAAGTGGTATAGCATCCAGATTCTTAAAGTAGAAGTTAAGTGAGTTACAGGAAGAAATAGACAGCAAAACTATACTAGTGGGGGTCCTCAACTGTCCCCTCTCAGAAGAATAGATTAGGACACAAGACACAGTAGTAAATGACCATAATAACCTAGTGTTTGATAAACCCAAAGACCCCAGCCTTTGGGATAAGAACTCACTATTTGACAAAAAGTGTTAGGAAAACTGGAAAACAATAGGGCATAAACTAGGTAAAGACCAACATCTCACACCGTATACCAAGATAAGATCAAATGTGTATGTGATTTAGACATAAAGGGTGGCTCCATGTATTGGCAATCAAGATGGGCTTTTAGCAATTATTCAATGAAGTGCCCTTGAAGAGTTTGGCCTTTATTTCCTTGATTAAATTAGGAGTCCTTGATGACCTCCTTGCCTCAAGGGAAAGCCTAGTTTACATGGGTTTGAGTGACATGGTTGTGACATCAGATGCTTTTAGACCACATGTGTTTAAGTCGCATTTGTGTGATGCTTTTAGGTCACATGGGTGAGTCACATGTGTGACTCACCTGTGACCCTGAACAAGATATATAAACCCAGAGGTTGGCTTTCTCCTTTGGAGCTCTGAGCCACAGCAGGAATGGCGCATGACTCTGGGCCAGCCGTTGTCGAACTCCTGGCTGAACTCAGATGTTGATGGTTCCTTGGTAACTATGAATTGTATTTGGTCTGTTTATAAATGTATGTTTGTAATTTGTTTGCATTTGCTCTGAAGTTCAGGGTTCTGGCTTTTCCCTCTGAGCTGAGTGAATGATATTTGTATGTTGGATTAAAATAATATTGTTAACCCCTTAACATTGCTTTCCTTAGTAAAGCAGATCAAAAGAACCTGGCTTGCAGTGTTCTTGTTCTTGAGCTTATGTTGGTTTTTCACCCCCACATCAGGTGCTAGCTAAATTGTTGCAACACTCCATAAGCAAATTAGAAGAGCAAGGACTAGTCTACCTGTCAAATGTACAGAGAAGGGAAGAATTCATGACCAACAAGGCATAGAGAGCATTATGGAATATAAAATAGCTAATTTTATTATATTAGATTAAACAAACAAAACCAATGCAACCAAGATTAAAAGGAAAGCAAAAAGCTGGGAAACAATCTTTACAGCAGGTGTCTCTGATAAAGGCCTCATTTCTCAAATATATAGAGAACTGTGTCAAATTTGTAAAAATACAAAACATTCTCCAATTGATAAATGGTCAAAGGATATGAATAGACTGCTTTCAGGTGAAGAAATCAAAGCTATCTACAGGCATATGAAAAAGCGCTCTAAATCACTTTTGATTAGAGAAATGCAAATTAAAACAACTCTGAGGTACCACTTCACACCTACCAGATTGGCTAATATGACAAAAAAGGAAAATGATAAATGTTGGAGAGGATATGAGAAAACTGGGACACTAATACACTGTTGGTGGAGTTGTGAACTGATCCAACCATTCTGGAGAGCAATTTGGAACTATACCCAAAGGGCAACTAAATTATACATATACGCTTTGATCTAGCAATACCACTACTAGGTCTGTATCCCAAAGAGATCATTAAAAAGGGAAAAGGACTTAGATGTGCAAAAATACTTATAGCAGCCCTTTTCTTGGTGGCAAAATATTAGAAATTGATGGAATGCCCATCAGTTGGGGAATAGATGATCAAGCTGTGGTATATGAATGTAATGGCATACTATTGTACAATAAGAAATGACAAACAGGCAGATTTCAGAAAAACCTGGAAAGACTTATGAATTGATGCGAAATGAAATGAGCAGAACCAGATTAACATTGTAGACAGTACCAGCAATATTGTGTGATTGTTGAGGGACAAATGAACCCCCAGGGATGTAGGAATCCCAAACCAAAGTTCCCAGGTCACTTGGAATGAATCCATGGACCCAAGGATTCCTTAAGTCAAGAAGGCAAAGATTTATTACACTTTATGTAAATAAAGCGGGCAAGAGTTCTTAGGGAACCCGCAACCATACAGGGCTACAGGGAAAGTTTAAGTACAAGATTTAGGGATGAAACCTGTCAATTAGGTGTTTTGGGATGGGATTAGGGAGTGGTTAAGGCATGATTAAGGGGTAGTCAGTTCTTAAAGGAACACACACTTTTTGTATCTACTGTGCAGGTATCTTACCCAGAGTTCACTGGAAAATAGCCCAAATAGGGGCTAGAAGGAGGTGTGGTTTTGACTGTGAAACGTCACTGAGTCACCAAAAGTTCATGGCTGACTGGGAATATCCAGATGGACTCCATCACATGTCTTGTTAGACAAGATTAATGTAAGAGAGTATACATTTGACCATGTCTAGGATGTGTGTTAGACTCAGTGTATCATCCAGAATCAATCTATAATTGGGCATAGCTGCCTACTGAGGAAGAAGCAGAGATAAAATTGGGGCACGCTGCCCTTTAGCTAGAGAGAGTCTGTGTGGGAAAGAATATGTCTTGAGAACTAGTTATTTTGGTAAGGCATGCTGCCCTTGAAGTAGAGAGAGGCTGCCTGGGCCAATGCTTTGAAGCTAGGGAGAGGTGGGATTTTAGAACTGGAGTTCAGGCGTAGGCACCCAAGCAGAGGCTAAGGGGAAATGTAATGTTAGAATTAGGGTCCAAGCACAAGCACCCCATCATGATTATTACCTCTTCTCAGCAACACAATGATCCAAGACAAATACAAAGGATTCATGAAGGAAAACACTACCAACATCCAGATAAAGAACTAATGGACTCTGAATGATGCCAATCAAAGCATGTTTCTTTTTCTTTTGTTCTGTTTCTTCTTTCACAACTATGACTAATGTGGGAATATGTTTTACGTGATAGCACATGTATAACCTATATCAAATTGCCTACCATTTTAGGAAGAGGGGAGGGAAAAAATTTGTAACTCAAAATCTTGTAAAAATAAATGATAAAAATTGTCTTTATATATAATTGGGAAAAAATAAAATACTATTTAAAAAAGAGTCATCAATAAAACATGCATCTTTTTTAAATGAAGAGTTTTTCTACACCCACACAATCAACCTGTCTGCTCCATGGGCCAGTTTTGTGGTTGTTGTTGTTTTTGTCTTAAAAAGCTAGACTACAAGCCAAAGGTTTTATTTTGCCTGTGGGAAGAACAGCATAGGCAGGTATAGCACAGCCTCAGTGGAGATGGCCAACTAATCATCTGGTAACTCCTGTGATCACGTCACATACCCTGCAAGTAGGCAGAGGTGTCATCAAGTGTGCAGGGCATGAGTTTAAGGTGGTGTGGTGGATAGAACACTGGAACAGTCTCAAATTCTCGGCTTCTTATTCATAGTAGACTGTGAGCTCTGTGAGAGAAGGGATTTTAGAAAAAAACCTTTTTCTGTATCCCCATAGTTTAGCTAATACAGAGCCTGGAACATAGTAGGTGCTTAATAAGGATCAATTCATTCATAACTACTAGCGGTGGGACCCTGGGCAAGTAACTTAACTTCTGTCTACCTCAGCTTCCTCATCTGTAAAACAGGGATAATAATAGCACCCACCTTCCAAGATTGTTGTGACATTAAATGAGATAAAATGTGTAAATCACTTTGCAAACCTTAAATAATCACATAAATACTAGCTATTATTTTTAAATGATTCTAATACTTTTGGCATGTCTCACCAAAGGCCTTTCAATCCTACATGCACTTGACATCTATTTCAGATATCATTTCCAATTTTCAAAGGAACAGTTAATTTATCATTTATTTAAATTGTTTTGAATTTCTAAACTCAGCAACCATCAGCCAAATCAAACATTCAAAGACACACATTGAAAGTGACTAAGGAAGAACACGAGTTGTTATTTATTATTTCTTTTAAAATAAATATTAACTTGAGCAAATAATTATAATAGTGCCCTACATGCTCCCATGTCCCTTTTTGATCTCATTTTCTTCTTTGCATTTTTTGTCAGGCTTTATTGAGGGTATGTTTTTATATTCACGTTATGTTGTTGTCCCGATTCTGTTTTCTTTACTCTGTGACGCTTCAAATCATTGGATTATCAGTTTAGAGCTGAAAGTCATCTAGTCCAACCCTCCTATTTTACAGAAGAGGAAAGTGAGAGGCAGAGAGGGAAAAATTACTTTTCTAAGGTTACATGGACTATAGGACTTCCTGCAGAGCCTGGGATCATGGTCTTCTTCTTCTGAATGCAATGGTTTTTTCTCTATGCTACAGCCATACAGCTTTGTAGCCATTCATAATTGTCTTTTTTAGGAGGGAGAGAGAGAGGGTCTGGGCTTATAAATTTGTTGGAGTTTTTTTTAGTGAAGAGAACTCTGTGTATAACCTCCCTCTACCAGTGTGGATTGACAACTTTTCTGCAGCTTCTAGATGTAGAGTGTTATCTCAGGGCACTGAGAGATTTAACTCAGTCAGTCAATAAACATTTATCAAGCACTTTCTATGCCCCAGGCACTATGATAAGGTACAAACAACGGCAAAAGACAGTTCCTGATCTGAAGCGGGTAGACAACATGAAAGAATTACATACATGATAGGTTGGAAACAATGGAGGGAAGGTGACAGAATGGAGATTTAGGAAAGGCTTCCTATAGGTGGTAATATTTTAACTGGGACTTGAAAGAAGCCAGGGAAGCCAGGAGACAATCGAGGGGGAACACTTCATGAATGGGGGGCAGCCAGTGAAAATGCTCTGAGTCAGGGGACAGCATGTCTTGTTCAAGAGACAGCAAGGAAGTCAGTGTCACTGGAGAGGCAGCACACATGGGAAGGAGGTAAGGTATAAGGAGACTAAAAAGATGATGGTGGGGTGGCGGAGCGGGGGGGGGGGGGGGCAGGCAGGTTATGATCAGTCAGCATGTGTCAGAGGCAAAACTTGTAACCAGTCTTCCTGCCTCTAAGGTGGACTTCCTCTTCACCGCATCATTTCATTACACTCATATACTACAATTTGGCCAGTCTCCAGTTCCCGGTTTTTGCTATTCTGAATAATGCTGCTGTAAATATTTTTGTACAGAGAGGTCTTTTTTCCCCCTTTTAATAATATCCTTAGAAAGTACAGTCTTAGTAGTGGGATTGCTGGGTCAAAGGATGCAATCAGTCTTGTAACTCTTATTGTATACAAATAATAAAATTATACCCAGTCACGGCTGAGCTTTGGAAACTGCTGCATCAGATGGTTTTCATTTTGGGTACTGGACTTATTTTTCTTTCCTTTTTTTCTTTTTAAAAAATAGGGAGCAAATGAGAGGCTGAAAATCCCTTAGGAAAAAAAGTATTCTTATGTATATTCTAAGTGCCAATTTTACACATGAAACATTTCAGCATGTTTAACTCATTCATCTGCTTTTTAGAAAATCTTATGTGAAGGTATCTGAATGAAAGAATGGAAATAACAGAATTCAGAAAGCATGATGTTACTCTTTCATCTTTATTTTTTAATTGATGTCTTTTATTTTTACATTACATCTATTTATCCTTCTTTTGTAACAAAGATATTTTTTAAAGAGGGGGAAAAAGTAGTTCAGCAAAGCCAACCAAAGCATCATATCTGGCAGCATATCACACATCCACACAATATCACACATCCACTGACCCTTACCTATGCAAAGGAGGTACATTTTGTCAACTCTTCTCTGGGTCCGAATTTGGTCATTTTAACTAGGTGATGTTCAGTTTCATTTTATTGTTCTTCCCATCTCTATTGTTAAATTCATTGTGCGTATTATTTTTCCTTATTTTGCTTACTTTAGTCTGCATCAGTTCAGATAATCTTCCCATGTTTTTCTGAATTCTTCATGTTAGTCATTTGTTATGGTGTAGAAATAGTCCATTACATTCATGTAAAACAATTTGTTTAGCCATTACCCTCAATCAATGGACACCTACCTCATAACTTCTGGTTCTTTACTACCACTAAAAGTGCTGCTACGGCACACATGGGATTCTTCTTTCTGTCCTTAACCTCCTTTGGGGTAAATACTTGGAAGTGAGATTTCTGGGAATGGAAATTAGCCACTTTTTGCATAATTCCATATTTATACCATTTCCTTTAACAGAAAATGGACACCTCAATTTCTTTCTAAAGATAGTCATCAAAACTAGAGAAACATTTGGATCAGAAGTTGATTACATTTTCCATATGCAAATAAAAAATGTATTAGACACATGACCTTGAGCCAATCACTTCCACTCTATAGGTCTCAGTTTTGTCATCTGTGACATGAGACGGTTTTGGGTACACTCAGAGATTTCTAAGACTCCTTCTACCTCTGTGGTTCTATGTTCTATAATCTAAAGTCCCTCCCAACTTTGACATTCTAGAATCCGATTGGGTTTCTCCACCTCCACCCCAATCCACAGTTAACTTTGGAAGGAAGTTTCAAGTATCTTAAGATTTACATTTTGTTCCTTGGAACAACCAATACAGAGGAGCATAAAATTCAGCTGCTCTGGAGTCTCAGTTCTGAGGTGCACCCCGATATTCTTGATGTGTAATGGGCAATTTCGACAAGAAAAATAGTGTCCCTTTGTCTGTGTTTCATGAGACATCTGCCCCTGGGGTCCTACAGAAAAATTTCATCCCACGTAATACTAATTTTTCTTTGAGGGCTACAGAGCCCGGTCTATACAGATCCTTCCCTCTCCCTAGGCAATAGCTAGAAATAACTTTCAGCACACAAAACTACACGAGATGAGCCTTTAGAACACCAATTTTATGTGTGTAGATATCAGAAGTACAAAAAAACATTATTTTTGCTTTTATTTAAGGCACAGATGTTTAATTTCAATAATGGAAGAAAAAAAACCAGCCCAGCACCCAAAGAGTGTTTTAACATGGTGTTGTCCTGGGAGATTAAGAACTTTCTAATCAATGCGAAAAACGAGACAGAGAATGGAGCTCAACAAGCCCATTTTCTTTTCTCCCAAATGTAAGCTCTATTTAGCTCTGAATCCTTAAGCCAGAGCTTGTAAAAAGCTGTTTGTTTGGGACTGACCTTCTCCTTTTATGTAACATGATACTGCACGCTTCACCGAGCCCCGAATGCAGCTAAACATATGTCGTCAGCTGTGCGTTACTGCCCCTTCTATTAAAATGGATTCTGGTAGCATATGTGGGAATAGACTTGCCACATATACTCAAGGGAGATGAAGGAATACAAGGCAATTAGCAGGAGCAGTACCCAGACCTCACTGCTAAGCCTCAGTAGGAAGTACAAAGACTTATCTCATGAGCATGGAAACAATTTAAGGTCAACAAGTAATCGTGGAAAAGGCAACTTTAAAAAAACAAGAACCGGGTAAGTGACCTAGTAAACACCCCCCTCCCTGCCCCCCAGCCCGCATGGCATCTGGGGTTCACGTGTATAATCTTCCTGGCTTCTCTACCCCCACCCCTTCCACCCTCATAATGACTTCCCTTTGCAATTTCCTGGAGGAAGTTGTTGAAGTGATCTTCTAGTGATAAACTAATGTCCTTGCCTACAAACGAAGAATCAGTCCCGCTTCTTACTCCCCGCCCGTTCTCCTAATTAAGGGATATCAGAAAGCTCTAATGCATTCGAGAAGAGAGGGTACTTTCTCTTCCCAGATAAACTGGCATCAAATAGTCAGACTTTGTAAAGGATTCATTTTCACACTGTTCCTTCCAGGTTTGGTTCGTCCTGCATGAGGCCTTCCCTCTTCTGCCTGAACAAATTCCAGACCTCTGGATGGATGCTCACCCTCAAAGGCAGATGCATTCTTAGGATTTGGGAAGAGAAACTCATCCTGCTCTATATTAGTTTTCTCTTTGTACAGATCATTTCCAAACAGCACCAATGAAATCAATTCTTTGATGGAGGAATGAACTTCTGTCATTTAATTATACGGTACATTTGGAGAGTCCCATATCAACTAGCTGGGGTCCAGGAAAGTATTTGGGAATATAGCCACAGAGGGCTTTGATGATACCTGCTGATGGTATGTATTCCTCTAGTGAGGCTTTTTTTGGCTTCCTCATTCTTAGAGTAATGTACTTAATATAAACTCCACAGACTTAAGGAACAAAGCCCTCGGTTTTGGAGAGGTTCTATAAAACCCAATTCATATGGCAGATTCTTGCCAAATCTCAGAAACTACTGTTTGCCTTGGAAGTTTCTTGGTGTTCCAGTTTCTATTCATGTTTAGAGTAAACTTCTCAGGATATACCCAATTTCTCCTTTCCCTCCTCTCTTTTTAAAATTTTCTTTCTCCCTGTTTTTCTTTATTCTTCTGTTCCTTCTCTACTCTCCTTCCTTCCTTCTTTCTCTCCTCTATTTTCTTCTTTTTTTCCTTCCTTCCTTGTTTCTTTCTCTCTTTCCTTCCTTTTTAAAAATTTCTTCCTCTCCTTCCTCCCTCCCTTTCTCCCTCTTTCCTTCCTTCCCCCTTTCCCTCCCCCTTCATTCCTCTCTTCCATCTTTCTTTCCTTCTTTCCTTTCTTCCTTTCTCCCTCTTTCCTTTTTTCCTTCCTTCCTTCTCTCCTTTCCTCCCTCCTTCCTTCCTTCCTCCCTTCCTTTTTTTCATCTTAATTACAACTTTAGACAAAAGTTATTCTAGAGTAAGAACAGGCTTCAATTCCTAGACTGTCTGATTCTCTGCCTCATAATTTTCCAGCTTGTTCTGAGAATGATAAAACAAAACACAATGCCCAAGTAGCATCAGACTTCTCCACTGTGATCATTCGATCTCTGGAGTCTGTTGGAGAAGGGATTTTAAGTGGAGGAGGCAGTGGCAATGTCCCTAACTGCCACTGGTGTTCTAAGTTCTCAGTCAGACTCTGAATTCCAGCTTCCGGAGGTAAAAAGGACCCTCAACTCTGAAAAGGTAGTGAATGCTCTGGGGAGGAAGTACCCCGGGCAGCTTCTTTTGTTTCCTCCATCCCCACTGGAAAAAAAAATCCTAAAAACTACATCCATCCAAGCAGCGTGACAAAAAAACCCAAAGTCCTTGTCACTTGATTCCACTCCGGGCTTCGAAAAAGATGAGCTTGGAGGCGGCTGTGTTCAGACGGTGCATCACCGGAGGCAAAATCTGGCACAGAGTGAGTGTAACGCGCCATGACATCTGTCACAGCTCCTCGAAGATAAACCTGCAGTGATTGCTGTGACTGGGGAACAAGACATCTGAAGTCAGGAATGGAGAAGACGAGTGATGTTTCAGACAGAATGGAGCCCACAGACAACGATGCATTTCGGTGGAAAGGGAAATAGTTTAGGAGTTCTCAATCCCACGAAATGTCTTAATTATAAACATCTCTTCAGGAAGGCCAACAGGGGCCAAGGGGAGGGGGAGGGGTGGGAATCTCTTTTTAAGTAATAAAAATTAGGCAACATGTTGACTCTGTGAGGCATATGCAGTGTGTGTATGTGTATGTGTGTGTGGGTGTGTATGTGTGTGAGACAGAGACAAAGAGACACAGAGAAAGAGACAGAGACAGAGAGAGACAGAGTCACACAGAACTCTTTCTTAATCGGTGTAGTGAAAAGAGCCCTATATTAGGAATCGTGGGCCCATAGATTGAAAGCTAGAAAGGACTTTAAAAGGCATCTAGTCTAACCCCTTCATTATGAAAATGAGGAAACTGAAACCCAGAGGTATTAAGCAGGTTACCCAAGGTCACAGAGGTAGTGAGGAGCACAGCAGGGGCCTGAGCCAAGGTTCTCACACTCCAAATCTAGCCTCTTCTTCTCTGCACCAAATCTGATGATCTCCATTTGGCTTTAGCACTTACCGTTCCTGTGCCCCCTTGGTCAGGTTGCTTAACCTCTGAACCTGGATCCTTTGTAAAATGGGGATGATATAATACCTCATAAGGTTATTGTATAGATGGAGTTAGACAGTGAAATGTGACACATGTAGGATCCTTAAAGCATGATGAAAATGTCAGGAAACATTTTCTCATTCTTTTCATTTTTCCCCCACTGGGATTCAGATAGAGATGATCTGGAGACAAATTTTTATCCTGCTATCATTCTTTTAGATTCAGCATTCTATGGCCTCTGGCACAGGTGGATAAAATAATTATTTTTCATGGTTGCATAAAAGTGTAAGCTTTTCCTCCGTAAGCTCAATGAAAATCCAACTCCAGTAGCAGAGAAGACAGCAGAGATGATATGTGCCTCATCTCGCTCCCACATGATTTTGATCACCTCGCTGGATCTCTACATTTTGAAAACTTTTTATTCTATGAATCTTGGAGATTATGAGGATTGGGGATGGCACGATCTATTAAAAACATTGTTCTCAAGTTGGCGTTGCTGCTGCTGTTGTTAACTGGGCTTCCTATCTCACAGAGGCTGGAAGTGAAGTAGTCACTCCTGTGTCCAATCCCACTGTTAACCATCATGGGACCTTTGACCTGACCAAGCTTCTGACTTGCACTGGTTTGCCCCTCCTTAGGAAGCCTGGTGGTCATGCCCCCTGCTCCTCCCAAGGACTCGGCGTATTAGTGCCAGGCATGGTGCAGATACCTGATCAGCTTTAGCTTTACAAAAAATCCCAAGCTCAAATGACCTACCCCTCTCAGCCACCCTGGGAGCAGGGACTACAGGTGTGTACTACCAGCCCTATCATCATCATTTTCCTCCTCTTTCTGCTCATCATCATCACCAGCTATCCCTCTGAAATATCAATTGGCATGTGGCCATGTCCAGTCTGTGGCCTTGGGTGAGTTCCTATCCCTCTCTAGACCGCAGTTTATTCATCTGTAAAACTGAGGCTGAAGCAAAGATCCCTTGCAGCTCTGGTGTTCTCTGATCCTAACTGCACAGGAGGAGGTACCGGAATGGTATTGAGTGGGCTAATATCTACATAAATCAACAGAGCGGCACTTGCCCTAATACAAGCTTGAGAAGGCAGAAGTGAATAGTAAAAAAATCCCCACGCTAGCACGCTGGCTAATCGTGTTGTTATCATTTCCAGTCACTGTTCCCTATTAGCTAGAGAAGAACCTAAGACTGGCCGATGACTGACAATTGTTATACAGGGCAGTGGCCCCTGCGTCAACTTATTCACAACACCTGTCATCACTTGTTGTCAGCGATCTTGCTTTAGTTATGATTTAATTTATGCCTTGTGTGTCAGAAGCCAGTGCTTAGTGTTTTTAAGCCATCAAATGAACTCTTTTGTTGATCAGCCTCATTTCTCTGACAGATGCTAAAGTTTGACTGTTGCTGAGGAGATCTTAGCCATCAGCCAACAACTCCTAGCACTTAGGTCCAGGGGCTGCTGCTGGCAGATTTTAACTCCAGGCCTCGATATATAATCATTGGAGAGTGGGGGTTGGGGGAAAGAAAGACTGAGAAAGAAAGAAAGAACGCTTCAAGTATGGGACTGTATGCCAGCCGCCCAACGCTCTACACATCCTACACCGTGAAGCTAATGACAGAAAAGTCTTGATGGCACTCAATCCGATTCTAAAAGGTTGCCATTGCCTGCTTAATTTTGTAGCTATCTGAATATGAATTTCACTATTGTGCTCTAGGCCAGATTCTCACAACATATCATCTTTCCTTGGTGGCAGTAAATTATACAGCCTCCTATATGCATCGAAATGTCAGTGCATAATTGATCTTTTAAAAAAAAGTCAGCAAACTGAAGCTCCAAATTTACCTTGTGAGGACTATATCCCGATTTGAAATTAAAAATGGGACAGAGAGTATATGGGCCCCTGTATACACATATTCCATGTGCGTTAATCAGGAAAGGGGAGAGGTATTCAAAATAGTATGGTTATAGAAAACTATTTATAGTTTAAACAGAGCTCAAACTTTCTGCTTTTGAATTCATTTCCTCTTGGCAAAAGAGTAACTTCCTGTTGGTTATTTTCCCCTCTTTCCCTGGAGTTGCAGATTCAAAGCAACTTGTGCATCAAATAGCTATTTCATAATGATTGTATGAATCAGAAGTTAGTGTATTCAGTTCCTTCTTAAAATATACAAGGTTTTTGCAAATTAAAGAGAGAGGAACTTGGCAAGATATTTGGGGGCTTAACTGAGTTAAAATGTTTAAAATATCACTTGGGGCACTGGACAAACTAAACACATGCCTGGAGTCAACAGTTCCAAGCGGCATGTTCCATATTAGGATACGTACTGAGAAAGAACCACAAATATTAATATAAACATATTTATCTCATTTCCATATTATAGATCAATATCCTTTCAATTTCATCCAATTCAATATCAAAATATTTTGTATTTAATTACTTAATATTGATTTATTTGCATATGCTTCTATATGTCTTGGTTGTCTCCTTGTTAGAATGCAGGCTTTTTTTAAAATAGGGATCATTTCATTTGATATATTTGTATTCCCATTTTATTCTCACACATAGTAGGTGTTTGACAAATGCTTATTAAGCACCTACTATGTGCCATATACTGTACTAGGCACTGGGGCACAAAGAGCAACACCCCCCCAAAAAAAAAACCCACCAAAATAAAACAAAACAAAAACCAGCCTTGCTTTCAAGGACCTTATTACAGTAGAATTAACTGAAGGACTTTTCTTCACTCTCCTACAGAAAAAGAAAACCTTTGAATTTAATAGATTAATCAGTAGTAGACTGTGGGGTGAAAATCTACTTGGAATCTTTGAACTATTAAGGTGGTCTCTGTTTTTTTTTTAAAGGCAGTATTATAATTATAAAAATAAACAAAATTTTATAAAACTCTGAAAAATCCATCACAATGCCAAATTCCTCTGATAAGTGATTAAAAGAGAAAAAGCTTCCTCTTCCTTGGAATACCTGTCACTTAGAGCGATCCTGTTTCCAATTACTGATGGCCAATCAAGCTATTACAGCCCCTGCTGTATCCATTTCAGACAGGACATGATTTTTGAATAATACTACTGCCCTGGGTGTCATCAAGAAAAGACAACACAACCAATGAGTTTGCAAAAACCAGATGAATTTTGTTTTTTCTCCGAAAAATGCACTTTGAAAAGATCCCAAACTCCCTTTAAATCTATAACAAACACTGTATATAATGGGCATTCGCTGAGGAACAGACAGACAAGAGACAGACAGAGACAGTGGTTCAAGATGCTTTTGTCAATTTCTGTCAGTTTGGAACCTTCCCATTTTTCGGAAACAAAAAGTACTCTTTGTCAGAATTTAGAGTAGATTTAATGGGAACAACACAGATCTTATCACTTTTGTACTGAGGCTGTATCCATCCAGCCAAATCAGGGTGGAGAAATGGAGCAAGTGACCATGTGAATCAAACCCAACTCCATCTAGGGAGGTTAAAGGTTTGCGAGTGGGGATTCCCTGGACCAAATAAACTGCTTCTTTTCTCCTATTTGCTGTGGCAACTTGTGTATGTTGCTTCAAACTTTTTTTTAAGTTAACTGTCACATGCTTTGGGGGCTACTAGTAAAGAAAGAAAATGGCATTTATAAAGGTGAAGGCCAATGTGTTATCTTAAAGTTGGCTGAAATAAGCCTCTCAGAATTTTATCCTGATCATAAATTCTTAATTATCATGTCAAACACACTAGAATTAACCTATATATTTTTGGAAGAAAAGACCACTGTTTTCTAACTGGGCAAACATGCACAAATGTTATAAATATAATATTTATGCAAACATTTTGCCAAACCACATTCTACTATAAAACACAATGCAATAAATAGTTCCCAGTAGTAATCCATGGGAGACAACTGGATTCTGGTTTGGGAAAGACTATTTTGTTAGTTGTTGCTGTTAATTCTCTGTGCTATCAGCATTACGGATCATGGGGCTATAAATAAGTATAGAATATGTTAACTGGAAGGGATGGCGCTGAGATTGCCTAGTCGTTTTACAGACGAGAGCGCTGAGGCTCAGAAAAAAAAGGAGTAATATTACTGATGTAACCCAGATAGTTGGCAGAGCCTGCTCCCATTATTAGGGTTAATTTAAAGCTATTGTATCAGGGGTGGGATATTGTAAGTGTAATCATAATAGCTCACATTTCTAGACTGATTCTAGGTTTAAAAAATCCTTCGTTCACAACAAGTCAGTGAGGTAGCGTGTGCAGCCATTCTCATTTTACAGGAGAGAAAAATGAGCCGCAGGGAGGTGAGTTAGCTGTTCAAGTTTACATAGTTAATAAGAAGCATGGCTGGGACTCACATTCACCTCTTCTGATTCCAAATCTGGTACATGTCTCACCATACTGTGAAGCCACATTCAAATAGACATGGAGTAAATGACTCCCACTTTGGGGCAGCCAGGAGGCACAATGGATAGAGCGCTGGCCTGGAGTCAAGAAAGCTCATCTTCATGGGTTCAAATCAAGCTTCAGACACTTACTAGGTGTGTGACCCCGGGCAAGTCCCTTAACCCTGTTTGCCTCAGTTTCCTCACCTGTAAAATGAGAAGGAAAGAAAAGGAAGTAGCAAACTACTCCAGCATCTTTGCCAAGAAAACCCCAAATGGGATCACAAAGAATCATGACTGAAATGACTGAACTACAAAAAATTCCCACCAAGGAACGAAAGAATTTTTTTTACAGCAGGCCCTATCTTAGAAAGGCCTACTGCCTCTCTGTATATAGTCAAATAAATCCAAAGTCATTCCAAGGTCCCTTCATTTTAAATTCCTAGGAAGCCAAGGAGAAGTAGCATATCAGAGTCACTCAAGTCACTTCAAGTCCAGAAGACCTGGTCCAAATCCAGCTGCCCCTGGCTGTGTGACCCTGGGCAAGTCCCTTCCCTATCTTCCTTCCCCTCTCCCAGAGTTCCAAGCAGCTTTCTAAGACTGTATGTGGCAGAGAAGATATTGACTCAATTTAGTAGAAGTTTCTTCAACTAAAAGTTTCCTGTGCCAATGAAATCACAGATCCAGTTCCTATCCCTAGGAACCTAAAATTTTTACTTGTAAAGAAAAAGCATACAAACAAAGCTTAAACCTTGATCCCTCTTCTACTCTTTATTGTCTCAGAATGTGGTACAAAGTATGGTTGGAACTCACCTAGGAATGTTTCCTAGAGGAAATGATCGGGGCGGGGGACAGGGATTTCAAGTGGGAGAGGGAGGGAAATTGAAGAAGGGGAAAATGCAAGCGTAAAGAAAAGCAAAGATCCAGTCAGAATCAGAAGGGACCTCAGAAGCCATAGTCCAAATCTCTCATTTCACAGAAAAGGAAACTGAGGACCCCAAAAGTTAAATGACAAGCCCAGGGCCACACAGACAGCTAGTGGCAGAGCCAGGATTAGAACTTTTTTTTTTATTCCCCAGTTCAGGGCTCATACCAGTGCATCTTTCTTTAAAGGAAAGGCAACTCAAAGGCCTTAAGCAGAGACTAGAGGGTACATCCTTCAGCATGACTGAATATTTATCAGTCACTTACTGTGTGTAGGAAAGAAAACAAAGGCCTGGTACCTGTGCTCAGTGGGGAATGATATGCCAAGAGTAACATGGAATGAAAGTCTAGTAAAAAACGAGTTAACAGTAACTCTCTGCTAGACAGTTCTTTGTAGGACAAAGATGAACCACAACCTTTTTAGCACACAGGTCCTCCACCTAAAACTGGGGAGAAAAACCTGCTAGAAACAAGTATCAGCTCTGTTCTCAGAGACTCTAAGAAAATGTCCAACCCCCGCATGGATTCTAGTCTTCTAAAGTTATGAGGATTTGGAATTGGCTCTTTAAGCCAAGGGAGTTGTCTACGCCGTCTGTGGATGGGCTCCATTCTTCAGGAAGCACTCTGAAGAAGCCATCATTCTTATAAATGGCATGGCATTTCTAGGCACTGAGCAGCTGGAGTCTCTATGCCACAAGGTCTCTCCCAGCTCTTCCAATCTCTGAGAGTACCGAGTAGGAATAGACAGATAAATGAATGGAATGCGTGGATAGATAGATAGATAGACAGACAGACAGACAGACAGACAGACAGATAGATAGATAGATAGACAGACAGAAAGACACAGAGATATCTTTCATATATACATATTATATATACACATATATTTTTATATCTATCTCTCCATATGTACATAGATTTATAAATATATACTCTTTTGCTGTGAAGATAAAAAGGTTCTCCAGAACACAGTTTAATTTCACCTGAAACACAGGGCAAAAGTAGTTCACTCTGCATACATCACTACTGCATCACAAAAGCCTATTAATAATAGCTGGTATTTACATTGTTTTGTTTGCATTATCTCACTTGATGCTATGAACGGCCTAAGACACAGGCGATACAAGTAGGATTATCCTTATTTTAGCGATGAGGAAGCCAAAGCTCCAAGAGATGAAGAGATGTGTTCATGTTCACATAGCTAGTAAATGCTGCAGTGTGGATTGGAACCCAGATCTCCCCCAGCTCCAAGTCCAGCGCTGTTTCCATGAGGTCCTACCGCTTCTCAATAGTACCCTAGCAAAGGAAGAGACCTGAGAGACTTCCTAGTCCTACCCTTCCCACATTTCACAGGCAAGGAAAATAAAACTCCGGGGACAGGAAGATGAACTTGTTGTTCTCATTTTCAGTTGTGTACAACTCTTTGTGGTTTGCCATTTCCTTCTCCGGCTCATTTTAAAGATAAGGAAACTGAGGCAAACGGGGTTGAGTGACTTGCCCAGGGTCGCACAGCTATTCGATTTCAGATTTGAACTCAAGTCTTCCTGACTCCAGGCTTGGCGCACTATCCCCTGCTCCTAGCCGCCTAGGAAGGTCAGCACAGAAAGTTAATGCCTCACTACCTCAGAACTGTACCTTTCTCCATCAGCATTCTTTCCTGCCCATACTTCCAGTACATAAGGAGTAATACTTTTCTCCCAGGCACTGCTTTTCATAATACTTGTTCATTCCTCACCTTCCTCTTTCTAACACACCGTCTTTACTGTTCATATTTATACACTGATTTGCAGTCTGCATTTCTAAGAAGACTACCTCTGAATGAATGTCTTTAGGACACTTGAGGCTTTTAAATAATACTCTAATAACTGCCCTTTGTAATGTCATCATGAAACTAATAAGGAGGGGCAGCTAGGTGGCGAAGTGAATAGAGAACCAGCCCTGGAGTCAGGAGGACCTGAGTTCAAATCTGACCTCAGACACTTGACACACTAGCTGTGTGACCTTGGGCAAGTCACTTAACCCCAATTGCCCTGCCTTCCCCCCTCCAAAAAAAATGAAACAGATGAAGAGCTAACTTGATAAGATGATCGGGATGAAAATAGAATAGCTACCACCAGAAAGAAGAAAGAGGAGATGTGTTACACAGATTTAGACCTAGGAAGGACCGTAGAGACCACTAACCCCAAGCCCCTCATTTTAGAGATGAGGAATCTGAGGCTGAGATGGGTTAAGGGATTTCCCCGGGGTCTCACATCTAGAAAGTGTAGGAAGCAGGATTTGAATTGAGGACTTCTTCCGTACCTGATGCTTTATCCACTGAGCCATCTTACTACTTCTAAACTTGTTCTGCTCAGCCCTACTGCAAAGACCTAGGATAGAAGTTTCAGAGCAGAAGATGATAGCTCAACACAAGACTCACAGAGCTAGAGCTGGGAGGGTACTTTGAGGCCATTCAGTCCAACCAATCCATTTGACAGAGGAAGAAACTAAGTCCAAGTTTAAGTGACTTTCTGAAGCACACAAAGGTAATAATTTTCATAGGTGGATTTTCCCACTGTAGCACAATGGGAAAATTTCCTTCTGATTTTTGTTATTCAGTTGTTTTAGTTGTGTCTGACTCATTTGGGGTTTTCTTGGCAAAGATCCTGCAGTGGTTTGCCATTTCCTTCTCCAGCTCATTTTGCAGCTGAGGAAACTGAGGCAAACAGGGTTAAATGAATTGCCCAGGATCACATGGCTTTTTGATTTCAGATTGAGCTCAGGTCTTCCTGACTCCAGGCCTTCCCCTCTATTCACTGTACCACCCAGCTGCCCTTCCTTCTGACTGGAACAGTTAAAAATGGGTGTGGGGGCTGGGGGAAGGAATTATTTCAGTCCCTGGTGAACTCCCCATCATAGGAGGTCTTCAAATAGAAGGTGAATGACTATTTGCCAAGGATATTGAAGAAATAGGGATGACAGAACCGCAGAATGTTAGCGTTGGAAGGGACTGTAGAGAACACCTCATCTAACTTTCTCATTTTATAGGTGAAGAAACAGACCCAGGGAAGGACGGTGATCTAGTGGCAAAGGTGGGGCTCCAACCCAGATCATATGATTCTAAAGTCCATGGCATTTTCCACTCCCCCAGGTCACTTTCAATTCTGAGATTCTGGGGGCAGCTAGATGGTGCAGTGAGTAGAGCACCAGCCCTGGAGTCAGGAAGACCTGAGTTCAAATCCAGCCTCAAACACTTACTAGCTTTGTGATCCTGGGCAAGTCATTTGACCCTGTCTGCCTCAGTTTCCTCACCTGAAAAACGAGCTGGAGAAGGAAATGGCAAATCACTCCAGTATCTTTGCCAAGAAAAGCCCAAATGGGGTCATGAAGAGTCTGACACAACTGCAAACAACTAAACAATAATAGCAAATGATTCTAAGAAGGAATCGGGACATTACGTCCAGAACAGCAGGTGGGGGGTGGGATAGGGGGAAGAGGGGTGGAGCGTTCTGTGGCTATGGCCACAACAAGGGATATGGACAGGGTTTTACCAAAAAAACTCCTATGCTGTTTAAATATTCAAGTGCGGAGTTTTATTATATTTTCTTTTTGTTAAGTATTTAACAAAAATGTTTTCAATTACATTTTTATGTCAATTTGAGGCCACACTGGGGAGTATTGTGGGCCTCCTGTGGCCCATGGAGCAAAGATCTCCAAAACCGCTTCCAGTTCTAACCCGACATGATTTGTGCTCTTTCACCCCTTCCGGCTCTGACATGCTATGTTCTAAGGCCCCTTCCAGAGCTAACAGTCTATGAGCAACAGTGCTTTTCTGTGTTATGAGCTAACATTCCTCTGGCTCTAAAGTCTGTGATTCCATTTCTCTCAACGGGAGAAGCCTCTCCGTAGCTCTGGGCTGAGTTCAAATTTTGATTCTTTTCTGAAGCCATCTTAGCTGGTTTGGGAGAGTCTTTGCATCTCTTTTTTTCCCTTTTTTCATACAACATATGCAAAGATTTAGATTTCTATAAAGACCGGCCATTAATAATATGTATTTAAACTCTGGGCATGGCTTCAAAAGAGAAACAGAATAAGCATCTTCTGTATTTCGGTCATGTTTTCTTAATTGCTATATTTATGCTATTAGGTCTAGGGAGCCAGGGGGACAAGGAAGCAGAGAGTTCCTTGGGACTTTGGAATCATCCACAATGCTACATCCACCAGAAATTTGATTTCACTTTTAAAATGCACTCTAACATTAGCCAAGATTTAAAAAAATGTACATAAAGGTTTGTAATCAGAAATTGTTCAGTGCCAAATGTAAACAGTAATAAAAAAATATTGTGACCACATTTATCCCTTTTACTAAACAACTTCCTTATAGGGTGAAAGGTTAGACTAATCAGACATAATTAACTACAGCTGTAGCCAACCCTTTATGAAGAAAATGCTTAAAATAATTGGGCGGCTCCTTCCAATGGCATTGCTCCCATAACTTTGCATGAAGGGTTCTGATCAAGGGGCCAAAGGTGCTATGGAGTAGAAGAGTCCATTAAATCTCACAAGTCCCAAATACCATCTTCATCTAATCCACATGGCTGACGGGGGCTGGATATTAACAATTGTTCACATTTCTTTGGGACTTTAAGCTTTATCAAATGCTTTTTTCCCCAATTGTCCTGTGAAAAGAAAAATGTAATTGTTTTTATCCCCATTCTACAGATGAGAAAACTGAGGTTGCAAGAAATGAACTGACTTATCTATGGTTACAGAGCTAATAAAAGGCATCCGGGACTCAAATCGAGGCCTCTCGGATTCACAGCTGAAAAGAATATAATTGAATAGTAGTCATCAAATGTTAGAGATAGGAAGGATTTTTGCGCTCATGTAGTATATCCCCTTCAATTGACAGGTGAGGAAACTGAGGCCCTGGTCTTCTATACTTGATGTTTTTAAAAGATAATTTAGTTAAATTCCTTTATTTTATGGGGATGGGGGTGAGATGGGGAATTAAGCCTCAGAGAGTACTGACTTGCCCAAGGGTCACTCATATAATGAGTGGCAGGGCCAGGATTTGAATACAGGTCCTGCTAATTCAAAACCCAGTACCGTTTCTGATACTCTGCTGGGCTACACTTGCCCGTTGCTGTCCTGAGCTTTCGGGTGTGTTTCTCTCCCTAGCACACGCTCTCAAGTCTACACACAGGATTCCGGACGGGAGAGAATAAAATGACAGTTTGTGGAAAGAAGGCTCCCCTGTCTCCTGTTGACAGTATTGTGACGGTTTTCACTTTACCAATCTGGATGTTAATTCAAGTGTATGCATGTTTAGAAATGTGATTTTAAAACAGCTTATTGTTTTAATTTAAGCAGCTAGAAGCTGCCAACAGTTTTTGCTCCCCAGCCAAAAGAAATTTATCTTACAGATTTATTAAGTCATCATCGAGTTAATTACAATGGCTTTGTTGATACTGTAATAGAATGAACAGAGGGTTCTAACACGGCTGGGCTGTGTCAATGTTTTCATTATAAACCCTCGGCTGCTTTGCACAAGCTCACACACTGGACGGGCTTGGGCTTCATAGTGAAGAGCCCAGCCTGGGAGTCAAATGAGACCCCCTTACCCTCACCTGCCCCACCCCCACTCCTTCTAAAAATAGTTTCAATGAATTGGGGGGACTGGGAGGGGAGATTGGGATGATAAACATAGGGGCTCACCATCCACTGCATCTAACTGTCTTTGAAGTGGATTATCAGCTGAGGGAGACAACGAAAGGCACCATGAGTACATCTTTTCTGCCATGGGTCTATCTAGCCAAGGGGGAAGGGGGTCATTTGGCCCACTCCTCCTCCAGCTCGTATCTATTTGTCATGTATGAAAAGTTAGCTATTGTCATTTGAGGCCCTCCACAGTCTGGTTCTAATCTCCCCGTATAACCTGGTCTTATACACTCCACTTCAGGTATTCGATCTTTAAGCCTAACTGAACAATTCTCCCCTCCCTCTTCTCAACCTTCCCTCTCTTGTCACTCTCTCCCTCCTCCCTGCCCTGAATTGATTTCCCTAACACATCTATTGGAGTTCATTCTTTTTTTTTTAATCAATTACTTTGACAATTAACAAACATTCACAAAGAATCCACTATGTGCCAAGCACTGTGCAAGGAGCCAGGGCTACAAGGCCAAAAATTGAACAGTCCCTTGCGTTACTTTTGTATAGATTTTAAATGTATGGAACTATCTATAGATCTATATACCTGCATATACACATGTATTATACATGTATTCTATATGTGTTTGTATGTGTGTGTTTATATGTGTGTATATGTATATATGTGTGTGTAGGTATGTGTGTGTGTGTATCACTCACACACACACACACACACACGTTGGCTCCCCTAACAGAACCTTACGTTCTATTAGGAGAGCCAACATGTGTGTATACATATATACACATACACAAACACGCATACATATACACACATATATACATACACATATATACACATATACACACACATATATACACATACACACATAGAATATATGTATAATACATGTGCATATGCATGTATATATAGTTCCATCTATTTAAAATCTATACAAAATAAATGCAATATATTTTGAGGCAGATAAAGGCATTATCAGCTGGGGAGGGGCATGGTGGACAAGACAGGAAAGGCTTTCACCTGAGCTGAACTGTAATGATTGAAGTCCTATAGGAGATAGATAATAGAGGCTGGACCTATGGTTTCATTAGGCAACTGACAGATGGGGAAAATTCTTTGAGCAGATCAGCACCTGCTCTACAACTTATAGTCTTAGAATTTGTTGCAAGGATTTTTTTTGTTCGGTTTAGGGGTAAGGGAGACATGAGAAAGAGGGGAAACATGCTTATTAATTGAAAAAAACCCAAACCTTATAGTCTCAGTGGGTTTCCAAGAGCACAGCAAGGTTCAGTGACGTGCCCAGGGTTAGGACAAATATTCATTAGAGGCAGGACTTGAAGCCAGGCCCTATGAGCCTTCTCAAATTTTTCCCTACATTCTGGAGAGTGTGGTAAGTGTAGTGGCAGAATCATTTGCATTTATGTCATTTTCCCTCCTATTGGATCAGAGTGGGGAAGGGGGTGGAGGGATCTGTGTCATATCCATCATTTTATCCCCAGCACCTAGAATAGAGTCTTGCACCCAACAGGGATTTAATAAATGTTTGTTGAATCTGAATTAACTAAAAGAGCTGTTGACTAATTGCAAAGAAGGTTTAAGCTAGCTTTGACACTTTTCTACTCAATGATAAGCTCCCTATTAGGAAGGCACCACAGTGGAGGAGAAAGAGCACTGGACCTGGGTCCTGTGATTGTAGGAAAGTCACTTTGCTGGGCCCCTGCCCTCCGTTTCCTCATCTGTGATATGGGGACAAATCCTATACTGCCTATGTGTGTTAAGAGTTGAATTGTTTGCTTCACAGGACTGCTGTGAGGAAGGTAGGTACTCTACAAATGGGAGCTTTTTTTTTTTTTACTTACCTCACAGAGTGGCTGTAAAAAAAGTGCTTTTCATATACCATAAAGCATTATATAAATAATATTCATTCTATTCTGTGGGGAAAGAAAAGGACTCAGGGTGGAATTAGAACTCCATGTACAGGGAAAAAAAGCTGCATTTACACTATCACAGCAGCTGGCCCGTGTACTTTCGCTCCAGGCTTAATTTTATCATCTTTATCCACACACCATAAATGGGAAGAAAGTGCTGTTCTGTTTCCCATCAATACTTCTTTCTTATATTGCCTGAATAAATACCTACTTTGACTGGTAATGGCTTCAGACACACAAACGCCACCCTCCTGGATTCCACATCCTCTGTTAGTAAATTAAGACAATAAATGAAATTCCCTTTTAGTGGGTGTGAGGTCACCTGGGCCTTGTACAACGGGAAAAGTTCGATTTAATCAGAGCCTCTGGGGCACGGAATCAGGTTGGAGTTTGTCCCTTGTCTTAGGGAATTCTAGTATCTTCTCATCTCAAAATCCCAGCGGTATCTCATTCTGAAGAGGCAGCAGGATCTCCAGGGGTGTGGAGCTCCAGCTCTCAACCTTTGTAATAGAAAAAAAGCCCCCTCCGCCCTGCCCCCCTCTTCGCTCCCCACCTTGGAGAGCCCAGTCACAGAAAAGTTCATTTTGGGGATCCTAAGGAAAAACTCCAGCTTCCTGGACTTTGTTGTTGCTTGTTTTTTTTTTTCATGACTTGCAACTAAAGAACCTTAGATTTAGAGTCAAAGGACATGGGTTCAAATCTTTATGCTTCTGCCTGCTTCCTGTGGGGACATTGGTTAGGTCACTTAAACTCCCTGGGCCTCAGTTTCCTCATCTGTAAAGTGAGAAGGGTGGGCCATATGATCTGTAAGATCACACCCATGTATCTTAAATCCCATCAGCTGTAACCTGGGATCCCATATTTCTCTCTTATGATGTGCTTTAAGACCTACAAAGAACTCTTTTCTCAACAACTCTGTGAGGCAGGCAGTGCAAAGATTCAAAGAACCTTTGAATATGGAAAATCAGGGTTAGAAAACACCTCGGAAGCCATTGAGAGCAACATGGACCTGAACAGAAAAGCCCCTCCATAACATCCCATCTTCTGTCTGAAGACCTCCGCTGGGGGGGATGGGGGAGGGGAGAGGAGAAGGGGAATCTGTAACCTCTAAAGGCGACCTCGTCCACTTTTGGATAGCTCTCATTGTCAGGAAATTTTCCCTGACAGCCTGCTGAAATCTGCCCCTTTCTCTCCACTCATTGCTCCTACCTCTGCCCCCTGGAGCCCAGCAGAATAAATTCAATCCCCTTCACTCATGACAAATCCTAGAAGACAGTAATCATGTCTCCCTCCAACTATTTTCTTCTCTGGGCTAAACATCCCCATTTCTCTCAAATGCTCCTCATGTGGCCTGATCTCCAGCCCCCTCGCCGTGCAGTCCAGCCTCCTCTGGCTTATTCTTATCCTCACCTCGATAAAGGAGAAAACCAAGTGATGACATGACTTGGCAGTTGGCCCCATAGCTGGTAATGTCAGAATAAGGACTCAAACAAACCATGGTCTCAATCCTGGGCCCATTTCTCTCCTCACTAAACCATGCGGTCTGGGAATTCTCTAATGAAGGAGGTCTCAACCTGAGGAGTTTTTTAAAAAGATTTTGATAATTGTATTTAAGTTTAATTGGTCATATTTGTCATTCTATGTATTTTATCTCATTCATTTAAAAATATTGTCTTGGGGAGGGATCCATAGGTTTCATCAGGTTGTTGTAAAGGTCTATGACACAAAAAAAAATGTTGAGTCATTGGTCTAGGGGCAGCTATGTGGTGCCATGGATAGAGCACGAGCCCTGGAATCAGGAGGACCTGAGTTCAAATCCAGCCTCTGCCACTTACTAGTTGTGTGACTCAGGGCAAGTCATGTAACCTGAATTGCCTCCAAAAAAAAAAAGGTCTAATGGTTCTTCAAGAAAAAACTTCCAGGCATCTGGTGACAGGTTAACCTGCAGTATTTCAAATGTCATCTCCCACATGAAGCCTTTCTTGATTGCCTCAGCTGCTTGTATCCCCCACCAAATTACCTTGTGTTTATTTGTATATACATATATGTACATAAGTCTCTCTCAATAGAATATAAGCTTCTTGAGGACAGGTACTATTCTCTTTTTACTGTTGCATCTCCAAAACTGAGCACAGAGCCTAGAGCAGCATAAGTGCCTAATAAATCCTTGACAGAGGGGGCAGCTAGATGGCGCAGTGAGTAGAGCACCGGCCCTGGAGTCAGGAGGACCTGAGTTCAAATCCGGCCTCAGACACTTGACATATGTACTAGCTGTGTGACCTTGGGCGAGTCACTTAACCCCGATTGCCCTGCCAAAAAGCAAAAAAAAAAAAAAAATTCTCTAAAAAAAAAAAATAAATAAATCCTTGACAGATAGATGGATTGTAGTTGGGATCCAATAGGAGGGTTTTGATCTTCCAGAAAAAGATAGTTCCATGAGCAGTACTGAATGCTCTAAGGTGGACAGATTAAGGGGGAAAAAATTATCACTTCATGATGGTGACATGCTTCAGCTTAAACTAGGCTGTGTCAACAGTTGTCAAAACAACTGGTCAGTATTATCCATCCAGTGGGGTAACGTTGTTGTCCTTCAAGCTTAAAGAGAACCAAAATGACATTTCTATTTTGGGGTCAAGTGTGTGTCTGACTGTGGCTGATCCGACCAATACAAGCTCAGAAGGCTCTACCACAGGTCAGGCACAAGTAGTCCATGTGGTGGGATGAGGAGAGGGTGGTCAAAAGAGTTGTTTGACTTTGTGTAGATAAAACCTAGGTGACAGTGTGTTTCACTTCTATGCTAATAGCAAAGTGTTGTATAGAAACAGTCTAGTAAAAACATCTTTAATTGTAATCACAGAAGAGACTCTCTGGATTGGAAAGGCCCTGAGAAATCACCAAGTTCTACTCCTTCATTTCACAGAGGTCTAGATTGGAAATCAATCAATAAATAGTATTTGTCAAACACTTACTTTGTGTCAGACTTGGTGCTAGGCTCTGAGGATTAAAAGGACCAAAAAGGAACAGAAGCAATCCCTGACCTTGAAGAGCTTACTTACATTCCAGCCAGAGAACCTTGCTCCAGATCACACTAATTCTCTTCTTTTGGAAACTATCACCTTCTCCACTCTCAACTGAACCAAGAGGTCACTCCATTGCCTCTAGTCTTTGCTGTGCTATATAGTCATACTGGCACCATGTTCTCTTTTTTCCCCAGTTAATTTCCAGCTCATCATTCATTAATTAATATTACAGTGATCCCCATTTACCTTTACAATCTTAAGCAAACAGTAGCTTGCACATATAATAAAGGAAGAGTATTCCTTGCAGCAATGGCAATAGCTCTGCTGGGAAATTATTTTTCTCAAAAATTCAAAAGTAGAATGACCTCTAAATAGTAACTCCATTATCTGTTGAATCCTCATCCTGAAATAATTCATGCAAATGACATTAGAATGAGGCCTACCTTTGACTGAATTCCATTAAGACTAAAGTTCCAAGAGCCTTTCTCTAGAAACAGGAAGTAACGCAGTCGTTGAAAAGAAGTTCCAGTGAGACTTACTATCTTCTGGGCACACAAATGGCACTCAATAAATGCATGTTGGCTTGGCTTGACTTGAAAGAGAATGGAAGAACAACTGGCCTCTGTTATATAACACTGGAGGGGAGGAAAGAAGACAAAAGAGACCAACTCTTCACTAGTGGAAGGAATATGGAGGGCAATGCCACCAGGATCTCCCCTTGGGGACTGTAAAACCATATATTTTTGTGGGAAGTGGTGAAAATCCTTTTTGAGAAGCAAATTAACTCTAGATGCTTGTAAAACCCTCTCAAACGGAGTTTTATAAAATACCAGCAAAGGGTAATGGAGAGCCACAAGGTGGGCTTAAATAGGCTGAAGTACATTAACAATGAATGTCACACACAAGGAAGCATAAGAGATATTATCGGAGATGTCTGACCTGAAAAAGAGGCCAAAGTGAGGAGAGGCAGGATGGCATAGTATGGCATAGTAGCTAGGGCGCCAGACTTGGAGGCAGAGGGTTCAGCTCCACCTCAGACACTAGCTATGTGGCTCTGGGTAAATCGCTTAACTTCTCTGTGGCCTGTCTTCCTCATCTGTAAAAGGAAGTGGATGGACTCCTTGGTACCCTTGGTTCCTCTAAATCTGTGATCCTATGGGTGCTAGACTTGGCATTAGGAAGACCTGGGTTCGGATCCATTCTCTGAAATTTACTAGCTATGTGACTATGAACAAATCATCCTACTCCCTCCGAGCTTGTTTCCTCACCAGTAAAATGGAGAAAATAATACCTGTAGTACCTTCCTTATAGGATTGCTGCAAGGGTCATGAGAAGTACTTTGGAAACTTTAAAATGCTTTCTCTATTCTTATATTAATATTACAATAGCCTAGAGGAAATGGTACTTGAGCTGAGTTGTAAAGGAAGCTAGAGATTCTAGGATACTGAGGTTGGAAGGGAAGGCATTCCAGGCATGTGGAATGGCCAAAGCAAAGGCCCAGAGACCAGAAGCGGAGTGTCATATGCTAGGAAAGTCAAGTAAGCCAGTGGCTAGATTTCAAGTGGCTAGAGGAGAATCGAACATAAGACAACTAGAAAGGTGGGAAGGGGCCAGTTTGTGAAGGCCTTTAAAATGCAAAACAAAGGAATATGTGTTCCTAGAGGTAACACGAAGTTACTGGAGTTCATTGACTGGAAGGTGACAAAGGTCAGACCTGAGCTTTAGGAAAATCACTTTGGCCGGTGACTGCACAATTTGTTGCAGTGAGGAGATACTCGAGGCAGGGAGATCAATTAGAAGGCTGTTGCTACAGAACAGGTGAAAGGGGGTGAGGGTCTTAACTAGAGTGGTAGTGTGAGTAGAGAGGAGTGGATGTACAAGAGAGATGTTGTAAAGAAAGAAATTACAAGACTTGGCAAAAGATTGGATACATGGGGTGAGCAAGAAAGGAGCTGAGGATAGCAATGAGACTGAGAACCTGGGTGAAGAGAAGGATGATGGTGCCCTTGACAATACTAGGGAAGATCAGAAGAGGACAGGGTTGTAAAGGAAAGCTAACAAACTCTATTTGGGACATGCTAAGTTGGAGACTTCCATGAAATAATGAAGAGTGAAATGAGCAGAACCAAGAGAATGTTGTACACAGTAACAGCAATATTGTTCTAAGAACAACTTTGAATGACTTAGTCATTTTGAATATCATCAAAACTCAAATCAAATACAAGGGGCCTATGAAGGAAGATGCTATCCACATCCAGAAAAAGAACCAATAAATAGAAGTATGTATAGTTCAGTTTTACATATATATACATATTTGTGTCTAATGGTAGCCTTCTCTAGGGTAGGGTGGGGAGGGAGAAAGGGAAAAAAGTATACAGCAGAAAACAGAAGAAAACTTAGACAGAAACACAGAAAAGCAGGTTAGCTTTGAAAATAACGTGTAGTGTTTATTACATAGTTTTTCAAAAAAGTAAACAGTATGAAATAAAAATTCCTGGTTTTATACTGAATCTTCCTTTTATGTTGTGCTGTGTACATGGAAATGTTCTCTCTCTTTTTTTGTTTGTCTTTTTGTATTGATGTTCAAAAAGAACATTTTTTAAAAAATATCCCATAGGCAACAATCACCAGGTGAAGTAATACTAAAATTCAGGAAAAAACCAAAAATTAGATAAATAGATCTCGGAGTTGTCTTTATAGAAATGATCATTGAACCAATGGGAGCTGATGAGATCACCAAGGAAGAGGGTATAGAGAGAAAAGAGGAGGGCCCAGGACAGAGCCTTGGGGGATACCCACAGATGGGTGGGTGTGACATGGATAAAGATCCAGCAAAACAGACTGGGAAGAATCAGGTGGACAAGCAGGAGGAAGACCAAGAGAGAAGAAAATCTAGAAAGGAGGAAATCTAAGAGGACTTCAAGTGAAGGACTGTAGCTACAGAGAAAGTGGCTTCAAGTACAAAAAGATTTGTATGTGTACGTGTGTGTATTATATATGTTTAAATATGTATATATGTATTTATAAATGTAGAAATATGTATATATATGTTTATGTAAATATAATACACACATAGATACCCCCTAATCTCATGTGAGAAAGAGCATGCCCAACTCATGGATCATTAATGCTAAATGCATATAGATTTTTAAACCACAGTGACTATTTCAGAGGTCCATGTAGATCATACTCTGGAAATGTTTCTGGACCTTTGGAATCTGCCAGTCATTTCTAATGTATCCACATGGTATTGACTAGTAGAATAATTGGGGGGAAGGGAGAGCAGTACAGGAGAAAACGCGATAGGGGTGGGGTGAGTAGCAAACATTACCTTTAAATCTATTCATTTCTATTTTCTTTTTTGTCTCAGAAAATTTGCTAATGAACAGTAATTCTGATTTCAGGTCAGATCAGGTCAAACCTATTAGTTTGGGCCAAAATCCAATGCAAAATGGCCAGACTACAGTCAGAAAATATTTTTTAAAGGTAATCATATTTTTTTAATTAAGATTTTTTATTTTTAGTTTACAACACCCAGTTTTACATGATTTTGATTTCAAGATTTTCATCCCCCGCCCCAAGATGGCATGGAATCCCATATATCTTCTACATATAACTTCACATCGAACTTATTTACACAATAGTCAAGGTGTAAAGAATTATGACCAATGGAATGAATAATGAGAAAGAAGAATGGATAATGGCTGAACAAGTTGTGGTATATGAATGTAATGGAATACTATTGTGCTATAAGAAATGGGGAAGATATGGACTTCATAATAACCTGGAAAAACCTACACGATATAATGCTGAGTGAGCGGAGCAGAACTAGGAGAACGTTACACACAACCACAGATATATGGATTCTGTGATGACTAACTTTGATAGACCTTGTTCTTCTCAGCAATACAAAGTTCAAAGTCAACTCCAAAGGACTCATGAGGGAGAGAGATATCTAAATCCAGAGAAAGAACTATGGAGACTGAATGCAGATTGAGACAAACTGTTTGCTCTCCTTTTTTTTTCTTTTGTTTTTTTTTCTCTTTTATTTTTGTTTTTTTTTTTTTGGTTTTGTTTCTTCTTTGTCAGAAAACATTTTTAAAAATTTGAGTCTGAGTGAGTTTGTGAGTATACACAACTCTGTTACATTTAGGGAGTTGGTTTCATGATGGGGCTTATCAATAAAACCAATTGGGCAAATTAAAGGACATTTCTTAAACTTAGTTTTGTTCAGCTATAAAATAGCATAATCATACGTATACTACCTATCTCAAAAGGCTGTTGTTATCAAAATGGGTTGCAATCCCAAAAAAATCCTATAGAAAGGCAGGTGATTATAGTGGGCAATAATTTTAGATTTCATTTTCTGGCAGTTATTGCAAAAAGGGAGCCTCTGGAAAATAAGTACATTTCATGGGATCAGAGATTTAGAGCAGGAAGGTCCCATAGAAATCTTCTAATTCAGCCTGTCTACCAAACAAATGATCATTGTGACAGAGCCAGGATCTGAGCCCTGGCCCCTTAACTCTGGATCCAATATTCCTTCTATTGTATCATGATTCCTTTCCAAAAGCCCTTCACATACCAAACAGTTAAGTAATTCATGTTCAGCAATTGTTATTAAATAAATACTAGTTAAAAGGACTACCCCACCCCACCCAACCCCTAAGAAATTTCTGATTTGGTTTTAGATCCCATGGAGAACCGCAGGAGGTAAGAAGGAGGTCCTCTGTTTCAGGGACCTCATGGTTTTAGTTTCTCTCCCTAACTTAACCTGCCCCTTGGGTGGCTGTGACTACAGAACAATAGAAGGCTATTAGATTGAGCAAGAAGAGGGTATCATTATAAGAGGCCAAGGGCATGACTATTCCCCAAATTTAATAAAGAAATCCTGAATAATTGAGAAATGGTAGTATTGTTTTCCACTTTGAAGTCACATCTATTTTAGGAAGAAACAGGGAGAGGGAACCAAAACTACATGTCTGGGCTGTTCATCTGAACTCTAGAATAGGGCCAATAGTAAACTGAAAATTAGGTGGTGAAGACATTTCAGCAAATTATATAATTCCAAGTGACAGTTAATCTCTGCATTTTCAGGATTCAGAGCAAGTTACATCATTGTAATAAATGACCCAATTGTCCAAAATGCAATAAGGATGTGTTTCTGGGAGAAACAAGGCAGAATTTTTTTTAACTTCTATTAATAGACATCTCAAGGATAGAACAGACTTTTCAAAAGGGGAGAAACTGCAAATAATGAACTGATTCTTCCAGCTATTTTTAAAATCCTGGAATCAAGACTGTTATTGACTGTGTGCTATACGTTGCTCCCCCTCCAAGGCCTACTCACTCACTGATTGCATTCAGAAAATCCACCATTACAGCCTTTGTCTTGTAGGGCTCTGATTTTGGCATTGGACACTGGATTAGAATAGATTCCATTCCCTCCCCCACCATAATGGAGAAATACTGAACTTTTATTCAGATCGTGCCCCCTCTCCAAAATATATAAGATTTTCCCTAAGTCGGGAGGGTTGAATAGCCTAGGTTCACCAGGCAGGGGAGTGCAGTCTCACTTCCAGAGAGAATCGCAAAAGTGGCCAGGCAAATGAGCTGGCCAGAGAAAATGAATTGGGGTGGGGTGAGGAGGGAGATAGAGTAAGTCAATATTTCTATAATGGAAAATGTTAACCTTTGACCCTATTATTTTATGCTTTAAAGTCCTTATAGATAAATGATCACCTTCCTGACCTCGGCAAACTGGCACAGGAACAACAACAGCAATTCCAGGTAAAGAAATGTTTAACTCTACGTGACTCAGTCTACACATGGCCAACAACCCATCCTTCTTTTTGACTCGGCTGCCCTACCAACTGATGACTTTGATTTCTGGTGAATCCATCAATTTGTCTAGGCTTTCTGTAAATACTAAGATATCTCTAGAATTCGAGTTTCTTCTGCATAAATAACAGTAGCTTACATTTCAATAGCACTTTACCTTCACAGAGTACTTAACAGTTCTATCTCTTTATCTCATTTGAGTATCATGGAACCTTCTGGTTAGGTATGTAGGAGAAAGGGGGGATGGAGTAAGACTCAGAAGACCTGGCTTCAAGTCTTGGCTCTGGTGATAACAAGTGATGTGACTGTTGGCAACCCACTTCATCACTCTGTGCCTCAGTTATCTTAGTTGTAAAATGCATTTAATAATAGCTTCACTCCCTCACTTACAGGGTTGTTGTGAAACTCAGATGAGATATTGTATGTAAAGACAAGGTTCTATGTAAGTGTTATCTATTTCATCATTTTCAAAGCAGAAAGAACCCTGGCTCAGGTGTCGCAAGACCTGGGTTCAAACCCTATGCCTGATGCTTGCTATCTTTAGGACTTGGAACAAATCACTTAACATCCGAAGGCCTCAGTTTCCTCATCTGTAAAATGAGAGGCTTTGACTAGATGGTATGTGAGGCCCCTTCAAGATCTAAGCCATGGGAATCTCTCAATAAATAAATAAACAAACAAACAAATAAATAGATAAATAAATAGCATTATATATATACATATATATAATATAGTATAATATGATATGGTATGGTATGGTATAGCATAATATGATGTAATAGAATGTAATAGAATAGAATAGAAACTAATCTTTATTGAGTACCTATTATGTACCAGGCACTGTGCTAGGTGCTGAGGATATAAAGAAAGGCAAAAGATAGTTCCTGCCCTCTGAGGAGCTCACAATTTAATTAAACTTAATAGATATTTATTAAGCACCTATTATGAGCAAGAGAGAGGCATGGCTTCGTGGACAGAGCTCTGGGCCTGGAATCAGGAAGACATGATTTCAAATTTGGCCTCAGACACTTCTTAGCTGTGTGACTCTGGGGAAGTCACTTAACTTCAGTTTGCCTTATCCCAGTGGAGAAGGAAATGGTAAACCACTCCAGTATCTTTGCCAAGAAAACCCCACGGACAGCATGGTCCCTGAGACGGGATTGAACGACAACAAAAACATGAATAAGACACTAGGAATATAAAGACAAAAATGAAACAGGTTCTAGTCTAGTGCTTTTTCCACTATATCTGCACTGCCCTTGGAGGGAAAAATAGACAACAAAAGTACAACTTTGAAGCAAGGCTTCAAATGTGGGTGGACCTTTCCTGTTCAGATGGAAAACAGACTATAAGTTTGTCCTCCAAAGATATTCAGCTAGGTTCAGAAAAACTTATTATTGGGTGGGCCACAGGAAGATGATGTTTTAGCCACAGTCAACTCCTACAGACCATCCACTAAGTCACAGAGGGGTTACAATATGGATCATCAGAAGGATCTTAATCCTCCCTGACAAAATCAGGGATCTTTGAAGGGCAGTTGGCCCAAATGTCCAAAAAGGAGAAGTGGTTCCCCTAATTTTCAGGACATGTTGGTGATATACTTGGGGAAGATTGGGTCTCCTGCCCCACAGTAAGGATGGGAGCCAGGTAAATGCTACCCCTGACAGCAAAAGAATTCTGAGAACCCAACAGAATGTGAGAGGCTTGATGGCAAGAACTACTTCACTTCTGTCTTTATATTCCTCAGCTCCTAGGGCAGTGACTGGCACACTGTAGGTACTTAATAAGCGCTTGCTGATCTACTGATTGCATTCCTATATTTAACCTTATCAGGTTAAATGATGATTGGTATATTCATAAACATCCCTATGTCTCTTCCTAAATATAAAGCACTGTTGTTACTTCCTGTTAGTATTTGTTAGGGTCTAATCTGTAGTTTTGGTAATCCTGAAACTACCACTTTCTGTTTTACTTTTAGGTAACAGAATGGAGCCTGGTTTTACACATTGAGATATCTATAATAGAAGGTTTTTTTAATCTGCCTTATTTTTCTTATACTTTCTTTTTTTGAAGTTTTTATATAGTTTATTTATACTCTGATGAAAAATCTTCGTGGATAAATATCATCCATAGTGCCTGTTATTCCTTCTTTTTGCCAGCACCAACATTTGTCTTTGCAGTACCCCTGACTTTCTTCATTCTGTTCTTGCATTCCTTTCGCTGCTTTCTTGATGTCTTTTTCTTCTCACACAGGCCATGCCTTGTGAGTCTGTGCTTTGGTTCATTTTTCTTTGCATAGTCAAGGGAATCATAAATCATGCCAAAGTCAGTTATTTTGCCACCACTAAAATGGGTTCTGAATCCAATGGCAAAATTGATGTCTGGAGTTGTCTTGTACATCTTGGCTAGTTTTTTTCTAATTTCAATCTTGGGCACTGCGGCCTTTCCAGGATGAAGGACATCTATAACCATCTGTTTCTGTTGAAGAAGTCTATTTGTCATGAACTTCCTATTTTGATGGTTACAGTGTCATTCATGGTGGTGTCTGGCTTCTCGAGCAGCAGGAGAGGGAAAGGCTTACAATCACTTTCTAAGAAATTCAATGGCAGGTGAAGGTGACTTACACATGTATCTTTTTTTGTATGTGTTGTGTGTATTATCAATAAATCAGGAAGTTAGTTTTAAGGAGTGTGGGGTTGTGATTCTGTTCCTTGACATCTAGGATTGGAGTGACAATGAATAAATAGGAAATCCAGCTGTCTAGAAGATTTCTCAGCTTTCCAAACCTGATCCATTGGGATGCCAGCCCTCCAAGCAAAGTTGGGAATGGATAAGGAAAAGAAGAGAAGAGAAGAGAGGAGAGGAGAGGAGAGGAGAGGAGGGAAAGAGGAAGGGAGGAAAGAAGGTGGGAGGGAGAGAAGGAAGGAGGGAAAGAAGAAATGAAGGAACAAAGGAAGGAAGAGAGGGAGGGAGGAAGGACTATGAAATCAGAAGGAGGTAGCTAGGTGGTTCAGCGGATAAAGAGGTGGGCCTAAAATCAAGAAGACCTATGTTCAAATCCAGCCTGAGATATCTACTACTGTGTGACTGTGGGCAAGTCACTTAACCTCTGCCTTAATCCACTGGAGAAGGTAATGGCAAGCCACTCCAGTGTCTTTGCCAAGAAAACTCCATGGGCATCATGGTCCCTGGGGTCATGAAGAGTCAGACAGGACTGACCAACTAAACAGAAATAACAATGGCATCAGAAGAGACAAGTTTGGCTTGAGAAGATGGGGGTGGTGGTAGTGGTGGAAATCAACTAATAGTCTGATGCCCCAGATGAAAATCTCCTCTCCTACCTTGCCTCTCATCTTAACCCAGGTTCTACCCACTCATTAGTCAGAGGCTATGACCATGAATCATCGACTTTTGGCTTCCTTCTCTTCTGGAAATCCCAGTATCTACATTTTCTTCTGATGTATAATCAATAAGGTGACTTCCTCCCGCTCACCTTCCCCCTCCCCCTTAGAAGTCTGCGGGGGTGAAAGGTCAGGCATGACTAATGAAGATTTTCCTGATTTCTTTGTTTCTCCCCTAACTAACTGTACTCAATTCTCAGTGTTCAACAACTCAGGAGGCAAAGTATTTGTTTTTCACAGAACCATCGAATGTCAGCACAGGAAAGTGCCTTAGTGATATTGCTGTCTCCTGGTTTGCCCCAAACCTGCCTGCCCTCTTCTCAGAATCCTTTGCTGGACTGTAATGCATGTTCTCCCCCATCCCAAATCCTGTCACTGTTAGTGTTGCCCCCCCCCTCTTCTTTTCATCTCCCTTTATACCCTCTTTCTTAATGACCTCATCAGCTCCTCTTGGTTCAATGCTCATTTCCATGCAAATTACTTCCAAATTGGTAGGTTTAGCCCTGATTTATAACTTAAATTCCAGTTCCCCAATGCCAACAGCCTGCTGGACATCTCTACCTGTAAGTCCTATAAGCCTCCCAAACTCACCATGTTCAAAACAGAAGTCATGATCTTGCCGCGCCCCCTCCTCTAAACTTGCCTATTTCTGTTGAGAGCACCATAGCACTTCCGGTTCACAGACTCACAACTTCAGGGTTATCTTTCTCTCTTTTCCCTCACCCACCACATTCAGTCAGTTGCCAAATCTCATCAAGTCTACCTCAGTAACTTCTCTTTCATCTGTCTTGTCTCCACTTACCTGGTGACTATCCTAATTTACCCCTGACCTAGACTATGCAATAGCCTCCTACTTAATCTCCCTTCTTCCATTCCTTCTCTCCAATCCATCTTCCACCTAAAGCAGAGGTCGGATCATTTCACTCTCAGTTCAAGAATCTCTAGGGCCTCCCTATTGCTTTTGAGATAAAATGCATCTCCTTAGCTTGGCATTTAAAGCCCACTAAAATCAAGCTCTACCCTGAGTTACCAGGATTGTTCAATACTCCTCTCCTTGATTCTACATTCTGGCCAAACCAGTCTACTATAAATTTCTTGAATTAATTATTTTGTCTCTCACTCCCATACCTTTACATAGGTTTCCCCTATGTCTAGAATACACTCCCTCCTCACCCCTACCTCTTAGAGTCCTTAGCTTTCTTCAAGGTTCAGCTCAAGTGATATCTACAAGAAGGCTACATTTTACCTAGTTCTTAGCGCTGTCTCCAGCCTGAAATTATCTTTTATTTACTTATCAGTAAACATATTGTATCATCCAATAAAATGTAATCCACTAGAGCTCTGGGGCTATTTTTCTTTGAGATTTGTAGTCCCAGTCCCTAGAATACAGTGGGCACATAACAAATGTTAGTTAAATTGAAGTGAACCTTCAAAGTGATTTCATTCAACTCCTTCCTTCCCTTTTCCTTCTTCCCTCCCTCCCTTCCTTTGTTCTTCCTTTTTTTTCTTCCTTTCCCCCCCACTATTTTTGTTCCTTCCTTCTATCCTTTCTTTTCCTTCTTTTTTATTTAATTTCTTTTTTTGATCAAGAGCTGTGATTTCATTTGTATACAGATCTCCCAGTGAGAATTCAACTTCCAATGAAGATCAATAAATGTTCAGCAACTTACTGTCTTAGAGTTAGTTGCCTACAGTACTGAGAAGTTAAGAGTTTTGCCCAAGGTCCCAGAGACAATAGTGTCATAGGTTGGACTAGAATCCAAGTTTTCCTAAATCATAGGTCCGCTCTCAATCTACTATGTAAGGTTGCCTCTGATTTTCATAGAGTCATAGCATCCTAATATTCTAAGGGGTCTTAGTCATATAACATAATCCTCATGTAGGGCGAGAATGAATTTCCTCTCTAGGAAGGGTTTTTTAAAAAACCAATTAATTAATTTATTTTTTGTTTTCAACATTCACTTCCATAAGATTTTGAGTTTTAAATTTTCTCCCCCTCCTTTTCTTCCACTCTTCCCAAGATGCATGCAACCTGATATAGGCTGTACGTATAGATTCATATTAAACATATTTTCACATCAGGCACGATGCAAAGAAGAATTAGAACTAATGGGAAGAACCATGAGAAAGAAGAAACAAAACAAACAAAAAAGAGAGAGAGAGCAAATAATATGCTTCGATGTGCATTTAGCTTCAAAGTTCATTCTGTGGATATGGATAGCATTTTCCATCATGAGTCTTTTGGAATTGTCTTAGATCCTTGAATTGCTGAGAAGAGCTAAGTCTATCAAAATCAGTCATCACACAATGTGGCTGTTACTGTGTACAATGTTCTTTTGGTTCTGGTCACTTCACGCAGCATCAGTTCACCTAAGTTTTTTTAGGCTTTTCTGAAGTCTGCCTGCTTATCATTTTTTATAGCACAACAGTATTCCATTACATTCACGTACCACAACTTGTTCAGCCATTCTCCAACTAATGGGTATCCCCACAATTTCCAATTTTTGCCACCACAAAGAGGTCTGCTATAAATATTTTTGTACATGTGGGTCCTTGGGATACAGACCTAGAAGTGGTATTGCTGGGTCAAAGGGTATGCACAGTTTTATAGCCCTTTGGGCATAGTTCCAAATTGCTCTCCAGAATGGTTGGATCAGTTCACAGCTCCACCAACAATGCATTAGTGTTCTAATTTTCCCACATCTTCTCCAACATTTATCATTTTCTTGTTTTGTCATGTTAGGTGTGATGTGGTACTTCAGGGTTGTTGAATTTGCATTTCTCTAACCAATAGGAAGTGTTTTTAAACTGCTTTTAGGGGTCTGCAAGTTTGTGTGGGGGAAAAAAGTATTTTAATTATAATTAGTCACCTTTATGATTTTCTGTATTTTTAACCTAAGAAGGGCTCCATAGGTTTCATTAGACTGCCAAAGGGTACATGACAAAAAAATTTAGAGCCCCCTGCTCTTTAGCATCCCCAACAAGTGGTCACCTAACCACTGTGACTCAGAATTCACTACTTACTCAAGCAGCCCATTCCATCATTAAACAACTCTGTTAGGAAATTTTTTCTTATGTTGTGCTGAAATCTGCCTCCCTCATAATTTTCACTCAGATTGCCAACTGTTCTCTCTCTCTCTCTCTTTCTCTCTCTCTCTCTCTCTCTCTCTCTCTCTCTCTCTCTCTCTCTCTCTCTCTCTCTTTCTCTGAAAAGAGATGATTTGGTATAGTAGAAGGATCACTGGAACAGAAGCAGCTCTCTAGCCTTGGACAAGTTGTTCCCTCTCCCTTCACCTTGGTTTCCTCCTCTGAGGAATGAGGACATTAGATCTTTAAGGTCTTTTCTGGCTATTCTATGCTCTAAACCCCTCAATTCAATATTTATTAAGCATTTGTTTTGCACAAAATCTGCAGAGTCCCGGGGGTGCAAAGGTGGATAGGACAGTCTGCTCATAAGAAGCTTCTAGTCTCATAGAGTTGGAGAGGGGAGGACAAATACACAAGCAACAAGATACAAGAGATAGAATGGTGAAAGGGATTATTTCAGAGAAACTTTGGAAAACTTGTATGAACTGATACAGAGCAAAGTAAGCAGATTCCAGAGGTCAACATACACTATAATAACTTGAAAAGACAAACAACTCTGAAAGACTGAAGAACTCTTAAGAGCAACACAATGGCCAGTGATGAAACATTGTTATCCACCTCCTGACAAAGTGATGAACTCAGGATATAGAATGAGACATATTTGGGGGGGCAGCGGTGAGGAATTTGTTTTGACAATGCATGTTGTTTTTAAATGGCATTTTCTTTATCTAATGGTGGTGGGTAGGACGGAGAGAAAAAATTTCTACTTGAAAAAATAATTTTATAAAAAAGATACAAGAGATAAAGAAATGAAAAGGAAAGGTCCATCAAAATTTGACCAGGAAGAGATCTCTTTGCTCAGGAAATACTGCATCTTTCATTCCTGATGTTTTATGTTCTATACTTAAAATTGCTTGTTTGGATGAACATTTTTCCCAATTCATAACTCAGCTTCTCCCTACCCTATCCCGCACAAGCTTAGAGCTGAGACTCATCTTCCTTTCTTTCAGGACTATAAGCAGCTGAAATAACCTTAATGCCAACGACTGTGTAAGAGGTGTTTTCCTCTTTCTTTAAAGAAACAAAAACGAAAAAGAAAAAAAAAAGTATGTAATGATACACTTTCTTTCCCTGTCATTTTTGGCCTGGTCGATGCTTAGTGATGAGATGCTCTCTAAATGGCATGGCAGAACATTCCTTGTCAGTCACTGCGCCCGGGGGCATATAGCAACCTCGGCGAGCCCTCCGAAGTAATTAAATGTGAGCGGTCTGCAGTACCCTGAATTCCAAACCCCACCTCCCCGGGAGGGAGCCGGAGCGGAGCCCGAGTCAGCCGGAGCCCACTGGCACCCTGGGGAGGGATTCACGTTTAACTCTTTGCTGGGCCTGGGTTGCTGGGGCTCAGATCCGTATCGATTTGATGATTTAAATACCTAAGACCTTGCCTAAAGAGCTAATGAATAGTTTCCTTTCATATTGACAGGAAAACAACCAGTTCAGTCGCGGTGACGGTCTCCAGGAGTTTAGAAAGGAGCCATCGAAAAGCAATGGGGGTGGGGAGTGGAGTGAGGGGGGGATGGGATGAAGGGTTAAAATATAATGCGATGATTGAACATCTAGGGGGTTGAGGGAGTGGGGAGGAGGAGGAACGAAAAGGACCGAAGCGCCTTTCCAAGCCAGCCTGGGGAGAAAGATTGTGTGGTTAAGGCTTAATTAACACTCACCATTCTCCTTCCGAGCACCCACGGTTTGGAGGGGCAGGGGGTGGGGGGGCAGAAATGCCATCAAATCCATGATAGACAGTTCACATTCCTGGAATGGCACAGCAAGTGACTGGGTTTGATGTTGGGGTTTTTTTTTTCCCCCTTGAAGAGAAAAACTAAAAACAAAACCCAGAGACACTGGCGCTGCTATCAGAGCAGGGGATTAACTAACTGCTCGTTAAGTAACGTTGGCTTTCCGAGGCCAGCGCCGCAGTGGCAGCAGCGTTCCATGACTGCAGGCTGGAGGACTTGGACAGCCTAGCAGCGGAATGCATAGAAGAGGGGACAGGGGGACAAAGACATCTCGGTGCCTTAGTTTCCTCCTCTGTAAAATGGAGACAACGACACTTGAATCGTGTTTGTGTACTCGAAGGTTTGTGAGGCTTTAAAGTTCTGAGGTTCACGAAGTACGCTGAAATGCAGGGAACTCATAGCTGCAGACTGTGTTGTAGAATTAGCACTTGTTTCTCCCAGTGATCGTGCCTTCTGCATGGGGAGAGTTAGTTCATTAAGTGTGGTGGGAGCTCAGAAAGCCAAGGAAAGAGGCTAATTGAAAGCATGTCCTATTGCATTCCCATAAGCAGCATTAGCATTCACTGCCCGCCCGCTATTTACTTGGTAAAGATAGACTAGAGATTGATTCCCTTTGCATTCATACAAATTCGGGAGCTTCTTGAGAGCGCAGAATGTCTTTGCCTTTCTATTTGTATGCGATGCTTAGCATACTTCTTTGCACATTAGTGCTTATAGATGCTTTTTCATCCATCCATTCATTGAGCTGATAGGTTGGCGTTTTTCTCTGTCAAATTGTCTTTAAAAAAACTTGGGAGTTTTAGATGAAATGCTTTCTCAAAAGGATGAACTGCTTTGTTGGCATTTTCAAAGATCACCGGGGGAAAAGATCATCTTCAACAGGTGCATAAACTTCGAACTTCCCCGGTGTCCCAGGTTTGACCTCTCCAAGGAGCCACAGAACCTGCTGCCTCTTTCCAGAAGTTTAGCCTAAAGGCACAGTCATGCTTCTGCATTGTCCCTTGCTAGAGTGGAGAGGGAGCTATGGGCCAGGCCAGGTGGTCTTCTCTTACATAGAGTAAACAGACAGCCACATGTAAGTCTTCCTCTCTTCCCACAGTCTCCTACCCCCACTTACTCCTCACTAGGAAAGTAATTCCCCATGACAAACACCCATTGGAATTCAGACTCCAGAGTCAGTGAGTGATCACCATACTCCAAACACCACCCATTCTTCCCTTGGAGACCCAAGATCTGGGCAAAATACAGAATATTCATCCGGTAACTCCAGAGCCTAGGGTTAGGAAGCCTAGTTTCTACTCTACATTGGGGTGAAAAGAATAAATAGCAGCTTATTTTTGGAACAAGATAGCTCCAAAACTTAAGGGGCTACTCAGTCAAGTTCTGATAGTGGACCTCAGAATCAAAGCTACTGCCAGATATGCTCCAAACACAGAACATTTAGTTTAGTCAGGGTCACAGGGTCTCAGATTTTGAGTTGGAAAGATCCTATAAAGGCTTCTAGTCTATTCTCTTTATTTTACAGAAATGGGAAGAGGCAAAGGGATTTATCCAAGGTCACACACATATATAGTAAGTGGCAAAGTTCGGATTCCAGCCTAGGTCTCTTGCTTCCAAAACTTGCATATTTATCTTTATACTATATGGAGCTTGTCCATGATCCAAATTTCATCTACATTTTATTTCTAATTTAATATGTCACAGATGCATGGATTCACCCCTATAAGTTCTCCCTCTACTGACTCACATCTCCTGGGCTCTCTAGGAATTAGTCTGTTGCCTTCATTATTAGATGGTCTTCATGAATTTTCATGGCTGAAAAAAATTCACCACTGGTCATTAACCTTCCAGTGATGAACCTCTCCAACAGCAAACACACAGGAGGTAGTAGTACCTGTCAGTCAAATAAACAATCATTTATTAAGTGCCTACTATGTGCCAGGCACTCTGCCAAATACCAGGTAGGCAAAGAAAGCAGGAAAAAATTCCCTACTCTCAAGTAATTCACAATCTAATGGGGAAGAGAATAAGGAAACAAGTATGTATAAACAAGATACATTGAGAATAAATTGGAGATATTCACAGAAGGAAGGCCCTAGTATTAAGGGGAACCAGGAAAATCTCAGAAAAGAAGGGAAAGACTACCTTTAAGAGGGCAGGATTTTAGATGAGATTTGAAGGAAACCAGGGAAGCCAGGAGGCAGAGAAAAAGAGGAAGAGAATTCTAGACAGTGGGGAAGAGCCTGCAAAAATGCTTAGGAAATGGAATGAATGTCTTGGGCAAGAAATAGCAGGGAGGACAAAAGTGAGGGCTCAGCCTTGGGGAACCAAGGTGACCTCCATGGCATGATGGGGCATCCAAGCAGGGCTTTAGTAAAGGGTTATTATTGCTAGTGTTCTCATTTGATGAGTTTCTAAGGTGTGGTTTATTATTTCCAGAGAATGTCCCAGAGACTTCAAGTTACAGTTTAAGATTTAGCACTCCAGGGGAGTCATAAAGGACTACTTTCTAATTATGACATATAAGAAATAGTGCCCTTTGAAATGAGGACCAGGAACTGAGTAATAGCATTCACATGCATATGTAGGCAGGCCTGACAAGTTTTCTCATTCAGCTTTGTATCTCTCCCTCTGGTGCCCCCTAACTCCCAACCCCCCACTTCCAAGCTGGCTAGGCAAGGTAGGCTGATGCTTGGGGCACAATATCCCAAAAAGGTGAAACTAGGGGCCTTTTTAAATAGGAAATTTTTTTCACATAAAGGCATCTAATCTTCCTATCAGAAAATTCCTCCCTCTTTCTTAGGGATTATATTTGTGGCAAGTCAAATCCTCGGGGAAATGTCATTACAGTGGCAAGCACTCTGGCTCTGGAACCAGAGGCCTTGGGTTCAAATCCCAACTATAACACTACCTGCAAAACTGTAAGTGTCACTTAACTACCCTGGGCCTTAGTTTCCTTGTCTATGAAAAATGAAAGGATTGAATGGCTTTTGAGATCCCTTCCAACTGTATCCATAATCCTACAAAGTTGCATCGATTAATAAATAGATAGATAAGCACTTTCTGTATGCCAGGCATATGCAACAGCAGAGGCTCAAAGCTTTCAGTGGACAGTGACAAATGGGGAGCCTGTCATTTTCAAAGGGTGAGGCTATCAGCTCCATCTTTAAATTTTCCCTAAGCCCACAGGGGCCCTGGGCCTGCACATAGAATGTGTTCTATCCAAAGGACATTTATCAAGTGCCCATCCTGGACAGAGTTAACTGTCTTGCATTTGAATACACAATTCCCCAGTTGGAAATGATGGGCTCTATTATATCTCTGTTCTGGCTGAATGTAGTGATGTAGGGTTGGACTAGAATCATCGCTAGGAGAATTTCCAGCTATAAAATTCTGGACTTTTTTAGTGCAAACATGTACTTATGTGTATATATGCATGTATGCATGTATGTACATGTGCAGATGGGCCCATATGTATATGCATCCATGCATGTGAGCTCCCCTATGTCTATGTGAAGCGAGTTGGGCCCAATTAAATAGTTGAGACTTTCCATCTGAGCAAATACATGTTACATCTGTCTAACCCTACGTAGGCATAGAAAGTGACTAAAGTCCTGCCAATAGACTCTGACCTCCAATCTGCCACTCTCCCGGTGAAAGGCAGCAGAAGTAAATTACTTCGGCCTCTTCTTCTATTCAGAGTGAATACAAAATGGTCGGAGTTGACCTGCCGCCAGTCTTGCAGGCTCCGAATCAGAGTGGCACCCTACAGTTTACACAACCCGGCCTGAATACAATAAAGAGGGGCTCCATTCAGAGAGGCCCGCATGCAAAAGAGACGACCATTAGATCATAGTAATTATACCATTTACATCACACAGTGACACAGTGGGATATGGAGGACTCATCAAACACTTCTCTTCACCCAGGCCCGGGCTGCTAATGAGGCACATTGGATCCCTTTGTGTTTTCCATTTACTCTGGTGCTTTGGCCAGACCTGCCAACTACAGCTCTGTGCACCAGACAGGCTGTCCCTTTCAGAGCCATTTATTCCTCTCCCGACCTTTGACCCCGAGGGTTATGACATCAGCAGCCCTGATTTGTGATCATTTTTATTGGCACACATTCAACTCTTGTTTCCTGTGTTTAACTCCGTCTCCCCCCACTTTTTTTTTTAAGCCAAACTTATTCGATCTAATAGGCATATGCCAAAAAGACTATAAAGTAAGCCAGGCTTTCACAAAGAGCCTTCTGATCTTACTATAAAAAGCGCCATAGCTACTATTTATGCCAATAATAACGAGTAATTCATTATCTAGGTGCATGAAATCTGTTAATCACTGAAATGTTGAACAATTCAGAGCAGATGTCCACGAATTTTATGAGTTTTAATTAAAATGTTCTATTTATTTTCATCAATACAGGGGGTTTTTTAATTAAAAAGATGTTACTTCCATGTAGTATTTTGCAAATTACAGCCTTCATAAGGGTGATTAGGAGATGCTTATTTGGGCTAATCAGATTTTTTTTTTCTTTCTTAAGGTGCTTGCACTAAATGTAAGAAGAATTAATTAAACTTCTACTTTAAAAAGAGGCCATTTTCCTATGTCACAACTCTATGTTGCAGGAAATGTTGTAAAAGTTGTCCCTTCCAGAGTCAGAAATGTCAGTTTACTTAAATTCCTTAATTTCAAAAGTGGCTTGACATAAAACTAGACTTAATGTTGGTTTGGGTGGTGGGTTTTTTTTTTTTTTTAGTTCTTATTTCTTTTAACTGGTTTGATTCAGTGAAATGGATTAGCTAGTGTTTCAAAACTTGGAGTTTCTGAAAGATTCACTTTAAACAGAGTGGTGAAGGTTTTAAAGCATAAACTTGATACTCCAAGGGAAGGTTCTCCCAGTACATATGGCTTTTAATGTAATTTGTTTAACCACTGCCATAATTTAATTTGCCATAAAACAGAAATGGAAGTATATTACAAACGAGCTTTTGACTTTTGTGTCAGTTAAAATAACCATTTGCTGAAAGACCGAAATTATAACTAAAATGGCATAATTTAATAAAAAGTAGGGCAGCAGAATTATAAAGCCGAGAGAGGGAGAGAGAGAGAGAGAGAGAGAGAGAGAGAGAGAGAGAGAGAGAGAGAGAGAGAGAGAGAGGAATTTACTTTTGTAGGAAGCTAGTTAAGTATCCATGATTTTAAAATCTTGACCTCTATGGGGATTCTTGTGACCTCAACTCTTCTATTTGTATTAAAACAATCTTTTGGCCTGGAGTTAAAAAATAATTAATTTTCAGGAAGATGACTCAATTAGAATAATTTTAAGTGCATTACTAAAAAGGGAGATCATATAGAACCATTTTCAGCTGTTCCAATCACCAACAGTCCTCACAGGAAGTGGTAAGTAAAGGAATAGCAGAATTTTTATTACAGCAAAAAACCAGTTTCATCTAACCAGCTGCAGATGAAGTCTCCATTAACAAGGGCTTTTGGTTCTAATCTGAAAGCGTCATCTCTCTCTGTAGCTGAGCAAATTGTTCTACCTAGTATTTATGATTCTGCCCAAGGCCTGAAACATTTCATAGAACTAGGCTTGTTTATGTAACCTGTGATTTGGCAAAATCAGCCCAGATTAGTCTTTAAGTGCCTCTAAAGTCTCCTGTTCATTTCAGTGTGAAAGGCACATAAGTTAAATCTCCATTTACAGCCGCCAACCCGGGCACAGATGGTAAGCCATCCACAGGCCAGAAGTTTTTAACACTGGCCAGTAGATCAGAAGCCTGTGAAGAAGGTCAGATTCAGTGGACTGGGGGCTAGGGGTGGGATTTAAACACACACATGCACAACAACAATAACTCTTTTGGGTGAGTACAGGGGGAAATGATCTAGGGAACAAATTCCCAGTGACAGCAAGTTAGGAGAGGGCTTGGCATCATTTTTTTTTAACTTCCTGTCTGAATTACCAAAAGCTATGACTTAAACCTGTACAATAATTCAGTGTAAAGAACACTGGGTTTAGACTCAGGATCATAGATTCAGAGTTAGAACATCTAGTCCATTTTGTAGATGAAGAACTGAGGCCAAGAGAAGTTAAACGATTTGTCCAGGATCTCTGATTTAGTGTCTGAGGTTGGATTTGAATCCTTATCTGCCTGTTCCATGGCCAGCACTCTATCCACTGAGGTGTGTCGAGAAGGCCTGTGTTTGAATCCCAGTTCTATTACCTTTGTGGCCTTAGATAATCACTCAACCCTTGCAGGTACTCTTCTGCAAAAAAAAAAAATAATAATAAGGTGTTGTGCTAGTTGATATTCAATGTTTCTTTCCAAGTTGCTTAACTTCCCCAGGGTCTCAGTTACCTCATTTATAAAATGAGAGGGTTCAACCTGATGACTTCTCATGTCCCTTTGTAGAATCAATAATTCTAGGATTCCATCTCTAGGTGAGTAGAGGCAGAGAGCAAAGTCTGGCCAGTACTATACACAAATGTACACACACACACGCGCACACATACACAACTTCATATGGTTCTCCCAACCTACAAATAAGCTTGGGAGACAAAATGAATGTCTATTTTTAAAAAGGCCTTCTTCTGCTCTTTTACAAAGCAACACGACTTCGTTTCAGGCCAATTTTATACAGCAGTTTGGAGAGATGTTACCACATCACCTTTTCAAGGCTCAGGCATTAAAAGAAGGTTGAAATGAAAAACATCTGCAATGCAGTGATTAGGTTTATATAAAATCTGCAGGCATATTGGAGCTGTTATAATGACAACCTCAGTTTTGTAAATATTTAGTCATCACGATCCCTCAATAGGGCCATCAGAGAGACCACTCTACTGTAGTTCCTGGATCCAGGATGCTAGATCTCTCACAGTTGACCTGACCTGAAGGCAAGAGGTTAAGAAACATCATGGGAAGGTACAGAAGGAGTGTACTTCTGAATTTCCTGCTTTCCGAATGAGTTTACGTTCTTACTACAAACTGTGTTGGGGTCTCAGAATCTTAGAATGTTAGAGATTTGAGTTATGTTAAAGACCTTCAAGTCCAATGCTGCTCATTTCATATGAGGCCCAGAGAGGAAAAACATGGTGTATAGGAAACAATACTGGATTTGGGATCAGAGGCTATAGGTTTGAATGCAGGCCCAGCTCTTTATTATCTGACTTTGGGTAAATCACTTTGCCTCTATGGGACTCAGTTTCTTCATAGGACAAAGGAAAAGGCTGGACCATTTATCAGGTATGTTATAGTAGGCATTGGGGCTGGATTAGATGGCTTTCTGAGGTCCCTATCAAGTCCTAGATTCTGTACTTCAGTAGACTAGACATTCTGTAAGATCTCTCTAGCTCTAAAGCTATGAATTTAACCAGGATCACTCAACTAGTACTCATCACAGAGCCATGGGGAAAGCGGCTGCATTAGGAAAGCCCCTCAGGGACTAGGAGAAGTGGAGGTGAGCAATTGCACCACAGTTTGGGGTTTTATCTGAAGCACTTAAGAATGAGAAAAGGAAATTAGGGGTTGCAGGTGGATGATTAGGCTGGCTATAACCTTGCTTCCTTTAGGCAGATTTTGTGGTTTGCAGAATGAGGCTCAGTCCCAGCTGGGCTGCCCTTTATTTGGCAGGGGGTGACTACATTTCTTGGGTTAACCCCAGTAGTTTCCCTTTACTGGGACTGTCTCTAAGTGTCTTACTTGTTTTGTCTTCCCCTCTTCCAGGTGTCTCCTGCCCAGGTAGGAAACCATTTTTTTTTTGTGGTTGTTGTTCAGTTGTTTCAGTTCTGTCCGACTCTTAATGACACCAGTTGGGGTTTTCTTAGCAAGGATACTGGAGTGGTTTGCTATTTCCTTCTCCAGCTCACTTTACAGATGAGGAAACTGAGGCAAACAGGGTTAAGTGACTTACCTAGAGTCACATAGCTAGTAAGTGTCTGAGGCAGAATTTGAACTCAGGTCTTCCCGACTCCAAGTCTTGTTCTATCTACAGCAGCCTAATTGATTGATGACAGTAAGGCTGTTTAGATACAACTAGTTTGCATTTCTAATATGAAGATTGTTTTAAGGCTTCTTTAATTATCCCAGTGATGATGATTCTGGGACTTGAAGGCCCCAGGAGAAAATGGAAAAAATAAAACCAACCCAAAACATAATCTACTAACAATCTAATGTTTCTTTCATTCTGTCTCTTTCCTAGGTTTCTTTATACCTTTCTTTCTTGAGAGTTTTCAAATGACTCTTATAGATGAGCCTTTAGAAAGAAGGGCCCAGTTTGGAACCAGGGGCATATAAGAAGAAACACTGACAACCTGTAAACAGCAACTCTGTGCCCCTTATTGGGCCTTCTCTAGCATGAAGCTAGGGCAGCTCAGTGGTGCAGTGAATAGAGAGCCAGGATCAGGACGACTCCTCTTCCTTAGTTCAAATCTGGCCTCAGATATTTCCTAGCTGTGTGACCCTAGGCAAGTCACTTAACCTTTTTTTCCTCATCTGTAAAATGAGCTGGAGAAGGAAATGGCAAATCACTCCAGGATCTTGGCCAAAAAGACTCCAAATGGGGTCATGGAGAGTCTGACGCAACTGAACAACAGTCTGAAGCTATATCTAGGTAACTAAAAACCTAAGCAATTCCTCAAGGAAGAACGAACAGCCAATTTGGTGAAAGCCATAGTCAAAAGGTCATAGATAAAGAGCTAGATGGGGCCTTAGAGACCGTCACACCCACCCCCTTCTCATTTTACTGATGACAGAACTGAGGCACAGTGAGGTTGGTGAGTTGCCCAGTGTCATAGTGCTATCAAGCATCTGAGGAAGAGTTTGAAATCAGGTCTTCCTGAGTCCAAATCATAACTCTATCTACTTTACCATACAGACAGACCTCAACAAATTGCATCATGGGGGAAGAACACAAAAAAACCCCAAAACAGTGATGAACGGCATTGATATAACTGAGAAGATAAATGCTCCCTATACTATTGCAAACCTGGGAGGAGTGCTATTGCCTTCCTTTTGGCTGTATGCTTTTCTCTGTCTATATCCCTGCTTGGCTTCCAGAATACACATTCTCCATCTATCAGTAGCACAGCTATCTTTTAATGTGACTCTAAGAATCACGGGTGGACCAAGGGGGTCCTTCCTCAGCCCTACATCCTACTGCAGAGTTAGAGCCTCCTTCCCTGGTCTCTCACCTTTTTCTGGAACATCAGAGCAAGTGCTCACTTAGGCGGGGCCTCTTAGTCCATTCGGGCAATTGCAAGAGGGGCGGAAACAGCTGTCCCCATCCCAACATTGGTGAGGACAGACTGCCCTGGAGAAGCGAAAAGAGCATGAATCCTGGGGCAAATGATCTGGATTCAAGTTCTGCCTGGACCACTTACTGGCTGAATAATCACGGGAAAATCACAAAACCTTCTTGCACCTCAGGTTATATATTACATTATATCATGGTATATTATATCATACCATATCATAGAGTATTAGATTATATCATATTATATTACCTTATATCATATTACATCGTTTTATATCATCATATTATGCTGTTATGTTATATATTATGTTATATTATATTATGTTATGTTATATATCATATCAATATTACATTATATTATGGTATATTATACTATGTTATATTAAATAATATAATGTGGACAACAATTTGCTCATTTCATAGGGTTATTGTGAGGATCACATGAAAAGAAATGAGATCATTTTGAAGCCTAGAAGTGCTATAGGAATGTGATACTCACCAACCTCACTGTGCCTCAGTTTTTTCATCTGTAAAGTTAGAAGGGGGTGAGTATGGTGGTCTCTAAGGCTCCATCTAGCTCTTTACCTATGCCCTTTTGACTATGGCTTTCACCAAATTGGCTGTTTGTTCTTCCTTGTGGAATTGCTTGGGTTTGTAGTTATCATCTAGATATAGCTTCAGACTGTCATTGTACTGTAGTGCTGTGATGAGGGTATATGTCTTACTTCCCCAAATAGACTATCACCTTTCGAAGGACAGAAACTATAAATTATTATGATCATACAGGGATCTAATATGACTTGCAAACTTTGAAAGTCTATGTAAATGTCAGTAATTATCATTGTTTTTAGTATTACTGTAATGTCAGGCAGCCTCCCCTTAGAGTTAGGAAGGCTTTGTGTTCCGGTCTCATGTTGGACCCATACCTGGCTGTGTGACCCTGGACAACTCACCTAAGAATTCCTGGGACCCTAGACTTTTCTTTAAAGTTGTAAATTTCAGAAGGGTTACCAATCAACTTTGGTAGAGAAAGTTTCCTCGCCAGAAAGCTCCCTATGCTGATGAAATCACAAGTTTGGACCAAAAAAAAATGTCATTCTCTTATCTTTCCTACTGGACCAGGCAAGGGCCTGTCATATAGTATTAGTTCTCAATCATAGATGCTTATTGATGATGGTGGTGACAACATATCTACCCTAAAGACATTTTGCCTATTTAATTCACTTTGTATTCTAGCATCATATATAAATAAATGTTGAATGAATGTTTTTTTGCTGGTATAGAGGAAAAAGCTTTGGTCTGGGAGAGTAAGAGGGCCTCAGCCACTTGTTCCAACTGTCACTGACTCACTGTATAACCCTGAGCAAGCCCATTTCTCCTCCCTGGGGTCCTTCTATAAAGTCATTTAGATGATTTCTTAGACCCCTTCTGTCTCTTAAGATTGAGTGAGTTCTCATCAGTAGGGGGATGGCGATATAGAAAATCATATGTGAATGTAATAGAACATTACTGCATCATAAGAAATTACAAATATGAAGAATTTAGAGAAAGAAGGGGGAAACTTGCATGAACTCATACAGAGTGAAGTAAACAGAATGAGGAAAACAATATACACAATGACTCTAGCCATAAAACTGACCAATGCTGAATGAGTAGAATGACCAAGCCCCGGATAAGAATTGAAAAGATGAACTGCCCTTCTTTCTATGAAGAAAGAGAGGACTAAGGGCAGGTAGACAAGAAACATTTATTAAGCGCTTATTATGTGCCAAGCACTGTGCTAAGCTTAGGATAAAACTTGGGATACATATACAAGCAAAAAGAAAAACAGCTCCTAGCCTGAAGAAGCTTATATTCTAGTAAGAGAAGACAACCCAGGAAAAGGGGGAGGGGAAGGTACTCACAGAGGGACATAGTGGCAAAAGAGCTAGAAACATAGCTGGGAGGGGAATGAAGTGTGGCCAGCCTGGGTCTGTCAGCAAAATAGAAGCCCCTGGAAGGAATTCATCAATGGAACAAGGGGACTGGCATGGCTAAGGATGTTCCAAGATGAGAAGGAATGTTACATATCCAGTCAGACAGGTGATGTGTTGATTGGTTTTGTTTGTATTGCTTTTCTTCTTTGTTTTAAATCTTTATCATGTTTACTTGGTGGGATACATACAGAAATAAAGATATAAAATAGCAATAAAGAGGCAGTTAGGTGCAGTGAGTAGAGCACCGGCCCTGCAGTCAGGAGGACCTGAGTTCAGATTTGACCTCAGACACTTGACACATTTACTAACTGTGTGACCTTGGGCAAGTCACTTAACCCCAATTGCCCTGCCTTCCCCCCTGCAAAAAAAATTTAAAAAATTTAAAGAGCAATAAAAATAAGATTAAAATGAAAAAATTTGACATGTATAGGAGGTAGGTTTTTAAACATTTTTTAAATATTCTACTCACTGCTTATCTCACCCTTTATACTTAGCATGTTCTTCAACTCTTTGAAGGCAAACCAGGAGAATGAGCTTGACTTGTTGAAAACCTAGGGTCTTGCATTCTCCAAACTTCATTCCATACTGTATGAAATGCCATCTTAATCTTCACCATTCAGATTATACATTCCTCTACTCAAAAGCCTTCAATAGTTCCCCCTTGGCTATTAATAAAGTACCCTCAAGGAGGTAGAGCAAAGATGGTGGAGTAGTAGGAAGCCAAGGAAGGGGGACATCATCAAACTTCTCCAAACAGACCTAGAAAATGTACCAGACTGAATCCTAATGGGGAAATCAAGAAAAAAAGTTATAGTGAATCATTTATCCAGCCCAGGTCAGTATAGGGAGACAAACAGGAAGGTCTGTGGAAACTGGGGATGAGGTCAGGCCAAAAGTGCACAGAACAAAGAGCGCTCCAATACCCAGTGAGAGGCTGGACACCAGGGCAGGAGGAACCTGGCCCAGGCCTATAGTGGGGTGTAACAGGGACAGGAGCCAACTGGCAGCATTTTCTGTCCATTAACCAGTTTTAGGTCACAGATCCAGAGCAGACTGAGAAACAGTTGTATTGGGTAAGGAGGCCTTGATGATTTTCTTAGATAGGAGACAGACTCAAGGAACAGAGTAGTGGCTCAGTTCAAGCATCTAGCCCACTGCAGAGGAAAAACCAGGGTAGAAATGCCAGACCAAAGGGGAGTCCACGTTTCTGTCACTCTGAACCAACAGAGCTTTTCAGCTGGCTGATAGGGACAGAGTATAGCAACATTCCACTATTGGTCAGACCAAAACCCAAGTAAGAAACTTGCAGAACTCAGACTAGAGGGTGAATAAGATTGCCCTGGATCAGACCACATTGGTAACATTAGAGCTTACAGGTCCTCCGTCTGTCCCTTAGATCCTGGAATAACACAATACTTATTACCCACAAAAGTAGCAACAAGACCAGCCCAGGGTTTTCCTCCAGAAGTGGGGTAGAACCCAGACTTAACATCAAATCTGAAGTCAGGAAGTAGGCTAGAAGAAGGAGCCAAAAAAAAGAATGCCACCATAAGGAGCTTTTATGGTGCAGAAATGCTTAAGACACAAACCCAGAAGAAAATGACTCCAAAACATCTATGAACAAAGGCTCAGAGAAAAACACAGTTTGGGCACAAACTCAACTAGAATTCTTAGAAAAGATGAAGCAAGAATTTTTAAAAGAGTTTAAAATTTGTTTTTAGAAATGACAGTGCTCAATGAAAAGTTGGGAGAAAAAAATGAGAGCTATGGAAGAAAGAATTGGTAAGGGCATTAATAACTTAGCTCAAGAGGTATAAAACCTTATACAAGCAACAAACTCCCTGGAAATTAGGATAGACCAAACCGAAATCAATGAGTTCACGAGACAAGCAGAAATATTAAAAACAAAGTTAAAAGGCTGAAAAATAGAATAAAATCTAAAGTATCTCATAGCAAAGACAACTGATCTGGAAAACAGATTTTGGAGAATATATTCAGGAACCATTAGACTATCTAAATGCCATGATCAGAGAAATTTTAAAAGAAAACAGCCCAGTTCTCTTAGAACTAGAGGGCAAAGTAGAATTGGAAAGAATATATAGGTCACCTCCTGAAAGAAAACCCAAAATGAGAAGTCCCAGTAACATCATAACCAAAATCCAGAGCTTCCAGGTCAAAGAAAAAATACTACAATAGTCAGAAAGAAAATATCAGTGGCTGGGTGGAGAGAAAGGTCCAAGAATTCTAAGAGTGGCTTGGTGAGGGGAGCAGAAGGGAAGGGAATAAACATTTATATAATACCTACAACATGCCAGGCATTGTGAAGATGGTAAGGTCTAGAAAACTATAAGAAGCAATGGCAGGGCAGCTAGTAAGGCCAGTGGTCCTCCATCTCACTGAAAGGAATAGACTTGATGATTCCAATCTTCTCCAAGCCATGAGTGCAGTTAAGCAGTCCAGGATGGTCCTGAAGGGTAAAGGTAAGGGGAGAAGACTCTAGTGATAGTGGATCTTCCCACTCTTCAGCAGTTTTGGATTGTTCTTCAGAACATGTAGGTCTGCTTGAGTGAACCTGATTGGAGTCTGTCTTAAAATTCTATGAACATATTTAACAAACATCCTGGAATTATATTTTATAGTCTCAGAGAGACTAATCCAGTGGTTGTAATAATAAAACATACATGTTTTTATAGTGGAGATATTAGTCATGGTCGCCAATCAGAAAGGGGGTGGAAATCCAGATTAAAATGTAATTAGGAAATTTTTAACAAAATAAATTTTTAAAAATGGACTATGGTTAATATTATATGTAGTTTTCTAAGTCAATATATAGCCTCCGGGGATCCTTATATACCTTTCTATTTGAATTTGACATCACCGTTTTACAAGATATTATCAATATTAGATATGAATAAATCATATATTGAAGAACTTTAGGTTCTAGTACTACCATAACTTAAAGTTGAAATATGTCATTAAAAATCTTTTTTGCATTTAAAGTGGACTATTTAAAAACAATCATTAAAGAAAGACTCAGAATTGGAGTGAGAATTTTTCAGCAAGAATTTGACTGAAGATGAACATCCTGAAATGTCTTGATCCAATAACAGGATTGAATTTTCTGTAATTCATCATGAGACATAGCTTGGATGGTTTTGTAATGTGCTAATGGAAAAATCTCCCTCTTGGCCAAAGTTGCCAGATTTTAGCCAACTTGTTCAACTTGTTAATTTGTAAAATAAAGGAGTTGGATTAGGAGAATTCCACAGTCCCTTTCAACTCTCAATCTTACAAAGTATAGACTCAGAAAGTGAGAACCAAAAACGAGTTGTAGAACATCAAATGTCAGAGTGGGAAAGTATCTTATACAGCTGGAAATGTTATATTTGGAAAGAACATTAGAACATAGAATGTCAGAGCTGGAGGAAGCCTTAAAACACAATACTTAAAATATTTGCCTTGGAAAGGACCTTAGTTACTATTCCCATCCATTCCAGATAAGGAAATTAAGGCTTGGAGAGGGAAAGTTATTGTCCAAAATCACATATCTAGTAAATAGCATAAATGGAGCTAGAACCCAGAGTTCCTGACTACTATTCCATGTATTTTCTCTACCTGTGAATGAATTCCAGACCTATGATTGCAAATGTTCCCAAGTATAGGCACTTGACCACAGGCTGGAAGATTTAAGGTACCATTTATAAAGCAACATCTGCTTTAAAAACTGGGTTCCCTAAATTTGCAGAACATCTTGAAGCCTCTAAAAGAATAGAACCTCTTCCAAGTGCCTAGCTATGAGTGCTAAGGCTGAAGTAAGATCTGAAATGAGAAACAATGGCACCGCATGTCTCTTATGAGGACGGTACAGTATAGGGAAATATCAGCATGGGCTACATGAAATGTCAGTAGTGTGAAAAATAAATATTGATGTCAATTCTAAGAAACAAGTTTTTGTTTTATTTACTTTTATCCAGAGCAGAACATTTTCAATATAAACTCATCATCTCGACCACCGCAGAGCAAAAGGAATTTTCGCATGCATCATCAAGCATGTTTCTATAAATGTTCTGTAGGGAAGAGGGGCATGGTGAAGAATGTATATGTATAGGTGTCCATGTGTATGTTTCTGGAAGGCTTGGGTTGTAATCAATGGGGCAGAATGGAAGTTGGGCATTCATTATCTCCAACAACCAAAGCCCTAGATTCTGAAAAGGTAGACTGGAGACATTCTAAAACAGAGAAATTTGGTGTCCAAATGGGAATGAATGAGCGAGACAATAATTAAAAACTCGTCACTCTCTCATACTTCTCGTGGTTTATAGAACATTGTCTTTACAACAACCCAGTGAAGGAGTCAGTCTTATCTTATAGATAAGAAAACTTAAGACTTGAAGAGATAAAATAATTTGCTCATCAGCAGACAACTAGTAAGTCCTGCAATTCAAGAGTTCTGGATTCCAAGTCTTAGCCGTACCCCATTCTACACTGGGCACCATAATATAGACTAATGCAAAGTAGCACTAGATCTAATAAAAATCTTTTAAAAATTTAGCCAGTAGGAAACTCAATGATGAATTGATTTGAATCATTTAAACTATACAAAATAATAAATTTCTGGGAGAGATATGATAAAAGAAATAGCGCTGGGAAAAGCTTATAGTCTGGTGGGAAGTTAAGACCACAGATAACTTCCATCCAGGAGTAAAGTCCTCAATGCTCTGAGTAATTTGAATGAGGAGAGAGGTTGTATCTAAGTGGGGAGCTCTATATACCCCTAAATTAGTTGATTGATCAAGCCAGTCCTATAATGTAAAGCATAAGGGAGACAATTCTATTGCCACAGTTCCTGACCTTCCTCAGGGTGTTCACTAAGTAAGTTGGAAATATGATTCACTCGTGATATGATAGGGAACAATATAAGACCTAAAAGTTAGTATTGTACCAACTATAAACACTGTAGGATTTCCAATGGAAGCAGTGAGGGCAAGAGTAGTGAGGAAAGGCTTCATGGATGGGTTTTATATCTGACCACTAGGGGATGCTGTGGCTACTTGCCTGCTCCTGATCAATAATAAGGATCTAGTGTAGCCAGTCCTATACTCATGTGGATTTTCTTAAATTAGAGGGAGGGTCCTCTAGATATCTATGGAGCTAAATGAGATGAGCAGTGTATAGAAAAATCTGAGGGTAATGTTTCCATAACTCATGAAATTCTGAAAATTCAGGTCTTTATAATAATAACTCAATTTAATACCAAGCACTTTTCTCACAACAACTTGGGAGGTAAGAAGTATAAAAATTATGGTCTCCATTCTCTAGATCAGAAAATTGTGGTATGGAGACATTAAGCTGCTTGCCCAGGGTCACAAAGTTAATAAGGCGGGGCTTGAACAACTCTTTAAGTGGAAGAAAAATAATGACAACCTCTTCAGGCTAGGGTTTTATTGTATTTTAATCTATGGCAATCTGAGCCAAACACATACATTCTCCCCTTTATCAAATTCAAGAATGGATATAAAAGTATTTTGGAAAATACAAAGAGCGATCTATATGGTTCATTAAATGTGGAATCCTTAGCCTTCCCTTCTAAGGCCCCTTCCAGCCTTAATATTTTTCTATGCTCTAAAGTCTTTTCCAGGTGCAAATTACTTGATCCTAAATATAACAGGTACCATATAATGGCTTAGAACCAAATCAGGAGACTACCTTCTTGGGGGTGGGGGGGTACTTTCATGTTTTCCTTCCATTCCTTAACAGAAACAGATTCTTCCAAGGCTCCCCTCTCCCCCATGTGCATTCATGTACCTGCACCTACAGGTAGATGGGACACAAGAGCCTGGGAGTAGCAGTGCCCTTCAGAGCACTAGTCCTATTTCCAGTGCATCCCCTACTACCATCACTAGGGAAACAAATCCTGTGCAGATGTAGCCATACAATTGTTCCTGCAGGTGCTACAGTCACATCTATTGAAGACAAAGAAAGAAAGTCCCTGACACCGAAGTCCTTGGCATTGTCAAAGGCTTCAACATCAGAAACTAGTATGATTTTTATCAGGGAAAACAACTAAATCAAAACAAGTTTGTTTAGTCCACCCCTGGACTAGATCAAAGAGAGGCATCTCCATTTAAGGACTTGCAGAGAAAACCTTCCATGTGTGCTGTCTCCCACACTAGAATGTGAGCTCCTTGAGAGGAAGAACTGTCTTACTTTGTTATTTGTAACCCCAGAACTTAGCACAGTGATTTGCACACAGTAAAGACTTAATAAATGCTTCATTTATTCATTCATTCTTCCTTCTATTCCCTTATTCACAACATTCCCTTACCTAGAATGACCTTTCTAGTACTGCTTACTTAGCTAAAGACTAGCTTTCCTTCAAGGATAAGCTTGCCTATGTGATTTTTTTTAACCACTCCAGCCCACAGTGAGTTCTCTGTCCTCTGAGATGCTATAGCACTAAGAATAAATCTGTTGCTGTTCAGTAGTTTCAGTCATGCCTGACTCTTCATGACCCCATTTGGGGTTTTCTTGGCAGAGATACTGGAGTGGTTTGCCATTTCCTTTTCCAACTCATTTTGCAGATGAGGAAACTGAGGCAAACAGGGCGAAGTGACTTGCCCAAGGTCATATAGCTAATAATTGTCTGGGGCTGGATTTGAACTTAGGTCCTCCTGACTCCAGGACCAACACTCTATCCACTGTGTCACCTAGCTGCCCCCAAGAATAAACAACATGCATCATAGCATGTGAGAGCTAGAAGAAACCTTAAAGATCATTTAGTCCAAATCCTCTTATGCCACAGATGAGGAAATTGAAGCCCCGAGAAATGAAATAACCTAAGATCATCGGAAAAAAAAGTCCTAATAGGTTAAAAAATGAGGGCTGGAAGAGACTGTAGACAAATCTAGACAAACCCCCTCAGGTGAGGGTAACTCCTTATCTGTCCTAGTTAACCACTGGGGAACTGAGGGTTCAGGTAAACGAATGCTTTATTAAGCAGAGCTACAAGTGAATGAGTGCTGTCTTCCTTGCCCTTCTTTCTGTTAGTTACCCCCAGACAAAAGGAGCCGCTGTGGAACTTCTGTTGGGTCTAAGAATTCCCAAGCCCAGTACTAGGGCTTATCCAGAAGAGCCTAACCTGGGTTTCAAGTCAATGCCACTGGAGGTAGTTAACTGAAGCTTCCCTGAGTCTAAGTCACAGCAGCCTGGAATGTACCCTCTTCTCCCACACCACTCCTATACCACTACAGATGAAGGAAATGAGGCCCAGAGAGGGCAGACTTACCCAAGGTTGCACAGGTAGTGAGGAATAGAAATGTTATTTGGATACAGGTTCCCAAAACCCAAATCCAACACACAGTAATAACTATCACTTACACGGAACTTGAAGGTTTGTGCTTTACATGTAATCTCATTTGATCCTCCTGTGAAGTAGGTATTATTATTATTTCTATTTTTCAGATGAGGAAACTGAGGCAAAGAGAGGTCAAGTGACTTACCCAGGGATATACCTATTAATTGCCTCAGCAGGATTTGAACAAATGTTTTCTTGACTTTAACTCCAACTCTAGTCACTGCACTGCAAAGCTGAACCATGAAGTGGAAAAGTCAGAACTTGAAATCAATTCTCCTCACTGCCATTTATTTACGATATATTCTCTTTCACTGTTCCAGTTGCTTCGTATGTGTTCATCGCATTCATCCAGCTAAGCTGTGAATGCCTCAAATACAGGAACAATAGCCTTTCCTTCTCTTATGTTCACATGGTGGAGAGCCAACAAGTTCTTGTCAATCAATGAGTTCATTCTCTACCAGGTACCATCTGGACTATCAATAGAGAATCTGCAGACCCTCGACAGGCACTCCATCCCCTACCATTTCTAGATCCAGGAGATTGATGCTATATTTCCAGTGGCCAAACCCGATCCTCCTCCTCACCTTTGTCCAGAAAGTGCCAGGCTGCTACAATGGATGAGGCAGATACTTTTCAGGTGCTACTTTATTGACTTTAAATACATCAATATCTATTTTATGTCTTTTGTTATGGTTATGATGGTTGTTAATAACAATAACTCCTCATTTCTGTTCACCTTTGAGTTTTACAAAGAATTTTCCCCACAACAATTCTGTGGGGTAGGGAGCATAAATGTTTTTGTTCCCCATTTGACAGAGGAGGAAAAAGAGGTCTACAGAAGGGAAGTGAATTGTTCAAGGTCACACAGCTAATAGGCATCCTCCTTTCATTCTAAATGCTTCCCTCCAAAATATACAATGTTGTGTTTGTAGTATTTTGCTCATGGAAGGAACTTTTCCCCAGTCAAATAAAACTAATTAGACAGCTGGAATTGTGATAATCATCCTTATACTATCCCCCTAGTTAAGTGATTGATCCCAAGCCAAATGGCTAGACCATAGAGAGCTTTCAATATATTTGAGATTGATACCTGTGACTTGAGGCAGATCACAGGTCTTAGAGCTGGAAGGGTCCCTAGAGCATCCCTGGGGCAAATTCCACTCATCTGGAAAGTGAGAAAACAGGCCTGGAAAGTGTATGCAGCTAGGTGGAGAAGTGGGTAGAATGCTGGGCCTGGCTGTCAGGAAGAGCTGAGTTCATTTCATTAGCTGTGTGACTCTAGGCAAGCCATTTAAGCCCTGTCCACCTCAGCTTCTTCATTATAAATCAGAGCCACCTGCCTTCCAGGGTTGTTGTGAAATTCAGATCAGAAAATATTTTGAGTCACTTGGCAGTATGCCTGGCACTACTATAGTGCTTCCTTGATAAATATGTTTCCTTCCTTCCTATGTGGCAGAACTGAGATACAAACCCAGGTCCTCTGACTCTAAATCCAGTGTTCTTTTCGTAACACCATGATACCTTTTTGTCTCCCTTATAATTTGAGTAACAATAATTTGAGGTGGCTCCTATAAGCTCCCACCTTCCCTGAATTGCAGTATGTTTTCCTCTACAACTAAGTGGCATCAAGACTGATGTCACCCTCTGATCTCATCAGGAAACATAAAGGCAGGCCTAAAACCTAGATGTCCACTGGGTCATTGAAAGCTATCCATCCCAGATGGAGTGTTCTGGGTTACTAATATGCAAATAGGAAAGGAAATCACACTTTTCAAGAAATGTTTGGAACTAAATTCCTCTGGCCATGCCTAAATCTGGCTTGAACTCTGCAACCTAACTTTCTTGAGCAAGATTTCCATTTTTTTTTTTACCAAGGGGAGGAAGGGGAAATTATTTGGTTCCAAAGTTTCCATGTATTAGATGTAGCCATTGCTCTTGTTGGGAACTGTACTAAACTTAGCATGAAACACAACCATGTTTATCTGTCATAAACTAGGTGCCACTTTCAAACACCTTGACCACCTCTTCATCACAATCTGTAGGCATCTGTCAAAATGTACTATATCTTATAAATATGTATAACACCAGTTCTCATATTTTGTGCTAGGAGAGAGTATCAATGCTACAATTAATTAGTCTAATTTGCATTACAGACTATACATAATTAATTTGTTCATTAAAAGCTTTCAACATTTCTTTGCAGAAAGTGCAAAAGATCATTGATGAGGTTTGAAGAAGCAATTAGTAATAAAATATGTCAATGCAAGAACTGTAAAATGGTAGCCCAACTTCCTGGTACAGCTCTAAGCAAGGAGGAACATAGCACTGGGGGGACTTTTGTTTTTCTCCTACCTTTTCCAAATTGGTCTTTTAATTTCAAGAAATTTCTTTTTCTTTTCTTCTTAGTCTGAATCTATAGGAACAGTATCAATATTTGCATAGTGGAAATACTAGTAGATTTGGAGTCCTAAGATGTGGCTCTGAATCCTGACTGTTCCGCTAACTGGTTGTATGACCTTGGCCAAGTCACACCCCTGTGGGCTTCAGTTTCCTCAATTGTAAAATGAGAGTTGTAGACTAGACGTTCTTTGAGATTCTTTCTAGCCATATGACCTCAAGACTACTTGTTCTATGACCTGAGATAAGTCATTTCTCTGGAACTTGATTTCTTCCTCTGCCAACTGGGGGCTTAGACTTGGATGATCTCTGAGGTCTCTTCCAGCTCTGGATCCTATCATCCTCTAAATTGCTTATGGAAGGGCTTTGACTGATCAGAACTTCTGGTCAATCTCACCAACCAAGGTAGGTCAACATGGCTTCCTTGTAGGAAGAGCCCCAGTGGAAGAGGCTCGTCACCACATTGATGAACCAGTCCAGATGAAATTCATAATGGGAATTTTAAAATGGAAGGCTACATCTACATGTTGGTGGTACTGCTGCTACAGAAGGCTCCACATTTGTCCAGAAACCTCCCGTCTTCCATTTGGTAGATTGCTCTTTTAGGGGAATTTGACTTGATCTTCGAAAGAAGAGCCATTTCACTAAGAATATGCCTTAACTTCCTTGCCCTTACTGCCTGATTCTCTCTTCCCCTTGCCCTGGTTTAATCTGAAGTTAGAAACCAGAGCAATGGCATGGAGCAATGGCAGTAAATGTTTGTTGAATGGAATTGAAAACTGCCTACTTTATATATGACTCTATGCAAGATCCCAGGGGGAAATGCAAATAATTATTTTAGCTCATACAATTTAGAAGTTGGGTTCTAAATTTTTCCCTGGTGGATGGGCACCACACTGAACAATTTATCATATATAAAGGGTGAGTACTATCATAGTGCCATAAGAAATTATGAAAGGGACAGAGGGAAACTTGTATGAAATGATGCAGAGTGCAAAATCAGAAGAGAAATTTATAGAATTACAACACTGTAAAGACATAGAATTCTGACCAATGCAATGACCAACCAAAATTCCAGAGGACAGATGGTGAATCCTGCTACTTACCTCCTGACAGAGAGGTGATAGACTTAGGGGGGCAGAAAAAGAAATATATCTATATATCTATATCTATATATATATATATACATATATATATGTATATATATATCTATATATCTATATCTATATTAGGACAGAGCCAATGTGGGTATTTGCTTTGCTTGATTACATATATTTGTTACAAGTGTTTTGTTTTCAATAGGTAGGGGAGGTTTAAGGAAGAGAAAATAGATTTTTCTTAATTAAAAAAAGACATTTTAAAAAGAAAGTTAGTCTTATTTTCTCATTTTACAGATAAAGAAACATAGATCCAAAGAGGTTGACCAAATTTTCATAAGTGGCAGTGTCAGGATTTTAATGCAGGACCTCTGACTTGAAAACCATGACTTTTTCCACTGTGCTATACTGATTCTTGCATAGAAGATCTGCTAAGTGGTATAATACATAGATTGCTGGTCCTGGAATCAGGAAGACTCATCTCCCTGAATTCTAATATGACCTCAGACACATACTAGGCTGTGGGAGTCTGGCCAAGTCATTTAACCCAGTTTGCCTGAGTTTTCTCATCTGTAAAATGAGCTGGAGAAGGAAATGGCAAACCACTCAAGTATCTTTGCCCAGAAAACCCCAAATGGGGTCACAAAGAGTCAGACATGACTAAACAACAACAAAAAGTTTACAAAACAATTTCCTCACAATAATCCTGCAAGGTAGGTTGTTCAGGTGGTATCTTCCCCCATTTTACAGACTATGAAACTGAGGCTTAGAAGGATTAAACAATTTCTCTACAGTCACACAGCTAAGAAATATTAGAGCTGGAACTCAAACCTGGGCATCAAATAGTGGGGAGAAAATACCCGTTCAATGATAAGGAAGATACAATCCTTGCCCTTAGGAAACTTGCACTCTAGCAGGCAGAAAAAGCATGTGTACAAAGACTGAAAATAACTCCAAAAGACTCATGATGGAAAAAAATGATTCACATCCAGAGAAAGATTTATGGAGTCTGAATGCAAATCAAAGCAAACTATTGGCTCTCTTTTTGTTTGTTTGTTTGTTTTTGTTTTCTGTTTTATTTCTTCTTTCTTGTGGTTCATTCCATTGGTTATAGTTCTTCTTTATAACTTGACTATTGTGAAAATATGATTAGTGTGAAGGTATATGTAGAATCTATATTGGATTACATGCCATCTTGGGGGAGGGAGGGAAGGAGAAGGAGGGGTAGAAAATTTGAAACTCAAAAACTTGAGGATCTGAACGTTGTAAACTAAAACTAAATTAATTAATTTAAAAAAAAAGAAAAAAGAAAATAAAGTCATGCATGATGACCAGAAAAAAAAGACTGAATATAAAAAATGCAAAGAAGAGTCTAAAGTGCAATGAGAAATAGGAGAAAAAGATTATATGCTGCCCAGTACATCAGTGAAGGCTTCACAGAGAAGGTGGTATCTGACCTTTCTTCATTGACTAAAACAGTGTGGAGGGAAATACAGTGGAATACTGCTGGTAAGATAGGTTGTAGCCAGATCCATGGAAGTATTAAAAAATCAATACTTTATCCAGTAGGAAAAGGTGAGTCACTGAAGGTTTTTGAGAAGAGGAGGGGCACAATCCACAGGGAATATTAAAAAGATGAGAGAACAGTGGTGCTAAGGGAATGACCAAAAGCAAGGAGACCAGTTAAGAGGCTATTATGAAGGACAGTTCAAGGTGACAGAGATCTGTGCTAGGCAGGTGGAAGTTTGAGGGATGATGAGGGGGAAGATGCAAGACATATTTTGGAGCTAGAATTGATAAGATTTGCCAATTGACTCTTTTCTCCTCCTTGACCTTGTATTCCCCACACTGAAAGATGACTAAGGTTTTAAGCATGGGTGTTTTGGTGCCATCAACAGATAGAGGGAAGTTTGAGGGAAGATCAGCTTTAGGAATGAAGATGAGCTCATTCTCTATTTGACATGATGAAAGGACATTTCATGTGAAGGTATCAGGCAGGCTGTTGAAAATTCAGGACTAGACCTAAGGGGAGAGACTGGAGGTAGAGATATGGATTTGGGAATCATCTACATAGGGGTGATAATTAAAGATATGGGAAGGGATGACCTATTTCTCCTTTTCTCTTCTCTCCCTCCCCTTCCCACCTCTTTTCATCCCTTCCCCCCTCCTTTCCTCTTCTTTCTTCTCTGCTTCTCCACTTTTCCCCTTGTGGATCCCTGGAGAATACTTATATTTAAGGGAAGTCAACAAAAAAGTAAGAGGAGTGGTCAGAGAAGTGGAAAGAAGAATATGAAAGCCTTATGTAACAGAGGGTCAAGAAGAAGAAAGTTAACAGTATCAAATGCTGCAGCAAAAAGATAAAAATGGAGTGGTTGAAGATGCACTGATTGAAGGAATAATCTCACAGAAGAAATAGAAGGGGTGGGATTATTATAGGTTCTTTTCACAGAAGAACAGAGGGAAGGATGAGAGAATAAATAGAAACATAAATTTCAAAGAATGGTAAGAGGGGAGCAGAAGTAACTAATAATGGATCTTCTCAGGAAAAAAAGGAAGTGGGATGATCTAATGAGAGTATCACTAGTATGGAGAGGGAGAAGGGATTAAACCTGGCAGTTTGAGGAAAAAGTAGAGGGTTTAAAATAGCCACTAAGGGAATATGATAGGGATACAATCATAGATCAATAAAAGAATTGCTATACAGCCATGAGAGCCCAATTGAGGTTACATATCATAAATCTATAGTTGAGCTAATCATCAGTTTGACCACTTAGGAGTAAGAGCAGAGAAGGTGGACATTGGGACCTGCCAAGTGTTAAGAGTTTTCATGGGCAGGAATGGCAGAAGATCAAGTGAAAAGAGATTCATGGATGAAGGGAAAAGTGATATTGAAATACCTAACTTAGTCATCATTGGGTAGGAAAAGAAGTGAGTCCAAAACTTGGGGAAACATCTGATAAGAATAGAAAAGAATATAGGGACTGAAGGTCACAATGAGAGGAAAAAACCAGGTTTGGGAAGAATGAGGAGATGGAAGAACTTGGACAGGGAACTGGGACGGTTGTATCTTAGCCCTACTCTCTTTTAAAAAAAAATTACTCCAAATCTGGCCTCAGACACTTGACACATTTACTAGCTGTGTGACCTTGGGCAAGTCACTTAACCCCAATTGCCCTGCCTTCCCCCCTCCAAAAAAAATTACTCCAGCTCTAAAATCTAAATTCTGAAACTCTTCAAAGTATGAGAGGGGAGAAGTTTGAGAGGAATGAAGATGGAAGTCATAGGAGTGAAGATTTTAAAAAACAGAAGAGTCAAATTCTTTCAAGGTATGTCTGGAGAGATTATAATGCCAAAGTCATTAGGATTGGGAGAGTACAATATATGTCTTTGGATAACAGCGATAAGGACTAGCACAGAATGGTATAACAGTGTTAAAGGGGGGATATGATGATTGGGATTGTTCACTCACTCCTATTTGCCTTTCACCCTACTACTGAGATTTTTGCCCAGATGTCCGCTTTGTAAATGCTCCTTCTCTACCCTTGGATGTATCATGCAAGCATCTGCAATTCTCTTTATCTTTCTGTTAGCTATAAATCCCCAGCCAGAGTTAGTGCTTCGGCAAAACACTTTAGTGTTAGAACATTCTATACTTCATTAAAAATATTTTTCCTGAATTGCTTCCTTTCAACTGTATTCTCAATATAGCACATCCTAACAAGCAAAATGCTAGTGATTACTACTATTTATAAGGACAAAGTAAACATTTCAAGCAAAGAAAGCAAACTTCATCTCCTACTTGTATGCAGAGGGAAATTCTTCATTCTTCCATGAAGGAGCTCGGGTGGAAGAGTAGGAGGAGATTACAACAATTACAACAACAATCTGTAGTAAGGGGGGCAGGGGAGTTGGGGAGCAGAGAGTCCACAGTATAGCATTTGTTCCAATACATCTCATGCCCAATCAACCCAAACAGACTTGCTCCCAGGGCTCTAGCCTATTTCTCTATGGTGGGCATCTCTTCCTATGCTTCCAATCTTTCAGCCGTTCATGGCTTTCCCCCCATTCATCCAACTTCATGCTTCTCTGCTCAGCTGGACAAGAAGACCCGAGTTCCTCTTTAAGTTTCCCCAACTCAATGAACTGAGTAGTAAAAAGTCACCTCCAGTTATGGACTACTATTCTTTATCTTCTTGTTTTCTTTTTGATTCATTCAAAGGACCAATTTGTACCTCATAAAGAGATCACCTGCATCTTTTGCACCATTTGCCATTAATTTAACACAATGTGGTTAGCCCTTTTTCTGGGATTAGGTCTTGAGTGGATCAATCGCGCAACCAACAAGGAGATAAGATTTTTTAAATGTGTAAACACAATTGGCTATACCCTGTGATCCCCTTTTCAGGAGTGAACTGCCTTTTTAATTGGGTGAAGAAGAAAACAGTATGATTGGCTAACCAAACAAGCTAACCATGTACCTGGGGCTCTAAAGAGAAAGAGAACTTTTAGAAGTTGCTTGGTTAAGCAGTGGACCAATCCAGTAGCCAAGGACCAGGTTTGGCCCCTGAAAGTGAAAGGCTCTTAGAGGAACCTGGGGAGCAGTAGAGAGGAGGCAATTGGAGATGTGGAACTGGAACCTTATGGAGAGATTAGGGTTGTGGATTTGGAAGTTATCTACACAGAAGGGATAAGTGAAACCAGAGGACTAAATGAGCTTAGCTCTTAAAGGAATGAAGAGAGAGAAGAAAAAGTTAGAGGACAGAATCTTAGGGGACATCTTCACTTACTGGGTGGGAAGGGGATAATATACTAACAGAATAGCCTGACAAGAGGTCAGATAGGTCAGAGAACCAAGAAAATGTGATTTCATGAAATTCAAGGGAAGGAAAAACTTTTGAGAGAAGGAGGCAGTCACGAATATCAAATGTTGCAGGATCATGGAGGATGAGGCCTAAGCAAAGCCATTTTGCTTTTATATTCCTACCACATAGCACAGGGCCAGGAACAGAGTAGCTACAATACTCATTTACTTAAAAATCTGAGTTACATTGAACAGAATGAAAATCCTACTCCTAAACAGACCCTGTGAAGATTTCCAACTAAGTTTTCACAGTTCAAGACACGGTCTAGTCATAAGGGCCTCATGTTTGTCTCTCAGAAACTTCAGTCACCAGCTCTGATGCAGACGGTGGTGAGACAGCAAGAACTTTTCTGATGATGCACTTTTATGTCCAAAGGAAACCCATGAGAGTGAGAGAGGGGGCAGAAGAGGAGGCTAACCACTCATCAACTTCTCCAGAGTCCCTTTCAAAGTAAGAATAAAGTTACGTTCAGAACAAATGGAATGAGGGAGATAACAGAGACCAGGATTTCATAAATCGGTGGGGTGGGGGGTGGTTGTGACCCTTGAGAAAGGTCTTTGGGAATCCCATAGGTCTGGATTATCCCACATGAAAGAGTTGCTTTCTGATGTGGTAGAGGACAGGTGTGTATATACAGTATTGGGGTCACACCTTTCACCAAAAAACGTTAATGTTTGACTGACAGCTTTAGTAGAAACCTTTCATTTTCCTTGTAACTAATAATGATGAGATTAAAGCCCCACTGTTCAAAGGAGAGAAAACTTCCACGGTGAGACTGTATATGTGACTGGCATTCCATCCAGCTTTAAAAACTCTTCTTAAATAGCTGGTTTGAAAACGGTTAGCCAGAGATATCACCTGAGCATCCAGTGCACATCAGCTGTCCTCCATGAAAGTCAGAATGATGGGTTCTCCACAATAACCTATCTCTTGCTTCCATACCTTTAGCCAAATAGTCCCCCTATCTGGAAGGTATTATTTGTTCATTTCCACCTCTCAAAATACTTCCCTGAAGGATCAGCAGAGATGCCACCTCCTCCAGGAAGCCTTTCCTGATTCCCTGCCCTTTCCCCACCGCCAGTTATTAGAGCCCTCTCCTATAATTAATGACTTTGTACTGACTTATCTGTGTATTTGTTGCATCATACAACCCTCCAACCCCAATACTTAATCTCTTTCAGCCTCTGTTTCCTCAACTATAAAATGGGTGTAATAGAAGCATCTTCCTCAGAGGATTATAGTGAAGATCAAATGAACCGAACGATACAAAATGCTTTGCAAAGCTTCAAATGTTTTATAAATACTACTTATTAAACTAAAACAAATTTAATAGAGATCCAATCAGACGTCAATGACCCTTTCTCCTCTGGATCTTATTTTATCATAGGATCATTGATTTAAAGCCAAAAAGGATTTTAGAGGCAATTGAGTCCAACCCTCTTCTTTTACAGTTGAGGAAACTGAGGCACAGAGACAGTAAGTGACTTGCCCAAGATTACACAGCTGGGGATCTGAACCCAGGTCTTCCTGCCTCTAAGTTAGATGCTAGCTATTAATCCACATAAGGAGATCCCCTTCCTATAGAACTTCCACTCCTACCCAGCATATAGAACAACCTAAAAAAAAAAAATCATGGAATCATAGGATCCTAGAGCTGAAAGGCACCTTAAACATATATTAGTTTAACCCTGTCATTTACAAATGGGAAATATGAGGCCTGAGAAGTCATAGGATCATAGATTAGGGCTGGATGGGACTTTACAAGTCAAGTCCAACCTCCCATTTCACTGATGAGAAAACCGAGGGACAAGGCAGTTGGTTGCTTTGTCTGGGGTCACCCAGCTAGTGTCAGGTGAGATATGGTCCAAGTCTTCCTGACTCCATGACCAATACTCTGTGCATCCCTCTGAGTTTCCTCAGAGGGGAAAAGACTTGCCTAAGGTCACACAAAGAGTTAGTTTACCAAAAGTATTAGTCAGTGACCTATCCACAGAAATGTAGTCTGAACTTTTATGTGCTGTATATCCGCATATCATTCACTAATCCCCAGATCTGTGATTTATTTTGCAGCTTGAAATTTTTTACGTCTGAGTCAATGGTCTTGATAAGATGTTATGGTCAAAGAGACTAATCACCTTAAAGCCAGCCCTTCTGTTATTCCTATCTGAGCTTAGCTAGGTTGAATTCACATATAACATAGTCTTTGGGAGCCCAGGTATACTTCCACACCACAATGAGGCACCAGAAGACTTTAGCAATGAGTTTTGTTTTGTTTTTGGAAGCAATGAGGGTTAAGTGACTTCCCAAGATCAAGTGTCTGAGGTGGTATTTGAACTCAGGTCCTCCTGATTTCAGGGCCAGTGCTCTATCCACTGCACCACCTAGCTGCCCCTTAGTAATGAGCAAGCCTATTTTTAATGCAAGCTAATAAATAGAAGTTAGAAAAGAGATCCATACGTTTGATATGTAGATGGTCCACACAACAACACTAAAGTTCAAAACAGCCAAATAGGGTGAGGGAGTGAAGGTTGGAGCATGTTGTAATTATCTGTGTTTGTGTCTTGGACCCTACTAGACTACAGACTACATGAAGTCAGAGCCTATCTCATCTCACCTATACATCCTCCAGAATTTAGTGTAGTACTCTGCACACAGTAGGCACTTACTAAATATTCAGTGAGTGAATGAATAAAAGGTGTACGTAAGTACTTCAAGTGTTAAAGTTGTTTTTCACTCTCACAATGATATAAACCCACCTATAGAGTCATAGACAATGAAATAATTTTGTTTCTGTGTAAAAGAGTAAGGATTTGGAAAGTGGTTGGAGAAAGGGAGATGCAGAAGGACTGGGAGATTTCCAAATCTTTATCTATCTATCTATCTATCTATCTATCTATCTATCTATCTATCTATCTGTCTGTCTGTCCATCCATCCATCCATTCATCCATCCATCCATCTAGCTAGCTACCTGGCTATCTAGCTATCTGTCTCTGTCTATCTATCTATCTATCTATCCATCCATCCATCCATCCATCCATCTAGCTAGCTACCTGGCTCCTGGCTATCTAATTTTCTGTCTGTCTGTGTCTATCTTTCTATGTATCTATCTGTCTGTCTGTCTGTCTCTGTCTAGCTATCTGCCTGTCTATCTAGCCATCTGTCTGTTTATCTGTCTATCTATCTATCTATCTATCTATTGAAGAGAAGCTTCCCAGCAGCACAAAGCAGGCTAAACAAACCAGGCTAAACAACTTATAGGAAAACAAACCAAAACACCACAATGAAAGGCAGAGAAAGTGGGGATGAGGGGGAGCCTGGGTCTGGCCAAAGTCTATAGCTCACATGAAAACTGAAACCATTTTCACCCACTTCCCAACAATCCCTAAATATAACAACCAGTGACAAACCACATCAGATTCCACAGTCCTGCAGTTTCATTGAGAAAAAAGAATGCCTCAGACATTTATTATTTGGCATGAAAAGCCCTACAGAGACCCATGAGTAGACATACCCTTTATCTGTCTGAAGCTTTATTGTTCCATCTTCACAATGAAGCAGCCAGAAAAACCACCTTTGTCTGTCTTTGTGTGATGAAAGCAAAGATCTCCCCAAATACAAGGTCTTTTTTGGACTAAATAGAATTGAGCAAGTGAGTCAGCTTAGAGTTTGGGGTGGCTCTTGGAAGGAGAGCTCAAGAAATATTTTCACTCTTGGTAACCTACTACAGACTTTCAAGAAAGAAACATTCCTGGGATATAAAAGGGTGGGATTGAATGAAATCAGGGATTCTTAATCATTTTTTGTGTCATAGGCCCCTTTGGTCATCTAGTGAAACCTATGGACCTCTTTTCAGAATAATGTTTTGTTTTATTGATAATTGAAGGAAATGCTAAGTTTCCGCTAAAGAATAATAAAAATAAAAATGTATGTTTTTCACACCCAATTTCATGAACCCAAGTTAAGAACCTCTAGACCAAATTATTTCTAAAGTCCCTTAATAATCATAACAATAGCTAGCATTTATATAGCACCTACTCACTGTGCTAAGAGCTGTACAATTATTTTCTCATTTTGTCCTCACAACAACTCTAGAAAGGAGATACAATTATTTCTCCCTTCATATAGCTGAGGAAATTGAGGCAAATGGAAGTTAAATGACCTGCCCAAGGCCACACAGATATCAGTATCCAAAGCCAGATTTTAGCTCAGTTCTTTCTGACTCTATGTCCAGCACTCTAATTAGTGTGCCACCTAGCTCCCTTCTACCTCTGACATTCTAGTAGTCAGCTCATTTCAACAAATATGTATTAGCAGATACTAAATCCTAGAATTTCTTCATAAGCTTTGGAAAACCTAGTTAAATGAAACCACAACTGTTTGTTCTTCTTTCAATTTAAGAAAAAAAATCACTGTGTCTAAAGAAAAGCAATTGGGAGAATTAATCTATCAGCACACACACACACACACACACACACACACACACACACACACACACACACACACACCCCACAGCCCAAGTTTATATAAATACTACCAAAACCCTCATTACAGAAAGATAGTTTCAAATAGGTGGAGAGATATGAAAGAGAATATAAAAAGCTCATGGTTGGGCCATGTCAACATAATAAAAATGCAATATTACCCAAATTAATTAATTTACAAATTTAATGCTATGCTCATGAAAACAAGGGACTAATTTATAGAACTATATAAAGTTCATTTGGAAGAAAAAGTATGAAAAAGAGGACATAGCATTTTAAGAAAGGCATCAAAACTATTTGCAATTGGTTAAGAATCAAAAAAGTAGATCACTGGATGTATTAGATAAGAAAGAAATAGGAAATATAAGAATGGTAGCCTGATATTTCATAAACCTAAGCACATAAATCACCGGGAGAAGAATTCCTATTTTAATAAGAATTGCTGGGAAAATTGGAATGCAGTTTGACAAAAATTAAGTTTAGAATAACATCTTGCACCATATATTGCAATAAACTCAAGGTGTATTTGCAAGCTAAACAAAAAGGTCATTTCATTTTTTAAATGAAAGAATAAAAGAAGCGACTTTCACAAAATATGGCTAGGGAGAATTCTTAGCCAAACAAGAGAGAGAGGAAATCATAAAAGACAATATAAATGATTCCACTTCCATAAAATGTAAAAGGTTTTGAACAAGTTAAAAAAATGAAGGCAGAATAAAAAGAAATTATAGGGTGAGAAAAATATTTACATCAAATACTACTGGTAAAAGTTGGACATATAAGTTATATGCAAAATTGACAGAATATAGATAAGTGGTCAAAAGATATGAGCAACTTCCAAAAGAATTTCATGGAACATATTTTCTAAATCAAAAAGAGTAAGAAGAAATGCAAATTAAAACAATGCTGATGCTTTGCCTCATACTGAACAAACTAGAAAAGATGGAAAAATGGGAGTAGTCAGTGTTGGAGGAGCTTTGGGAAGGAAGGCACAATAATACGCTGTTCGCGGAATTGTGAAAGTATTGACAATTCTGGATAACAATTTTGAATTATGCCAGAAAAGCGACTAAATTGTCCATACTCTTTGACCCCAGGATCCACTTTTGGGCACATACCCTAAGGATATCAAAGATAAAAAAAGTCCCATACGTACTAAAATATTTTTGACTGCACTCTTTATGGCAACAAAGAACTAGAAAGAAAGTGAGTTTCCACTGATTAGAGCAGTGCTTCTTCAGCTGTGGGTCTGGACCCCATAGGGGGTCACAAAAAATTTGGCAACAATAAAAGATTTCTGAACATGCAACGACCAAAACTTACTTCAAAATCAAAGGCATAGTGAATCCCGGGGTGTTTCTGGCAGTGCTGGCCTGTGTTCATCGGGCAGCTTCACTGTAGCCTTGATTCTGAACACAAAGCATGGACACTTTGCACACAGCGCCAAAGAAAGCTGCTGAAACGGGAAAAGGAGTCGCTTGTGGGAAAAAGTTTAACAAGTCCTGGACTAGGAAATGGCCAAAAAAGTAAAATTATGATATTTGAGTGTGATAGAATATAGTGTGCAGTAAGAAATGATGAATATGAGGAATTTGATGATTCATGGGAAGATTTATAGCCACTGATACAGAGTGAAATAAATGAAATAACAAGAATATTCTATACAACGAGTATAAAAATGTGAATTCAAAGATTGTTAAAGGGAAGCCAAACTCTGAGTAACTGAAAAATCAATGGATGTCCCAGGGAATAGGGAAAAGAATATATGTTCTCAGGCCTTGCCAGCTTTGACATTTTATGTTCTAAGAAACATTTCATGGGTTTTTTTTTAATATTCTCTTTCAGCTCTAATATTCTGTGCTCTAAATTTCAAGATAATTTTCAACTCTAGAATTCTCCATAATCTGAACCCCTTCCAGCCCAAAACTTCATGTCCGAAGGTCCCCATCAGCTCTGCTGTTGTGTGTTTTGTGATAGATAACCCTCTCAGAAATAGCAGGTGGGGCTCCTTCCACATACTGCAACTCCACAGTGAACAGTATTAAATATGAACAAAGTCCCCACTTTTATCTCTAGGTTTTTCTTCTCTCTTTCTTGTACCTGCTTCCTGGAACAAGGTATAAATGTTGAAGTTCTCCAAAAAGTCAGAAGTAGTCCACTTCTGGACTTGTCACTTAATGAGTCTGGACAAGAGGGACAGAGAGAAACGTCTTCATTCAGCAGCCTGTGTTGTCCCAAGTGCACGAGTTTCTGGCTAAAGCCCGTGTTCGTACAGAACTGTGCCAGTCTCAGGACATTCCACTTAACGACAAATTTTTTCTCCTCTCCAGGCTTCAATATAACCACCTGGAAAATGTGGGGGCTGGATTAGATCATCCCTGACATTCCCCTTCAGCAATAGATGCTATAAACCTATGTTCTACAACATAGAACTACAGATAGTGGAATACTGTAAAAACAGTTAGCCTCTAAGCTTAGCGATCATCAGTAAGGGAGAAGGTGACAGACACAAAATCAAAGGACCTGACTTCTGTAGTCTGGGCTCTGCCTCCAGTTCTCCCTGTAACTTTGAATGAGTCTTGGAGCCTCAGTTACCTTATCTGTAAAAAGAGGAGGTAGGAGTAAATTTCAATGGCGCTTACCAGCTCTCTAATTCTCCCCATTTCCTGGTGCTCAGATTCCCAGCTAGGGGAACTTCAGGATGGGAGCAGTGGGGGAGAGAGAAAGATGATTTCTTTGATTATTCCTTCCCAATGTCATGTTTGAAATAATGAAATATTTTTAATCTTGTCCTGTGTACCACCAGACTTCTTTCTTAATAGGTTCCAATTAAAATCCTTTTTAAATTACATTGATGTTAAAGACTTCTCCATCTTCAGATGATTTTTCCCCCTCTCAGCTCCGACCCTCTCAAAATTGCTTTGCAGTCCCCTTTCCTATTAAAAAATGGAAAATTGCACAATTCATTTAATTAGTCAAATTTGAATTGTATGTGACTACCACAGCCCAATGGTTGAATTTCACACACCATTTGAAAAGATATGGCAGAATGTCCTCATTGATTTGCTCCAACACTTGGATAGTACTATTCAATTACAAAAGGGATTATTGGGCTTTCTGTGGGAAGAGTTTCTTCCAGGATGCTATTAATGTTTATTGATTTTTGCTTAAATGTATTCAAGATGTGTACATTTTTGTAAACCTAATGTGCTGGTGTTTAAACAGAAATATTTCATTAAATGGTATCTCTTTTTAAATGAAATTTGCAAAATGGTTATTAATGGTGGGAAAAGCATTTGGACTAGTTTTTATATGAAGGGGTCTATGGACCGTGCCCTTACTGAATAAAGAAGCCAGCTCGTGAGCGAGAATCCTGCAGTCCAACTCGACAAGTATTTCATAGGCTTTAAGGACGGAAGATTCAGTCCTAGCAAAAGAACCCCTCATTTTACAGTTAGGGAAACTGAGGCTTAAGAGGTTAAGTGACTTTCTAAAGTCACAGAAGGAGCAAGCAATAGCTAGGATTTGAACTCAGGATTTACTTGTGGTTCCTTATAAGGACATTCTACCTCCCTCCTCTTTGCCTTTGCATAGGCTGACCCTCAGGCCTGGAAACTTTTCCCTCCCCATCTCTGCTTCTAGGAGCTCCTGTCTCCCTTCAAGGCTCAGCTCAAGCACCATGTCTTACCAGGAGCCTTTCCTGATTTCCCCAGGTGTTAGTACCACATCGCACCCTAAATTACATGGTATTTGTTTAAGAGAAACTGGCACCTGTGCAGAGAGCCTCTGACAGCTCCTCTCCCACTGTGTGTGTACCAGTCCCCGTTACACTACCACTCTTCATTATATTGATTTTACTTATATTTTGTATTCACTGATCTGGGGATATACTTTTTTCCCTTAGTCAATATTTATTAAGCACTTACTTTGTTTGAGGAACTGTGCTAAGTGCTGGGAACAAATACAAATAAAAAGAAGACAGTCCCTATCCTCATGGAGCTTATAGCTAACTGCGAAGACAAGACACAGAAGAAATTGAAAAGGGGTTGGGGGAGAGGAGGAAGAAGGCACTGAGGGACATGATGGAAAAGTCCAGAGGGGTGAAGCCTGGTGAGAAATAAGAGATGGCTGGCCTGGGCACCCTCCTTAAATGGGGGTTTCTGGAAGGACTCCTCCACCCTCCCAATTGGAGGAAAGGTCCCCAAGGGCAGAGAGGGTACTTCCCAGGTATGAATTTGTGAGTTCCAGAGCCTAAGAGATCTTCCAAGATGAAGAGGTTCCTGGGGCACGATGGCGAAGTCCGGAGTGCAGCCTGGTCACACAGCTAACGTCTGAGGCAGAATTTGAACTCAGTACTTCCTGACCTCACTTAGGTCCTGCATTCTATCAAACGTATAACCTAGGTAAGGTCCCTTCCAGGTCCAAATTTTACGATCCTTTGATCCAACTTGGATTTGTTAGATACAAGATTAGAAATATAGGCAATATACTTTATTTTCTTTATCCTTCACCTCTCTGCAGCATTTGTTAATGGAGACCACTTCACTCAGAGATACTTCTTCCTCTCTAGGTTTTCATGACAATGTTCTCTCTTGGTTCTTTTCCTACCTGTCTCTCCTCTCCTTCTGAATCTCCTTTGCTCCTTTATCATCCACGTCCTGTCCCCTAACAGTAGGAGTTTACCAAGTTCTATCCTGGATCCTCTTCTCCTACCACATTCTTCCTTGAAGACTTCATTGACTTCCACTGGTTTGTTGTTATCTCTCTATAGATGATGAATCACAGATCTAGTTTTTCAGCCCTGCTCTCACTCCTGAGCTCCAATACCACATTATCAACTGCTTATTGGACATTTCAATTTGAACGTACTGGAGACAACTCAAATACAATTATTTCCAACCAGAATGCATTATCATTCCCCTTTATTCTTGTTGAGGACACCACCATTTTTCTGGTCTCCTTTCATAACCTCATCATTATCTTTCACTCTTCACTCTCCCTCATCCGACACCCAATCAATTACTGTATCTTGCCATTTCTACCTTCTCTCTACTTCCACAGTGCCTGCTTTAGTTCTGACCCAATAACCTCTCATGTGGACTACTGCTCTGGCTTCCTACATGGTCTCCCAGCCTCAGATCTCTCCCCGCTCCAATCCATCCTCTACAAAACTTCCAGAGAATTTCTGTAAAGGCAGATCTCACCATAGCATTCCCCTACTTAGTAAACTCCAGTGGTTCTCCAGTGTCCCACTGATAAAATATAACTACCTCCATTTGGCTCTTAAAACCCTTCACAACCTGGCCTCAATCTATCTTTCTAACTGTGTTATACTTGTTTCACTTTCTCATACTCTAAGGTTTTTCTATTTCTACAAATAACAATAATTGTTAGCATTTGTACAGCACTTTAAGGTTTTCAAAGGACTTTAAATGTCATTTTCTGTAATTCTCCCAACAATGCTGTGAGGTGGATGCTATTATTATCCCATGTTACTGGTGAGGAAACTGAGGCAAACAGAAATTTGCCTAAGATGACCCAGCCAGGGAGTGTTTTCAAACATACTACTTTATCTCTCACCTCTTTGCCTTTGCACTGGTCACACCCTATACCTGGGACACATCCTTTCCTCACCTTTGCTCTCAGAATACATAATTTCCCTCATGATGCCTTTATTGATCCTGCTACCCTCCCTAACCCTGCCTTTAATTCATTTTGTGAGAGGCATCCTCACAGCTAGGAAGATGGGTTCTAATCTTGTCTCTGTAACTTTGGGCAAGTCACTTAAACTCTCAGTACTCTAGGTAACTCTCTAAGACTCCAAGTTCCAGAAAAAATGTCAACATCAATTGGTAGAGGGAGTTTCCACAGGTTTCTACCCCTGTTTTTATTCTTTCTATCGTTTTGTAGCACTGTCTTGCCCACTCCTACTGCAGGAATCGACAAAGAGATCAGAATGCTGAAGGTACATACGCCTGCTGGTTCATGAACAAATTATCCAGTATTCTCCTCCTAGACCCCTCTTCTCTCTGGAGAGTTTTGCCCTAATCTTGGGACTGGTGACTTTGACTTTGATTCTCAAAAGCTCAGCCTTCCCTCCCATTCTTTGGACTTGTGGAAGGGAGAAAGGGAAAAGGCAAGAGAGCTGGAAAAGGTGCCATCACCATTGAGAGGCCAGCCCTAGGACCCCTAATGCTAAGGCAGAGTGAACAAATCGAGTGTAAATAGATCCTACACTGCTGATAACCCTTCTAGCTGCAGACCAAGGTCAGTGAGCCTTCCATTCCCCACCTCCCCATTCCCTTTCTCCAGAGGGCAAGTTTTTTCTTCAGGACCTAATGTTTTCCTGGGGTGTGAGAAGCATTATTTGCTGTCTTAAAATCTAGTTACACTTCGTTAAAAATGTTACTTTGTTTCCTTAAATTCTCAAATGTGATGAAGCTGTTGATCAGCAAATTGCTAAATTATGTGTGCTGTTGTGTGCGTGCAGCTCTGAGTGGGAATTGTCCAGGAATGGAGAGAAATAGATTAAAACTGCTGCATTTCTGAGGGAGATTTCTGGCTGGGGGCTCAGAGCTGAAAATAGTTAGTGATTCATTTTTATAATTTTGCAAGGGAGAGTGAAGGCATTCATTAGTACTTCTCTGAACAAATGAGTAAGTAGCACTGACCGGATGGCTACTGGCTGGACTCTCATTAAGGCAGGGTTTGGTTTGAAAGGAAAACCACCATTAAAGAGGGAAGACATCTGAGGGAGAGGCTAGAGGGAAAATCATTCCCTTATGACAGGAATAGCCAAGGCCTCATAAAGGTGAGGAAGAAAAAAGAATGAGTGACAAGTGCCCTGCCTGCCTATTCAGCAGTTCAACAGAGAGCCATCCACACTGCCATATTTATATATTTACATAGATTCTCCCCTCCAATAGAATGTAAATTCCTTGAGAGCAGGATTTGTTTCATTGCTTAAGGTTTGTATGTCCAGCACCTAGCACAGTGCCTGGCAGATGGTAAACACACAATAAATGCTTATTGAGTAATTAATCAATTGATTGATAAAGCATTAGAGGTATTCAGAGGAGATCCTTGTGGCTGAAGTAGTGTATGAAATCTTCATGGAAAAGTTGTTGTTTGAAAGATGGGTAGGATTTGGAGAGAAAAGGGCTTGACCATATCCTTGATGTGCCTATAGAAGTGACTTGCTCATGTTCCATGGTCTCATTCTTCTTCCTTTTCCTTACTGTTCCCCAGGGCAACCACTTGTTTTGGTCTCTCCCTCTGATCTTTTTTTTTGGCAAGGCAATTGGGGTTAAGTAACTTGCCCAAGGTCACACAGCTAGTACACATGTCAAGTGTCTGAGACTGAATTTGTAACATAGTTTTTATTATATCATAAGCTCCATGAGTCCAGAAAAGGAATGCATCTTACTAAACCTTGTGTCCTCAGCATTTCTCAGAGAGCTCTACACAGAGTTAATAGACATTTACAAATCAATGAACATAGCCTTAGAGAGAAGCCTCTCGAACTCTCAGTACCCATATCCTCTGCTTCTCTTCAGCCTATGACTAGGTCACTTGAAAATTCCTAAATCGTCTTCTTCCTTAGTAGTTGCCATCCCCACTTACCACTGTCTTTCCAAAGAATTTCTCAAGCTCATCTCCTAGTATCCTGTCAAACTCTCCATGGCAAGTGGAGTAGCAAAAGCTATGAATCCTGGAGCATGCCAAATGAGAAACATGATCACTTCCCTCACTGAACCATACTCCAAAATGGAAGTACGTCTTAGAATAGTTCAGACTCCCTCCATCTCTTTTTTTATACGAATCTGATCTATTTCTTTGTTAAAATGCTCTGACATCATTCTGTAGGTCCTTTCAACTAAACAAAAGACCCTGCTCTCAAGCAATTTGATCTATATTTTGGTCAGTTTGAGAAAATGCACTTCAAAAAACAGAATTTTGAAACAAACTGTTGAAAGGCCTTTTGGGTATCCCAGACTCTGCACATGAATTTAGAATCTAATTTTGTTAGGAACCCAAAGACAAGAGATTCTCACAGAATCTATGAGTTTGGAAGGGACCTCAGAGGCTGTCTAATCCAACTTATAAGTGAACTAGGATGCTATCTGTAATATTCCCTACAAGTGGTTGTCTAATAATCTTCACTCAGAAAAACTCTAGAAAAAATAAATAACTCTACTGAGTTGGCATTGTCTCCTGAAACAATCTATTCCACTTTTAGCCAGCTCTAATTGTTAGAAAGTCATTATTTTTATCAAACCTAAGCCTTCTTCTTTATAAGTTTTGTCCATAACTCCTAATTCTGCCCTCTGGAGCCAAGAAGAAACTGTCTGACTCCTCTTCCATATTACAACATTTCAAATACTTGAAGGGGATTTCATTTTACCACTGGGTCTTCTTTTCTCCAAATTAAACAGCTCTGGTTCCTTCAAATGATCTTTATACAGCATAAACAGATGCTTTACCACCCTACTTGCCATACTCTGGATGCTTTCCAATTTGTAGACATCCTTCTTGTACGGGAAGTTGCTTGAAAGAGCCCCTGATGAGTTTTTCCAATAAACTTGATGAGATTCAAGAAGTTATTCTTTATTTTCAAGCATTTGAGCTGCATCTCCCCGTGGAGTGTGGGCATGCCCAGTACTACTTTGCAAAGAGAAGAAAGAGCACTACCAAATGGTTTTTAGGGACTGGGGCTGTTTCAAAGACAGGGACACAGAAGAAGAGATTCTTATTGGAGGAGCTGCTCCTCTTCACGGTCTATTAAAACAAGTTGATAGGTCAGCTCTCCCTTCCTCTCCTCTCCTCTCCCCTCCCATCCCTCTTTCTTTTCCTCCCCCCTCCTTTCCCCTCCCCTCTCCTTCCCTCTCCTCTCCTCCCTCCTCTCTCTCTCTCTCTCTCTCTCTCTCTCTCTCTCTCTCTCTCTCTCTCCTCTCTCTCTGTCTCTTTCTCTCTGTCTCTCTTTCTGTCTCTCCTTTTGCCCTCCCCCTATCATTCACACACACTCTCTTTGTGTCTTCCTGATTCTTACTTTACATTTTCCTTTGTACTTTTCTTCTTTTTTTAATAATTTTTTTAGTTTTAGTTTTAGTTTACAACATTCAGCTCCTCAAGTTTTTGAGTTTCAAATTTTCTCACCCTCCCTTTCCTCCCTCCTCCCCCGCTCAAGACAGCATGCAATCTGACATAGGTTCTACATATACTTTCACACTAAACATATTTTTATAATAGGTTGTAAAGAAGATTTATAACCAATGGAATGAACTACAAGAAAGAAGAAACAAAACAGAAACGAAAACAAAACAAAAAAAAAAGGAGCAAATAGTTTGCTTCAATCTGCATTCAGACTCCATAATTCTTTCTCTGGATGTGCATAGCTTTTTCCATTGTGAGTCTTCCAGAATTGTCTTTGAATCTCACATTGCTGAGAAGAGCCAAGTCTATCAAAGTTAGTCATAGCACAATGTGACTGTAACTGTGTACAGTGTTCTCTTGGTTCTGCTCCCCTCACTCAACATCAGTCCTCATAGGTTTTTCCAGGTTTTTCTGAAGTCTGCCTGTTCATTATTTCTTACAGCACAATGGTATTCCATGACATTCATGCACCACAACTTGTTCAGTGATTCCCCAATTGATGGGCATCCCCTCAATTTCCAATTCTTTGCCACCAGAAAAAAAAAGCTGCTGTAAACATTTTTATACATGTGTGTCCTTTCCCCAGTTTTACTATCTCTTTGGGATACAGTCCTAGAAGTGGTATTGCTGGGTCAAAGGGTATGTACATTTTTATAGCCCTTTGGGCATAGCTCTAAATTGCTCCCCAGAATGGCTGGATCAGTTCACAACTCTACCAACAGTGTAACAGTGTTCCAATTTTCCCACATCCTCTCCAGCATTTGTCATTTTCCTGTTTTGCCATGTTAGCCAATCTGACAGGAGAGACGTGGTACCTAAGAGTTGTTTTGATTTGCATTTCTCTAATCAATAGTGATTTAGAGCATTTTTTCATATGACTATAGATATCTTTAATTTCTTCCTCTGACAACTGCCTGTCATATCCTTTGACCATTTCTCAATTGGAGAATAACATATTCCTATAAATTTGGCTCAGTTCACTGTATATTTTAGATGTGAGGCCTTTATCAGACACACTGGTTGTAAAGATTTTCTCCCAATTTTCTGCTTCCCTCTTAATCTTGATTGCATTGGTTTTGTTTTTACAGAAACTTTTCAATTTAATGTAAATCAAAATTATCCATTTTGCATTTCATAATACTCTCTATCTCTTGTTTGGTCATAAATTCTTCCCTTCCCCATAAATCTGACAAGTAAACTATTCCTTGCTCTCTCAGATTGTTTATAGTATCAGCCTTTATATCTAAATTGTGGATCCATTTTGACTTTATTTTGGTATATGGTGTGAGATATTGGTCTATGCCCAGTTTCTGACATACTATTTTCCAGTTTTCCTGGAAAACTGTTTTGTTTTGTCAAACAATGAGTTTTTATCTCAGAAGCTGGAGTCTTTTGATTCATCAAACAAATGGTGTCTTGTGTACCTAACCTATTCCACTGACCTACCACTCTATTTCTTAGCCATGTACTTTTCTTCTTGAATGAAGCAAATTGAAGTAGGGTTGTAGATCTTTCTCTATCATCATCTTTCCCCCACCCATCCAAAGGAGCAGAAATACAAGATAAGCTGAGTCACATGTACCCAAGCCCATGTAACCTGAAAAGAAAGTTCTTAGATTTTTTTAGTGTCTGACTAACCATCTCTGCCTCATTCCTAGATATGAGATGATAACAGATCAGGAGGTAATAGCAGACCAGCAACAAGTATTATGTAGAAGCACATGATAGAGGCAGATATGTGCCCCTATTTATCTCTGGCATCAATTCCCCGTCAATCATTTCTCTTTTTCCTTTCTAGTCTGAAGATCATTCTCCTTGCCAGAGAAATCAAGCATGATATAACACTGGAACAACTCTGCTTTCTCTGTGCTATACATTATCATACCATCCAGTACAAGCTGTAATCTTCCTCTTTTTTCATATATAGAAAGATATACTATCTTAGTATTCCATAGTAGCCTTCTAAGGCACCTTACAGGCCTGTGCCACATTTTGGCACTTTCTCTCCTTTATCAGCCCTTGCTTTCATTTTTTGTACATGACTTTTAGAAACCAAAGCTGGTTAAAGAGTTCTCTGTGTATCCACACCGTTAGACCATTCCTCCTCTTCTTCCTGATCAAAATTGTTTTTCTTTCTGTCTTGAGAATTTCATTGTTGAGAAGCTCCCATGCCACCTGGACTGCCTTTCTCTGCAAAATTTTAATTCATGCGACCCTATCTAACTTTTCAGTCAGTCTTTTGAATTCTGCTCTCCAAAATTTAAAGTACACGCCAACTTTCCTCTTCTTACCCCCATCAAAGACAAACTGTGCCTCCATCAACCAACTGGGCATGTTGTGGTTGATGGCCAAAACAAAAGACTATAAAGATCATAGCAGGCATTCATGAGTCCTACAATTTGCAAAAGGATGAAATTAAGATAAACCAGAAAAAGGCAGGAATGTTGGGATAAAAAATCTCTTTGCTCGGTAAGTCAGCCAGAGCCTATCACGCTTTGGATTCAATCCAGTATGATGCAAGTCAAAAAATAATTATTAAGGGCCTACTGTATAGTAGATGCTGGGACTGTGGGAGAAAATTTCCGTGTAGACGGGACTGATTAAACCAAAAAGGATCTATCTTATAGTTGGGCGTTTTTTGTTTTAAGAGGAATTGAGGGAGGTTTCTTGGCACAGATCTTCCCCCCTCTACCAGCATCTTTTTTACATTACTCCAGCACAAAATCTGAACCGAGTGGCTTCTTTTCTCAGGCTATTAAGAATGTATTCTTAAAGTTAGTCTGGTTCCAAAACCAATTCTCTTATTTAGTAAGTTCATGAGAAAAGACTTGGAGTCTATCACTCAAGTTTCTCAGACTGTCTGCAGGCTGTGCATACCAACACGAGGCAGGTATATCCTTAGTCCCATCAGGAGATCTTGCCCCCAGCAGATGTACAGTTGTGAAGTACCTGCCTACCTTCTTAGTGGTTTCACATTTCTTAATAATAAAGCGTCATAACTCGTCTTTTTATAGAGCTTTAGAGTTCACAAAGTGAGGAAGAAAAGACTTACTCCCTATGCAACCATGGGCAAGTTATTTCTCTCTTTCTCTCTCTCTCGGATTATTTCCTTGCCTGTAAAATGAAGTAAAATTACATATTTTTGCTTCAGTTTGTTTTTAAAATGTAAATTGACATCTTCTGTTTTTATGTCACTTTAATTTCCAAATATATTTCTCCCCTCTCCTCAGAAAGCCATTCTTTGGGGTGGGGTGAGGTGAGGAACATAAGCATCTGCTATATGGTAAAGACTCTGCCAAGCACTTTACAAGTATCATCTCATTTGGTTTTCACAGCAATCCTTTGAGGTAGGGGCTGTTGTTATCCCCATTTTACAGTTGAGGAAATTGAGGCAGTTGACTTGCCCGGGGTCACACAGCTAGTAAGAATCTGAAGTCACATTTGAACTCAGATCTTCCTGACTCTAGGACCAGTGTTTTATGTACTGCACCCCATATAACACAAAACAAACAAACAAATAATAATAAAGAAAGAGGGTTAAAAGTAGTTCAGCAAAACTAACCAACAGATCAGTCTGACAGTATATGTAATGTTTCACAGCCATAGTCCCCCACCTCTGCCAAAAAAAGAGGGTGATACATTTCTCATCTCTTCTATTATATTCTATAATATATTAACATATATTCTATATATTGTAACTGTGAAGCATTCAGTTTTGAACTTTTTCTTTCCCTTTAAATTATTGTCATCCCTGTATGTGGTGCCTTGTGGGTATGTTTATTTCATTCTGCATCAATTCATCTAAGTCTTCTCATACTTCTCTGAGTACTTCATGTTGATTGTCTCTATTCCGTTTGATTGATGCATCGCAATTTGTGTAGCTATCCTCCAATTAATAGGCTTATACTTTATTTAAGAGCTAGATTACTTCTACAATCCCTTTCAAATCTATAATCATAAGATCCTAAAACCTTAAGTATCATTATTCTCATTTTACCAATGAGAAGACTGAGGCTGAAAGTGGTGACTCATTTTGCCCAAAGTCATACAGCTTCTGAAGTGTGAGAATCAGAACACAAACCTAGTCCTCTCATTGCAAGTTCAGGGTTTTCTATACAAAACCATTTATGTTATTGTTTTTGTTTGTTTGTTTCAGTAGCTTTAAATCAAATTTTGACTCAAGAAACATTAATTAACAGCAACCCTTCTGTTAAGGTAGCATCTAACAAGATAAGACTGAGATATCCACTGATTTATAGCTAATAAGGTATAGAAGGTTTTTTTCCAAATACGATTAACTCTTAATTATTGTTATTAATGGAAGGGAGCATTTGCATGGATAATTGAGAACAAAAAAAATCCAGAAGTATTTTCTATTTGTCTTTGTTTGGCAAAATATATATATAATGTAAGTATCCCCATTTACATTCCTAATCGTGCTTGTCTTTGGCTCATGTTTAAATTAGTTAGTATTACCTAGGAGCAGCTAGGTGGTACAGTGGATAGAGTGCCAGGCCTGAAGTCAGGAAGACTTATCTTCCAGAGTTCAAATCTGGCCTTAGATACTTACTAGCTGTGCGACTGTGTGCAAGCCACTTAACCCTGTTTGCCTCAGTTTCCTTATCTATAAAATGAGATGGAGAAGAAAATAGCAAAACATTCCAGTGTCTTTGCTCAGAAAACCCCAAATGGGGTCACATGAAGAGTTGGATACGACTAAATGACTCAACAGCAACAAAACCTCAGAAAAACTGATACTGGGTAAGGAGGGCAATTCCTGAGTGAATCAAAGTGAAACAAAACAAAAATAACTCTATTAAATAGAGGTTGGTGTGGAGAGAAAAAGGAGCTCTAACTTTTCTCAGGAATGTGGCCAAAAGGATTTATTCACAGTATGAGAAATATTCCTTGTCTCTTCATGCCCACCATGGTTTCTCCTGTTATGCCAGGGGATTCTTTGGGCTCTTCCTGCCCAGTCACTCAGATAAGAGGTTTGAAAGGAGCTGAGAAGGGAAGCTTTCTGGTCAAAGATTGGGGGGAAGCAGGGGCCAGTGCTTTACTGAACAGGGTGAGAATGGAATGTGGATGGTCAAACATTGAAAGAGCATAGAATTAAGAGCTGGAAGGGCCCTTAGAGATGTTCTGGTCCAACTCTGCCACTTTGCAGCTGAGGAAACAGTCCCAGAGACAGGAGCTGATTTTCCATTACCCCTTACACCTTTTAGAATGTAAGCTCTTTGGAGCCTTGTTCCATACAATTTTTGTTTATGCATCCCTAGTTTCTAATACAGTCCCTCAAATAGAGTAAGCACTTTTAATAAATGCTTGTGGGTTGACTCAGTGATCCAAGAAGACTGATGACACAGAAGTGTCCTTGAATGGAGCTGAGAAAACAATTGTGCAAACTTGGGGTCAGATGCATGAGGAGAATTTTAGAAAAGGGCCAGGCAGGTTGTGGTATGAATTAGAAAGAGCACCCAGAATTATAGTCTTTGCCCTGGTGGCTAGTCTCCCCCAGATGTGGATGTTCTCTAGCTCAAGAAAGCAGTGGGCTTTTCTTTTATTCTCAAAGAGGCAGTTGGGGCCTCATAGATGATCCAGGAGTCAGGAAACTTCAGTGTGTATCGCAGTTCTAAACCTTGTAAAGCAGATGACCATGGGGCAAATGACTTCACTTCTCTGATCTTGTCCCTTTATCTGTAAAATTGTAAGAATGCTTGTGCTGTCTGTTTGGTAGGATTGTTGGGAAGAAGGCACTGCAGACAAGTGGGCAGAGTGCAAGACTTGGTGTCAAGAAGGCCTCAGACGCTTGCTAGCTGTGTGAACCTGGCCAAGTCACTTAATCTCTGTCAGCCTCAGTTTCCTCATCCGGAAAAAATGAGGATAATAATAGCCCCTACCTCACGGGAGTTGTTGTGAGGATCAAATGAGATATTTGTGAAGTTCTTCACAAACTTTAAAGCATGAAACAAATGCTGGCTACAATTACTGTTGTGCTTCTTCTTATTAATTTTGTTATGTATAATAAACCTGGAACCAAAATCTTCTGCGCTTGGTACAATCAGCATTGTATTAAGCTCCTAAAAGCACACACTTACTCAGCGCACTAAAGCCAATCTTCTGTGAATTGCTGTTCTACTTTTTAAGCTGCCTAGAGCTAAGGAGTTTGTTGTTGTTGTTTTAGTTTGTCAAGGAGAATCACTAAGACAACCCCAAACTCAACATCTGTCTGACCCTCTCCATGCCTTAGAGGTACTTGTAATACGGAGGCAGTGGGCAGTCAGTCAGTCACATGCGGAATTTCTTCAGTGGCCAGTGGCCACCAGACATGATCCCCAGTGACAGCACAGCCTGGAGGTAGTTTATTGCTATTTTAACTATGAACTAAATGAGCCGCTTGTGGTTAGAGCCAGTGTAAAATATTCATCTTTCCTAAGAGTCTGTCTCATCTTAAAGTTTAGGTTGGGGTAAGGGCAAGGAAGCAGCGAGGTTATTGGTCACCCATGGAGAGCCCAGTAATGCAGGTATACCCCATTCAACAAATCCTCTACACGTAAAGTTTTTTTTTTTTTGGAGTCCCCTTTTGATGTGACAAGAAGAGAAAAGAGGAAGGACCAGAAAAGATAAAACTAAAGTCCAAAGGGAAGCTGCTGCTTCATTGCTACGACTAGAAATTCTGGGTCCCCTTACTTTTGTTACTCTCTGTTTACCTTAACAATTAAAAAAAAAACCAGGGATATGCATAATGGGCATTGGTTGTGGCATGTTACCAATAAATGCTTTTGTGGGAGAAGGAGCACAAAAGAAATCAACCAAGACATGTAAGCCTGGAAAAGATGGGCTTCTCCCACAGTAAAAGTGAGAGAGAGCAGATGCTGCCCCTGCACCCTCAAATGTAGTAGAAACAGAGGGAGGCTTCCAGCCCATTGTGTGGAGCCTTTAGGAAGGATTTGTACAAAGACAGTGGAGAAAATCACTGAGGACGATGACACAGTGCAGACAGTTACAATTTGCAGGGGTAGCAGGAGCTCCACCGATGATGCACTAAGGACCCTAGAAGGAGGACAAAGCTGATAGATTGCATTTGCCCACAAAGTGTTTTACTCCCATTACCCGACTAGGGTATGTGGCCTTAGGGCAGCTCCTTTCAGCTCCGTGGTCCTCAGTTTCTTCATCTGTAAAAGTGAGATGGTTGGACCAAATAACCCTTGAGGTCCTTTCCAGCTCTATCGATTGACTTTTTGTTGGAAAGAACGAGGATCACCATTTGACAGAGGAGGAAATTGAGTCTCAGAAAAGTTCAATGATTTGCTCCAGATCAAAAGACAAGCAAAGGGCTGGACCTTCTCATTCCAAGACTAGGTTCCCTTTTCCCAAAATGCCATGCTGCCTCTTATGAGCACTCATCCTTGGGGGTGTTATTTAAATCTCTCCATTTAAAAATTTTTGTTTTCAAAATTGATGCAGATTATGAGTCTCTAGCAAATATCTTGGCTTGAATTAGCAGAACCTCTCTATAGGGAAAAACTACCCTTCCAGACCTGCTTTTGGGTGAGTCCATGAAGATCTTGTTATCTTCTGGCTCCCCCCTCCCCAACCCTTATGCCACTTCTCCACCCCCACCCCACCCCCATCTCCCAAAGGCTGTTTGGGAACCTACGAACTGCCTGCATCTTTTTAGCAGGCTCCTCTACGGCAGGGATAGCAAATCCCCGGCACTCTGCATCTGAGGCTTCCAAGGTAAATGATCTTACTTTGTGAAAGGAGTGATCTCTCAGAGAGGTCCAGGGAATTATCTAACAGTGTAAGTGATCTGAAGAGTATCTTTAACTCACTCTGAGTTAGTCCACGGGGGTTTAGAGAAATGGCTAAGAGACAGGAGAATAGCAGTCAGAGACCAGTGGCTGCTTTTAATCACAAGGGCCCCTTGCTAAGATGGTCCCAGCAGGTACACATGCTTCCTGCTGCTGCCCAATTAGAGCTCCACAATGTCCCAGGGAGGGGCCTGAGACACTGGCTCAGCACGGGCTTGTTAGAATACTTAGTCCTGCCCTCTCTCTCTTTCTCTGTCTCTCTCTCTCTGGTCATTCAGAGCACAAGCCCTTTCTTAAGACTAATCCAGCCCACTGCAGAGGGCATTGGAGAGAATTCTAGCTGAATGAGGGAAAGTGGGGGAAGCCTGGATCTGACGGAATAGAGATGGATGCTAAGGCCGGGAACAAAATAGGTCACCCGGAAGATTCACATGTGTCCTGAACAACTGGTCTCAAAGTAGCCAGGAAATAAGTTGTTAGGTGCAAGAAAGTGTCAGGCCCCCAAGGCAGATGTTGTCTAGTTCAGAGTGCAAAGGTCCCCTTTTCTTTAAGGGGAGGCAGCAAGGGACAGAGGAAACAGTCCCTGGGTTCAAATCCCTCCTCGGATGCTTATGACCTTTGTGAGTTTAGGCAAGTCACTGAGAGCTTAAAAGGACAGCATGGTTCTTCTGAACATCTGGGCCTTAGACACCTCTATTGTAAAATGAAGGAATTAAACTAGATGGCCTGTGAGGTTCCTTCCATATCCACACGTATGATTCATCATTTAACTTCGTAAGATTCTAGAGCTGGAGGGAACCTCAGAGACTCTGATCCAAAGCTCCCTCAATTGAAAGGCAGTGTGGTGTGCTGGAAAAAGCACTGACTTTGGAGTCAGGAGACCTGGTTCAAATTTGACTTCTGTCCCTCTCACTCTGTGTGACCTTGAACAAGTCACTTCTCTGGGCCTCGGTTTCCTCATCTGTACAATGAGGCACTCACCACTCTGGCCTATTTGCCTGCTCTGGCACTTTTCCTCTTCTTTCAGCCCCCAACTCCAGTCACAAGCAGTGATAACTCATTTTCCCCCCTAAACATTTGTCCCACTGTTAGAAGCATTTCTGTCCACCTTGAACCCAGGATACCAAAGTGTTTCCAGGGCAGCTGATGATCCCGATGCAAAAGCTAAGTAGGTTAGGGAGTCCAGGGGAATAATAGGAGAGCCTGACAATATGAGTGGCAGAGTTCTGAAGCATTACATTAACAATGTGTTTTGCCAAAATACTCATAAGATGGGAACAATAGAGGGCCTAAATAAAGGGGGGAAGAGGGAGACAGAATTCACAAGCAACAAGGAGTAGAAAAAAACTTCTTAATAATCCAAAAATTGTATTTTGGATTTTAACAAAGAATTGTGTTTGCATTTAGTTACCCACGTCCCAATGGGAGAACTTTTCTTTGCCTCTGATTCAAGTGTCATCTGAATTGGCTTTGTATAGAGACTAAGAGCCAGGCAATCCAGATGTTTAACATCAGGAAGACAAAATAGCTCAATGGATTAATTTTTTTGCTATTTGACCAGTTAATTTTCCCTGGCAAGGCAGGCAGTCAACTGACAATTTCATTTGACATAAAATCTTGCAAAATATTTGACAAAATATCTCACATTTAGATAGTACTTTAAGGCTAACAAAACATTTTTCTCGTAACAAACCGTGAGGTGGGTAGTGTGAGTATCATTATGCCCATCTTACACGTGAGAAAACTGAGGTTCTCCAAGTTTAAGTGATTTTTACATGATCACACAGCTTGTGTCTGAGGGTAGGTTTGTACCAGTGTCTTTTGACTTCAAATTCTATATTCTATCCAACCATTCCATATTGTATCACACCCTGATTTTTCATTAGCTTGAGTCACCTGGATGTTTTTTGGCTTTTGGAGACCTCACCAATGATGCTTTTAAATTGTAGATTCTATAACTACAAGCCGTAAGAACCATTGCCTGAGAAGCAGTGTGAAGTAGTGGATAGTATGTTGGACATAGGGTCCAGGGAACACATTTTCTTCTTCTTATACTCATGACATCTTAGTGATCCTGAACCCCTGGCGGCCAATATACAAAGTTCTTTCTCCATCTTCATCTTGCCTCTCCCTCAGACATATCCATCCCAACCTTAACTCTATTATCATGAATATCCCCCCCAATATCCTAAAACAGTCTGCCTCTTCTACTGTGCCCTCTAAAATGCCTGCTCCATAATTAGCAAACTTCCTTTTATCTTAAACATTTTCTTCTCAGCCCTTATTGCAACATGGTGCTCTCTGGATAATAGCCAGGCATACCCCAATTATTCATCACTTACTACGTGCCAAGCATGGTGCTAAGTACCTGAAACATAAACACAAGTAAAAAGAAAGTCTCTGCATACAAGGAGCTTACATTCTAAAGGAGGAAGACAACACATAAAAGGACGCTGAAGGTGGGGAAGGGAAGAGACAAAAGTAGCTTGGAGAGGGGAGGCCTGGTGGAGGATGTCTGGAGCTGGCCTGGATGTCCTCCTTAGATGGAGGTTCTGGGAGGAACTGTTCAACCCGAAGGAGAGGCCCGATGGCATAAGGGACTCCCAGTGTGTGAACTCCAGAGCTAGAGCTAGGCAATTTCCCTCAATACCCTTTCTAGTACTGACTACATTTTCTCTCATTTCTCCTGCTCACTGGTTATGGTGAGGGAGTGGGAATACTCTTTGCCATTTTCAGACTCTTCTTTGGCCACCTTCACTGAGCAATTTTTCCTCTTTTGATGATGTCACTATCCAAACTTATCATAAAATCCAGACCCAGGGCGTTTTATCTATTGATTCCTAGGACATTCTCCTTCCTTTCTCAATACGTTCAGTGCCTAGCTTACAGTCTTTCTCTTCTCCCCATGTCTAGCCCTCATTCTAGGGAACTTCAGCATATTTACTGATACCTTTTCAAATACCTTAACTTTTCAGTTCCTCTGTCTATTCAGTTGCCATGATCTATTCTTCTTCTCCACCTCGGTTACACACAGAGATGGGCATGCCCTTGATCCTACCATTAACCATATGTATTCTCCTTCTATGTTCACCCTGAAATTCCTTTATTTGGTCCAAATTCCATCATTTCCTCTGCCTTACACCCCCTAATTCTATTTTTCACTTTCACCCTTTACCATGACCAAATTCCTCTATTCCTTAGTTCTTTCCTAGGTACTGGTCACACCTTCCTCCCTTCACTATCTCAACACTTCGGTGAAACAATTCAACTGCACATTATATTCTCTAGGCCCTTTTCTTATTGATCATCATGTTGACAAGACCAAACTTGGATTACCCACACCATCCACCTCCTTCATGCCTATTAATGTGCTACTGTGGAACTGAGCTGGAGGAAATCATGAAACTACAATGACTGGATCCACTATAAATTTATGTTATCAAATCTCAACTGGGCCCTTGCTGCCGCTAGCTAAATATTTTATTCCTCCAGAATTGATTCACCATCACACTCTCCATAATAGCTCTTCTAAACCTTCTCTTCTCTCTTCAAGCCTCCCATGACACCTCTTTCTCCCATCCTGTCAGCTGAAGACCCCACCTTAAAATTAACTGAAAACAATTGAGACTGCCAGGAGCTCCCCCTTCCCTTCTCTTCCTCACTTTATACCATTCAAACGTCATCCTTCACTATCTCCCCCTTTACTCCAGGTCTCAGATGAAGAGGCGACCTTTCTCTTGACCAAGGCCAACTCCTCTTACGTACATCCTTGATCCCATCTTCTCCTGACTTCTCAAGCAAACTGTCTCCACTATCATTCCCCACTTTCTCTCTTATCTTTCATCTGTCCCTATTTACTAGTTCCTTCCCTGTTTCCTACACACCTGTCCATATCTCCCCTTTAAAAAAAACCTTTTACAAGAAGTCTTTCCCCTCTTTTCTCTGAGACTGTGCCCAATTTGTCCAGTCTATATTTTGTTTGCACGTAGTTGTACATGGTCTACCTCATTACACTATGAAGCCCTTGATAGTAGCGACTGTTTTTTGTTTCTCTGTAACCAGTGCTTAGCACAATGCCTGATAAATGACTAACTGACTGACTGACTCCCTTGATCTGATGACCATCCCTGCTACCTGTTGTCCTACATTTCTCCTCCCCTTCTCAGCTCAGTTCTTTGAGAAAGCCAAATATAATTGGTACCTTCACTTTATTTTCTCTCACTTCTAAACCCTCTGCCACCTGGCTTCCAACATCATCATTTAAATGAAACTGCTTTCTTCAAAGTTACCAGTGATCTCTTAATTGCTAAATGTAAAGGCCTTTTCTCAATGCTGATTTTCTTTGGCCTCTTTTCAGCATCCGCACCATCAATTGACCTCCTTTTGGATATTCTCTAGTCTCTAAGTTTTGTGTCCAACTCTTTCCTCATTCTCTACGGATCTGATTGATCTCTCATTCTTAGCTTTCTTTGCTAGTTCTTTATCCATGTCTTGTCTTCTAATTGTGGGTGACCCTCATAGCTGTCCTGGGTCCTCTTATCATTTCTCTTCATTTTATCTCACTTTGTGATCTCCACCTGCCATGGATTCAAATATCATCTTCACACAGATGACTCCCAGATTGATATAGCCAATCCTAGCTTCTCTCCTGAGTATAACCACCCATCTTCCACTGCCTCTTATATATCTCCAACTAGATGAGACATAGGTATGGCTAACTCAACACATCCCAAGCAGAATTCATCATATTCCTCCCTTCTAAACTTCCCTATTACTGTTAAGGGTACCACCATCTTCCAAATCACCCAGGCTAACAACCACAGACTCAGTGACTCCTTACTCTTAACTCACTCATACATCTAATCCTTTAACAAATCTTGTCATTTCTACTTTTACCTCATATCTTGTACACATCCCCCTTTCACAACTCATATAGGCACAACCCTAGTTCAAGTCCATGTCACCTCTTACCTAGATTATTTCAATACCCTTCTCTCAAAAAAATGTTTTATTGCTATCTTTGCTTTTATCTGACCTAAATTTTCCCATGTCTCCCTCCCCCTTCCTCCTTGCAAAGAGCCATCCCTATAACAAAGATTTTTTTTCAATATCTTTCTTCTAATCCATCTTCTGTTAGAATATTAGAAAGCATTAGAAAAATGCTTTGTTTCCTTTCCCTCCATATGACCATGCCACTGCTCAATGAGCTTTGATGTCTCATTATCTCCAGGACCAAATATAAAGTCCTCTCTTTGGCATTTAAAGCTCTTCATAATCTGGCATTTTCCTGCCTTTCCCTCATTCTTAAAAAAAAGTATCGATGTCATTTTTTCACCATAATTTCCCCCAGTATTCCTCCCTTCCCCTCCCAAAGGGCCATCCCATGTAGCAAATGATAGTTTTATATGACAAAAATGAGAGGAGGGGGGAAAATCGGCAAAATCAATCTTTACTTGAAAAAGTTTGAAAATATGTACAATGTACCACCAACCTCTACAAAGGGGTGAGGTGGGGGTATCTTCACATATGTTTTCTTTGGAGCCATGGCTCTTCTTTATAATTTTGCAAATTCACTGTTGAATGTTTTTGGTGGTTATGCTTTTTGTCTTCATTGTTGTAGTTACTGTATTTATTGTTTTCTTGGCTCTGCTTACTTCACTGTGCATCACTTCATGTTGCTCTTTCTATGCTTCCCTGGATTCATCACACACGTCATTTCTTACAGCACAGCAATATTCCATCCCATGCATGCCTGCAATTGGTCTATCACAAAAACTGCTGCTATCAAAATTTTGTTATATTAAGGGACTTTCTTTTCAATTACTCCCTTGGACTATAAGTCTAGTAGTGGAATCTTTGGCTCAAAGGATATGGACTGTTTTTGTCCCTTTATTTGCACAATTCCAAATTGCCTTCCAAAATGATTATACCAATTTACAATTCCACCAACGATGCACCAGTGTACCTATCTTTCCACAATCTCTCCAACATTAACTATTCTTACCTTTCGTCATCTTTGTCAGTTTATGGGATGGAAGATAAAACCTCTAGGTTTTGTTGATTTGCATTTCTTTTTATTATTAGTGATTTGGAGCATTTTCATAGAATTGTTAATAGCTTGCAATTCTTCTTTTGAGAACTGTTTTTTTTCATATTTTTTTAGCACTTCCCTACTTGAGAATATAATTTTTATATCTCATTCCCACTTATACACTCTATGATCCAGGTGCACTGACTTACCAACAGTTCCTTAAACACACTGCTTTATCTCCTATCTGCCTGCCTTTGCACTGGCTGACCCTCATACTTGGGATGAGCTACATAATCGCTTCCACTTCTTAGATTCCCTGTCTTCTTCGTCCAGATCTTGTCTTCTGCAGTATGCCTTTCTTGACTCCCTTCCCCCAGTAACTAATGCCTTCTGCGTTCAGATTACCTCTGTACATACCTTCAATGTACCTAGCTATTTACATGGTGCATTCTCTATTACAATAAATCCTCCTTGAGAACAGGGATGTGTAGTTGTTGGGGGTTTTTTACTTTTCATTATATTCCCAGTGTTTATCACAACACCTGGCATGTAGTAAGCCCTTAATAAATACTTGCTGACTGATTGATAGAGTGCTGCTATAAAGACAAAACCCATCCTCAAGGAGTTATCTTCTACTAGGACAAATCTTCAAACCAGGCTTGACTCTTATGAAAGAGGTTTGTGGTCAAATTAGAGTTTATCCATTCTGAAAGAGTCTTGCAATCCAAAAGTGTTTTATCAAATTCCTCAAACCTTCTATGCTGAGAAACTCCAGGAAAAGCTGGGCAGGAAAAGATAGAGCAGCCAGAGATCTGTGAAACATATTTGGGGTGTCCAAGGTGTTCCTAGAGAAAAGAAGTCATGACATGTTGGAAAAATCTGCTTCTACCCTAAGTGAATCACACCATAGACTGATCTTAGAAACATTAGTCTCTGGAGCGTTTCCACCAATGAAACCAACTTGGAAACACCCCTGGTACTGTGGCCTGCTAGGGACTGAACTTTCTCAGATCCAGGTAGAGCTTATGCCTTGCTTGTGCTTCTGGGAGCCTTCCCTTTGCACCACAGGCATAAGGGAGCTTAAGCAATAGGATTTGCCTTGGACTATCCATTTCCTTCCAGATAAAACACGGGGATTAACTAATGTGCTCTCTAGGAGAAAGTGCCAATGGAAATCTGAGGGGGCGTCATCTCTCTAGGGAAGAAGTATTGGTGCGATAAGTGGAAAAAAAGGCGTTTCCTCCTCCATCCTTTTGATGGCAGAAGCAGTATAATGGCTGTAGTTGGCAATGTTAAGGGATCTTGCCAACCTTCCCCCGCAACACACACACACACACACACACACACACACACACACACACACACACACCCTGTTGATAGGGAGAGAGGAGGGAGGGCAAAGCAGCTGGGACAGCAGCCAAGAAGCCTCAGAGGGACAAGGATTGCAGCCATATAGTAAGTAGGTTGTTTCCCACTTTTCTTTGCCTCCTTGGTAATCCCCTTTACCTACAGCATAGCTTTTTAAAGGTCTAAATTGAGCAAGCCAAGCATCACTTTCCTCAGTTTCCCTTTCTATAAAATGGGGGTGGGTGAGAGGGAGGATTGGACTCCATCAGTGGTTCTTCATCGGTACTCTATGAACTTTTTTTTTTTACATTTTGATAACTGTATTTCAATATAATTTGTTTCTTTTGTAAGCCTCTGTATTTCATTTTATGAATTTAAAAGCATTATTCTGAGAAGGGGTCCTTAGGGTTAGCCAGATGCCCAAAGAAATCCAAGACAGGGAAAAAAAAGCACTTTTGAGCCCCTGGTACAGATGATCTCTAAAGCTCTTTTGAGTTCTGGGTCTAAGATACTTGAGAATCATCATTTGCATATCATTCATATGATAATTGATGCTCATTCTTATCTTTTCATTAAAGCAGATCTGCTAAGAGTCTATTGAGTTGAATTGAGTTTACCAGGCAACACTTTGTTCACCATTGTTACTGTTTGTACTTGAAGGTAATAAAGCTACATTTAAAAATCTATATCGTTAATGATTCAGACTTGTCCCTAAGAAGCCTGGCCGTCCCCTACAATTAGTCCAAATTAGGGAGGTCTGGCTGTACCTATACACCAATATTCTTTATACAAACCCTTTTGTATCCTTTACTTAGCATTCCCATCCACCTCCACCCTGCCAGTGACCAGCCATACTTCTTTGTGTCCCAATTAAATCAGCCTTCAATGAGCTCCCATGTAGAATCAGATAGATATTTTCTTGTAGGAAAAAAAAACAAAACAAAATGAAATGAGTAGGCCTGAGAAGGAAGAAAATACTTTGAAAAGGAAATGTGATGTTAGCTTAGGTCTCCAAGGGTTTGGACACTTCCTGGTCTTCATCTATACCAATTATTCACATTTTCTGCCTTATAATCAATCTTTAATCCAATCTGAAATGTAAATTTGGCCTACATTTGAAAATATACAAGTTGTGGGGTTCCCCCCAAGATATCTCCATTTCTCTTAGAGCCTCACCTCTCCTGTTCCAGTGATAATCCCCAGGGTTCCTTTAAAAAGCTAATCCATTCACTTTAATTACATTTTCAGCTCAAGCTATTGTCCTTCTATAGCTCCTAAGAATGTTTCCAGCCATAAAAAACCATTATCTGCCACAATTATAGATAACCACAGCATGGCCTGGGGGCATACGTGTGAGGCAAAGGATGGCACCACAATTCAGGCCAGGATTTATTACTTTGGGATAGAAGGCTGGGGAGAGAGATTGTCAACCTGATCACAAGGTCTCCCACAGGGTCCCACACAACCAATTCAGACACACCAGCCCATACAGTTACTCTTTTGGAAAGTAGGGTTTGTTATAAGTTATTTATTTAGCTAAAAGTGAAAAGAGAGCCATAATCAACGAGGAAGCTACTCTTAACCAGCTTTGGAATTCCTACCATTTAAGTCACTAGTACTTGCTTCTCTATTGGGAAATAAATAATAGCCCTGCTCCAGACACCATGTTCAACCCTGAGCTGTATCTTCTTTCTCCTGTTTCCTTGGTTCTATGTCCACAGTCCAATGACTCAGCCAGAAATGTTGCTGAATCCTCTTTAAGTCAGGGTCCCAGTGGATACTCTTCACCTACTTTTGGTGTTCCAACCAACCAATCAATCAATCCACAATCCTTGCCTGCGAGGAATTTAATTTCTATCAGCATAGATGATTTAGTCAAAGGGTTGCACTTGAGGACCTAGAGGGCCACATGTGACCTCAAAGCTGCAGGTTCCACACCTCTGGCATAGACAATAATGTATATATGTAAGCAGCAAGTACTATTATGGAGACAAGATTTGACTGGTCACTTAGTCTTTTTGTATTCCCTCTTTTTCTTTCAAGACTATCAGGCTTTTTTCCTGAGTGGTCCAACAATAAATATCACCTCTTCTGCCCCTTGTTCAGAAGCAGTAGATTATTTTAAGGGACCTTAAGTCTAAGATTCAAAGATTCCTGACTCTAGCTACAGCAATAGCTTTTTCTTTAACCTAAGGGACAATTAGTCCCAATATCTGCCTTTCTCATATTCTCTCTCTCTCTCTCTCTCTCTCTCTCTCTCTCTCTCTCTCTCTCTCTCTCTCTCTCTCTCTCTCCCCTAGTTTAGGAACTTATAAATAAAAGTTATTAATTAATAAAAACCATCACTAAAAGATCATCTCATCACCTGACTTACGGAGTCTCTTGATACATTATGGTTTTGGATGGAGATGTAAATCTCAGACTTAATTAAATTCTGTACATTTTCAGGTAGTCACTGGTATATTCCATTTTCTATTTGACCTTCCCCAGTCCGAAATAAATATACAGATATACAGCAAGTAGTTATAATCAATCAGACTTTTTATGAAAAAGTTGGGAAATAGAAATGGAAGGAAGGAAGGAAGGAAGGAAGGAAGGAAGGAAGGAAGAAATGAAGGAAGGAAGGAAACAAGCATTTATTAAGTGCCTATTATGTGCCAGGCCCTGTGCTAAGCATTTTGTAAATATTAGAAATAGCAAAAATGAGCAAATACACACCAAATCATATAGAAGCTCTTGCTATCTTCAGGAACTGAGGAAAAGACAGTTGGGAAAGTAAGAAATATTATAGCTGTTTTTCAGCTCTTAAAGGGGAGAAATACAACCTTAGGCAGCTTTGGCCCAAATTCTTTATTCCATTTTCTGGAAGCTTGGTCCCTGAAATGGGCTTCCTGCACTTAGTCCCTAGGCCTGGACTTACACTGCAACAAACTTATAGGGAACCAGTGATCATCGAGCTACTGTTGGGCCCACTCTAAGATGCCTCTGCTTCTTTCTCTCTTCTCCAGCATACTGGTTAAAAACTCTCTCTATGAGTGAAGTCCTTTCCCCTCCTTCTCCCCCCACTAACCCCTTTCCCAAAATTCCAGAGAGTCTCCATTTTTCTCAGGGCAGGTAGAATACTGTCTTTCTAGGGCTATAAATCCCAGCATTTTCAACTAGATTTCTCTTTTCCTTTATCCATGGGGAGAGAGTCCCAAATACAATTATGTAGGTATATACTAAATAAATATAAAGTGATTTTGTCAGGAAGAAGACTAAAAGCTGGATGAATGAGGAGAGGCTTCATATAGCAGGCAATACTTGAACTCAGTTTTAAAGAAAACCAGAAATTCTAAGAGATGAAGGTGAAGAGAAAAGGTGTATTTTTCAAGCGTGGGTGCTACCCAGTGCAATGACAGGCAGTGGGAAGCCACTGGATGTTATTGAGTGAAAGTCAGACCTACAATTTAGGGCAATCACTTTGGTCAAGGCGATGAGGCTTGAACTACAGTTCCTACACTCATAGACTCTACCGTATGAGTAGAGAGAAGTGGAAGGATACGGAAATTGCTATGGAGGCAGAAATAACAAGATTTGGTAACTGAATTTATACGTAAGGTGAAGGAGAACAAGGAATTAAAGATAACATCAAGGTTTAAAGATGTGGTACCTTCACCAGGATAATACAACTTCCAACACTTGGAGGTGACCTTGGTTTCTCAAAGGCTATGCCGGTTGAGCTCAAGCTCTTGTAGCTTTTGCCATGTTGGAAAGGCTTCAAGTGTGTCTCAGAAGTGCTCTGAAGAAGACTATGTTCTCAGGACCAACCCAGCTAATCATGGAGAGACATATCACCAGCAGGTTGGCCAACTAGTGACAAGGTTTTTTGGCCACGACAACACATGGAATAAGAAAAATGAAACAAAATATGGTCTTTGGGCCTCTGAGATGTCTTTCTACTTCTGCAGTGACAGTGGCAGAGTGGCAGATAAGTGGGGAGAGGGTGCTAAGAATTACATGGTGTTTAGACCTTAATACATTTTCCATTTGACTATTGCTGCTCTAATTGTGAGATCCTTGTCCAGCTGCCAATGACTGGACTTATTGCTGGAGGAACTGAATCAGATAAGTATTGATATTTTTGCTGTAAATGAAACCAGAAGACGGAAGATGTGTAGCAATTTAAGAGGCTGGCTCATAAATATTCCTTGAATAGTCAAATAAAGGAGTCTTCAGACTGCATTTTATCATATATCTAAGATGGGGGGTCCCTGGATCTCCCAAGGAGTCCGTGGATAGATTTTAGGGGGTCTGTAAACTTGGATGGGAAAAAAGACATTTATTTTCACTGATTACTACCTGAAATTTAACATTTCATTCAATTACCTAAAAAACATTATCATGAGGAAAACATAGGCTTCAAAAAGGGATCCACAACACAAGAAAGTTAACTTTTTGTCTAAAGGCACCAACAAAGATTATTTCAATAAATATTTGGTCCTCATGTATGGCAGTATTATTGATAGGGACAGGGGTAGGGACTAGGGCTGTGATGTCAATGGTATAGGGAATGCTCAGGTGAGGAAACTATCTCCTTTAATGATAAATATTTGTAAAAAGACTAACATGATACGAACTGGCAGTTTTCAGAGGGAGAAATCAAAGTTATCAATAACTATATAAAAATTGTTCTAAATCACTAGTAATTAGAGAAATTCAAATTAATACAAGCCTGAGGCACCATTTCACAACCATCATATTGTCTAAGATGACATAAAAGGAAAATGAGAAATACTGGAAAAGATGTGGGAAAATAGGCTTACACTATGATGGAGCTGTGAACTACTCCAATCATTCTGGGAAGCAATTTGAAACTATGCTCAAAGAGCTATAACCTATAAAAACTATATCCTTTGACCCAGCAAAATAGCTACCAGGTCTATATCCCCAAAGAAATAAAAGAGGAAAGGGACTCATATGTACAGAAATATTGATAGTAGCTCTTTTTGTGGTGGCAAAGAATTGGAAACTGAAGGAGCATCCATCAATGGCTGAATATGTTATATAGCATATGAATGTGATGAAATATAGGAAATGATGAACTTGATGGCTTCGGAAAAACTTGGAAGACCTATATAAACTGACGCAAAGTGAAATGAGTGAACTAAAAGAACAATTTATACAATAACAACAATATTGTAAAGAGAATCAACTTTGAAAGAATTCTGAACAGCATAGTGACCCACCACAGTTCCAAAAGACTCAAGATGAAACATGCTGACCTCCTCCAGGTAGAGAACTAATGGACTTAGAGTAGAAATGGAGACATATTTTTGTTTCTTTCTTTTTCTTTTTGAACACAACTAATACAGAAATTTATTTTGTGTGAGTTTTCATATTTCATAGGTTTATTTTTCTTGCCTTCTCAATGGATGGGAGAGGGAGAAGGAAAGAATTTAGAACTAAAAAAAAAAAAGAATAAAAGAATCTCTGTGCTTTAAAAAAAAAGGATCAACATGAAAATAGTTATAGCTTACATACCAACATTGGTTGCTAAGTATAAAGTGATAGAGAAATTTTATAACGAACTTGTTATGACCCTGAAAATTAAATCAACACACACTTTGATCTTTGGTGATTTCAAGGCCAAGAAGGGAAAAGGTAAATGTGGGAAGAAATCTGTCAGAAAATATAGTTCAAGAGAAAGAAATAAGAGCCCAAAGATGTGTTGATTGTGCAGATGCCTCATGCCTCAATATCATGTGCACTTCCTTCAGGAAAAGAAATGGTAAGTGCTGGTCATGGGGAGCACCAAATAACATCCATTTCATTCCAAGAATGAAACTAAAAACGATAGTGGAACGTATAGGGAAAAGACTCATAATTCATGCAGGAATTATCCCTGAGTCAGCTGTTTGTGCACAGTCAGATCACTGACTCATCAGAACAGAGATAACACTATGTAAAAACATAAAGAATAACAATGAGAAAAAGATATGGCATGCGATGGAGGATTTTTATTGAATATTCATATTTCATATAAGGAGAGAATTTTTTAATTGAAAAAGATGTGGCATACAATTAAAATAATTTAATCTTGAATTATTTAAATTTTGTTGAAAGTCAAAATGGGAAATAGACAATGAAAATGGAAACACTCACTGTGATAATTTCATTCACAAGTTTAACCAACTTAGATTAGGTATAATTATATGTGAGTGCCTTTCCTCTGTTGATTATTTCCAATTTATCCTTTGTGTGTATGTATGAAATATGTGAATATTGTATAATATAATATAAATCTTGTTTGTCCACAGTTGACTAAATGTTGTCTCCTCCCATTAGCCTGAACTCCCTTGGAGCAGAGATTTACTTTTCCTTTCTTTGCATTTCAGTGCTTAGCACAATCCTTGACACATAGAATATGTGTAATAAATATTTATTGACTGACTGACCAACTGCCATGACAAGGAAATTAAAATAGCCCCCCAAAATGTCTTCTGTCTTTTATTCAGCAAGCAAACATCTAACTTATTCACCAAACAGATATGGCTACAAAGGCAATATTGGGATAGAATATAAACTTATCTGTAAAAATCTTATGAAGAAGGGTGATTATGAGGAGTGTCATCGCACAAAGCAGAGAGAAGAATGGAAGCCAAAACCAGGTTAAAGAAAGTTTTGCAAGATAGCCAACTAAGCAAAAGCCATCCCAAGGGCATTAAAGGATGATCGTGGAAAGAGGAAGAAAAATGTTTGCAGAAATCATTTCAAGAACCCCACCACCACCACCCAGCCCCATCAAAGAGAATGGAACTATCACACTTGACCTCTAATGCCAGAGTTCCTGAGTTGCTTCCAGAAAAGGTGGAATCAACACTAAAGTGAACAAAGATGGGAAAAAACAGCTAGACTGAATCAAGCATGTAGAGTGGAAATCCATGCCAGAAATGAAACAAGGAGGGACCAATAGACAGGGTCTCTGAAGAAGGGGGAAATGTCACAGATGTGGAAAAAGTCTTGGATCTTTTTTAATCACCACCCCCCCTCCATGATGGAAAATGCTATCTACATCCAGAGAAAGAATTATGGAGTCTGAAAGCAGATAGAAGTATACTATTTGCTCTCTTTTTTTTGTTTTTCTTTGTTTCTTTTTTCTTGTAGTCCATTCCATTGGTTATAATTCTTCTTTGCAACATGACTAATGTGAAAATATGTTTACTGTGAATGCATATGTAAAGCTTATATCAGATTGCATCAAACTCCAAAGCTCGTGGAACTGAATATTGTAAATTAAAAATAAATTAATTAATTTTAAAAGAAACCAAGCACACACACACACACACACACACACACATCACACATCACACATACACTCCCAACAAGGTGTCTGAGAGAATGTAATAACTACCAAAAAATAAGGCTACTTTTCTATACAAAATCTTTATGAGAGCCTACACATGAATTGAAAAAATCTTCAATGAGGGTGTTAGTAGTGAACTAGCAGGTTTTTTCTAGCTATGTTAAACAATGAACCACATCTTTACAATCTCATAATTAATTGGAAGATGTAGAAAATACAAGATCCTATTATACTTATTGTCTTGATTATGAAAAGGCCTTTGAACAAAAGTCTTGCAGGTTTTTTTATGGCAAAATGCATCCTCTCCATATATCAAGATTCTTTGGAAGATATAACAACAGAAATAAACAGTTCAATGATCATGTGTTGATAAACACCAGGCAAAGCATAAAAACAAGGAGACACCAAAGATATTCACCATTGTGTTGGAGGAGATCCAGCACAGAGTCCAGGTTAAGGAGGGATTCCCTCTGGATGGTGAAGTCCTTCAGATACACCTATTTGCTGATAATATGGTACGATCACATCAAGCCCAAATATATTGTAGACCCTTGTGTATCAGATCTGTAATCACTCATGGTTTGGACTGTCCATCCACACAGAAAAGACCAACTGGCTGAAGAATGTGTGTTGTCCAGATTTCACCATGTGTTTGGATGGACACTATACTGAGCATGTCTAACATTATGTATGTATAGGACAGATGATACAAATGGATAATGAGCTGGGCCCAGAGTTGAAAAGGAAGAGAGTGAACTGCATTGCTTTCAAGAAATCCTATCATTCTTTTGCTGACCTCAAACACCCATGAAAGCAAAAACTCCTATTTTCAATACTAACATTTCATCAGTATTGTTACAAGGCAATGAGATGTGGAACACCACCACCTCCATCAAATAAAAGATGATTATCACAGAAGGGGCGATGAAGGGGGAAGTGTGGCAGGGTGCATGGCGAGTGTGAACAGGCTGCAGCATATAACCAATGAGGAGCTCTGAAGAACAGAAATAAAGGATGTCATTAAGAAATTGTATGACAGGGAAGAGAAGATGGGCTGGTAATGTGACAAGAGTGAGGGACGACAGATGGATGATAGCCAGACTACTCCAGCATTATTCTCACAAAGTTGGGGGAAAGTGAGCAAGGCCTCCAGCACATTGGGTGGAATTCTATGACAGACTTTTAGGAGGACACAGACTTAAGTGTTACACAGGAAAAGGAAGGAATTAATGGGCCAAAATCACTTGAAGGAACTCCTGAATTGAGATCATAGATCCATTTAAGTATATTTTATGTGTTCTTATATCTGTACATGGCTTCTGCTAATAGACTACAAGCTCCTTAAGGGTAGAGAATGCTTTGTTTTTGTCTAATTCTTCAGCATCTAACATAGTACCTGGCCCATAGGAGATGCTTCATCAATGCATATCGACTGATGATACGTGATTGATTTATGATTGAACACAAGCTGGGCAAATTCCAGAGACCAAGAAAATAGGATGTTTCCAGAGAAAATGGGTCATTATTGGTTTATAACTATTCATGAACCACTCCCTTTCTCCCCTCCAACCCACCAAAAGCATAGAGGAAACATTGTGAAAAAGTTTTATTTCCTTTTATGGTAGTTTTTGTTGCTCAGATAGATCCAACTCTATATGAGCCCATGGACTTTGTCCATGGGGTTTTCCTGGTAGAGATACTAGAGTAGTTTATTATTTTCTTCTCCAACATGTCCCCATTTTTCAGATGAGAAATTGGGGTTAAGTGACTTGCCCAGGGTCATACTAGTAAGTTGTAAGGCCCAATTTGAACTCAGATCTTCCTAACTCCAAATCCAGTGCTCTAGCCACTGGTATCAGCTAGCTGCTGTGCTTTAAAGTATTACTACCCTAAATAAAGTCAATCAAATCTATAAGCATTTATTAAGCTGCTCTTCCTTTTACTTATTGCTAGGCGTTAAAGACAGACATAACAAAGGCACTGCTCTGGAAGTTGCTTATAATTAAATGAAGGGAAGAAAATGTATACAAATAGTGTAAGGGAGAATGAGATAAGTGCAAACAATAGGTCCAGGGAAAATGATATGTAAAATTTGCAGAGAGAGGCATCACTTTTGAAAAGTGGATTTGAGGTGGGTAGTTGAAGGGCAGATGTGGGAAGGAGGCCCTTTTCTTGAAGGGTGACTGTGAGCGGTGAATTATTTTCTTGTGAAAAAAAGATTGAAATGCAATAAAAACTGGGCTTTGAAATGCAATAGGAAATGGTGCTCTGATTTGGAGTCAGATGGCCTGGCTTTGAATCCCCACTTCCTCACTTTACTACTTTTGGGACCCTGGCTTGGGTCAGCTGATTAACCTTTCTGAGCTTCAGGTTTCTCATCTATAAAATGAGGGTATATTGGACCAGATAAGCTGGTGGGTGTCTTCTAGTTGTAAATCTATTACCCTATGATGTAGAATATTTGATATTTACCAGGACCCAAGATGGTCTGCTTAGAAAAGAGGATAAGCTATAAAGAGAAATAATCCTTAAGGAACCCAAATTTAGGGCTGAGACCACTACCACTGATGGTCTTATCAAAGAGAAAAGAATGCTGACTTTTCCATGATGCAAACACTGGAAAACAGCCAGTCTCTTCAACTATTAGCTTGTTGTGGGCAGAGACTGCCTTGAGAAAATTGTATTTGTGACCTCAGAACCTCACACAGCGCCTGGCACACAGTAGGCACTTAATATGTATTTGTTGATTGATTAATTCCCTCACTCCCACCACCCCAGCCTGTCTCACATGGGTGGGGTTTTGGAAGGGAATCTTATTTTGTAGGAACTTGTCATAGAAGTTGAAGGAGGGGAGGGGGGGCCAGTAATAACTTGCCTTGCTTTGAAAAGTGAGCTATTCAGTCTCTCTTAGTCATGGCTCCTGGTATGAAAAGACTACAGCTTCTAGGAGGAGAAGGGAATCCTGGGAGAGATATTGCCTTCCAAACTGGCCTTTGGGCTTTGCTTCTCTTCTCTGTTCATCCATAGATATTACATACAAACTTTGTACTGGCGGAGAACGTGAAGGAGCAACGAGGTTTGAGGGGGAAATGTTTCAAACTTTTGTGTAGCCCTATAGAACCTACAGGTCCAAGGTATCATAAAGACTACACACTGTTCTTTCCTTTGTCTCTATTTATTGGCATGATTCCATCTCCATTTTTGTCCTCCAAACGCACTCTCTATTTGCTATCAAATGAAGGAAGGTTGATTGGGGGCCAGAGGATCATCCATTAACCACCTTAAACTGCTGAAGATATTTGAATCCCAGTCCCCATACACATACTCTCCCTACCCTCACTTTGCTCATGTCATCCCTCAGGTATTAGCCAGTGACCCAGGTACCCAAAACAAAAACAAGGAAAATGAGTATTACGTATGTAACTGAATAATTGGAAGGTATAAACACTTCTAGCGAAGTTTTTTGCTTTTGCCCTCCTTGGGGCAGAGGAAGCAAAATCATTGTTAATTGAACTCTTTAGGAGCTCTGCTTAGACCAAGGGCTCTTAATCTTTTATGTGTAATAGACCCTTTTTGGCAGTCTGGGGAAACCTATGGATCCCTTTTCAGAACAACATTTTAAATGTATAAATAAAATATGTAGGATTACAAAGAAGACAAATTATATTGAAATAAAGATTTTATTTTTCTCCATCCAACTCAGAGAACTCCCTGACATCTGTGCAAATCTGTCACTCCAAGTTTGACACCCTGTAATTTCATTAAGTGAACTGGGAAGATTCAATTGACCAGGAGTCAGCTGATCACTCATATACACACATACACTTCCCCTAGTTAGATATTTGCTGACCCAGTGAATGAAACTGGAGTGCTACTTTGAGTACATTTGTTCACATTCGCAATTCTGGAAAATTCTCAGATGACTTGGAGAGGTTCAGTCATCACCCTTTGAAGGGCCTCCCCAAGGCCATGTAATGAGGAATCTCAACAAAGTCCATGTGATTGATTCTTAAACAATCAAAAGTTAACAGTCTTTGCTGAAGGACCAAAGCTATGGTAGCTGGGGGCCAGGAGATGACTCACCCCAAATATGTAGTTACACCAATGGAGTTAGGCATCTCACAAAATGACTTCAGGTTACTTACCTCCTGCCTGCCTTTCCCAGCTACATACAGGAGAGGAAACTGAGGCTCAAAGATGACAGACACCTTGCTCAGGGTCACAAAAGTTAGTGACCTTAAAAATCATATTGTCCAACCACCCTGTTTTACAAACTAGGTGAGCCTAAGTTCTCTTTCAGTTTTAAATTTTAGGATACTATACTATCCTACTATTAGTTGACATTTTCGTAGCACCTAAAAGTTTTTCAAAGTTCTTTACATTCATCATTTCATATGAATACCATGATAACCCTATTTGGTAGATACTACAAAATCTACCTTTTATAGAAATTTAAAGTGATCTCCCCAGAATTAGCCACATAACTAGTAATATTAATAATAGCTAATGTTAATATAGTGCTTACTGTACACCAGGCACTGTGCTAAGTACTTTATAATTATTATCTCACATGATCCTCACAACAATCCTGGGAAGTAGGTGCTTTTATTATCCTTATTTTACAGATGAGAAATGGAGGCAGACAGAGGTTAAGTGACTTGCCCAGGGTCACGTGGCTAATAAGTGTCTGAGGCCAAATTTGAACTCAGGTATTCCTGACTCCTGGCTCAGAGCTCTATCCACTACATTGTCTAGCTATCCCTGAGAGTAGTAGGATTTGAATCTAGGTCCCCTGGTCCAGCATTCTATCTATAGAAACCAAGGGAAATATTTAAATATTAAAAACCAACAGGTGTATAAGGGAGGTACTTGCCTTTAAGGAAGTTAGGAAATTTAGACTTTAGTTTCTATGCTGGGGAAGGTAATATCATATCCATCTATCATTTGTACATATTCCTTTGTATGGATCTCCATACACAAATAGAGATATAAATATTTCTAAAGAAAGTGATTCTGTCTTTGTTTTGTATACTCCATCCATCGGAAGAATAGATGGGTTGGCCATGGGCTTCCACCCAGGTACTGCAGACGGGTGGTGTAACAACTTCAGCAACCTAATATGATATAAGTAGGGATTGTTTCATTCATTATATTTGTTCCCCAAGAGACTAGTACAATGTCTGGCATGTAGAAGGCCCTCAAAAAATACTCGTTGATTGATGTACCAATTAATCAATTCATCTATTCATTCATTTACTCATTATCCTCCCCTGTAGCCAAGACCTCTGCTTTTCCTTTCCAGACACTGCATGTAGCTGTTGCCCTTCTCTACTTCTGAGTCAATAGCTGATGCCCCTGCCCCTGGAACAGCCTGTTTTGTACAGTGAGCAAGAGAAACGAGGGAGACATCCTTTCCTCATTTAAAAAAAACAAACACCAAATTTTCTTCATTTTTAAAAAATCAAACACCTAACACCAATTAGGAACTGATCCTGGACTGTGTATTTTATTTAGTTTAAGAAAGAAAATGAGAGAGAGAGATCCAAAGAATTCAATCCTGGAAGAAAGAGGGGAGAGCCAGCTCAATGTTAGCAACTTTATGATTAGGACTAAGAATAATTGCTGATATTGTGCTGAATTCCCCAAATCATGAAATGAATACTACAGGCCATCTTTGGTGAGTTCCATGGTCACTCAAAGAAACTGGCTTAACAATTTACATAGGAAAAACCAAGTGTGTGACAAATGCTTCTGCCAATTACAAAACACAGTTGGGTGGTTAGCTTATTTGGATGGTGCATACTGGATAAGCACTAAAGATGAACAATAGGTTGGGTCCAGAACTCAATAGGAGATTCAACTTGTTTGAATTTGTAAAAGCTTACAGTACTTTGAAAGATTCAAAGCCTGCTGTTGCAAAAGCTCATCCTTTTAGTAACTTTCACCAAATCTTCTACTAGGAGTGCCATATGACTGCCAATTATAGAACACCACAGCCTCAGAAGACACAAAATTGCTGGTGGATGATAAAGTGGATGGCAAGAAAATTTTTAATATATAACTACTTTAAAGTGCTGCAGATTTTGTATATGAGAAATTTGATTTTTAGAAAAGTGAAGAAAAAGAGCTTTCATGTAAAAAGAAATTAGGTCAACTTGTATAATGTGTGTATTTTCCGTTTAGTGTGCGAATATTTTGATTGAAAAGGGAGAAGAAACTTTGTGCATTAAAAACATTGATTAAATTTAAGTGTGAAGAAGCAGTTTTTATGTAGGGTATAAGAAGAAACAAACTTCTAGGAGGACTTACTAGAGAACTGAGAAGGTCTGTTTGAGGACGGAGAAATAACTGAGCTTGCAGGGCATTGTGGACCCTCAGCCCATTTGCATGTGATTATTTTTAACATTTGAGAGCTTAAAAATCACGAAGCAATAAAACAAAAAAAATTGTCTGGAGACTTATAGAATATAGATAAGTAAGGATTGTTGTTTAATAGCCAATATAAAAGTAGATTTATTGAGTTTTATCTCACAATTGAAAGATGAGCAATAGACACCAGGAGACTCTGATTTGAGTCATTGAACATATTAAAGAGGATAGAGTGATGGGCCTGGAGTCAGGAAGACTCATCTTCATGAGTTCAAATCCAGCATCATACACTTACTAGCTGTGTGACACTGGGCAAGTCACTTAACCCTGTTTGTTTCAGTTTCCTCATCTGTAAAATGAACTGGAGAAGTAAATGGCAAACTACTCCAATATCTCTGCCAAGAAAATCCCAAATGGAATCACGAAGAGTCCGACATGATTGAAATTGACTGAACAAAAGCAGAATAGTGGAAGAACCCATTTGAGAGAGTTGGGAAGACAGCAGGTTAAAATTACAACAGGAGACTCATCTGATAGAATGGCTTTAGCTGATAGATTAGTAGTTGCTGATCAATAGGACAACAGTTGAAGCTCATTGGAAGAGAACTGAAGAGAGCATTATTGTATCTATAGGTTGAGAGAAGTTCTATCTCTCAGACATGCTTGCTGCTCTCTACTGCCACCTCTGAAATGATGAGGAGAAATATAAAGGCACAAGATAGGCTCTATATCTGCTTTCTGTCATTAGAGCCTTTAAGGTGATTAGACAATGTAGCATCTAATTGAGTGAAGATTTTGTTAGGTTTCTCTGCATTGCCCAGAGAGCCAACCTAAGGAGTTCTGCTGTCAGATTTTTTAAAAAAAAAAATTTATTTTATTTTTCATTTCTGAAATAAAACAAGCATTTCCATAACGCAATGTAATAAAAAAGATGATTGCATATAAAATTGCAAATGATGTAAAATGTTATGTACAATTTGCTATTCCTTTTAACAACGCAATAAAGTTATCCTGTAAATTTCTTTTTTTTTCTTTTTTCCCTCTCCCCACCCCACCCTAGAGATGGCTACCATTAGACACAAATAAGTATGTCTATATAAAATTATTCTATACCTACTTCTATTTATCATTTTTTTTCTAAGTGCAGACAGGGTCTTGTTGAGTAGGAAGCTAGCTGGGTTTGTCTGTATTGTCCAGAGAGTCAATCTGAGGAGCCTTATAATTCTCTGGTTTAAGGGAACTGCTTGTCATTACAACCGTATAACATTTTCTCTCTCTCTCTCTCTCTCTCTCTCTCTCTCTCTCTCTCTCTCTCTCTCTCTCTCTCTCTCACACACACACACACACACACACACACACACACACTATATATATATATACATATATATCTTACATAGTAAAGCTTTATCTTGGATTTATTGGGGTATTCTTTATTCTCTACAGGGATGCACTGGAAACATTCTTCATCTGGAATTTATCAAGTACTCTAATGTCACAAGGATCCCTAGAGGAAATAAAAAATAATTTTTAAAAGTTTTCCATTATGTTTTCCTTTTAAGTCAGTGCATTTTCTATTATATAATTTTGATTATTTGAATATTGATGTATTGGTATCAATCAATTTAGCATATATATTATTGAGTACAGAGACAAATATGAGTAAATAAGTTGTAATATGTCTAGGGTAAGGGTATTTAGCAATGTAATTAGAGACACAGAGAGGACTGAATTAAGGAAATACCACCTGACTTAAAAAAAGATATTGAGAATATTTCAAAATATTCTGTTAAAATATAGGACATTTTGAAATATTAACTAAGAGATGTGATCTGTTTTCTATAAATGAGTAAAGTACTGTAGACCCTTTCAGAATTCCATGAGAAGTGTCAGTTTCAGTGAGAGATTAGAGTTTGATTACCAGATTTTTCATAGAGGGTGAGAGGATACTAATTAGCATTAAAATGATGTTAGTAGGGTATCTGGAGATAAATATTACAATTGACTTAGGAGAATAAACCATTTGAAACACTAAAATCAGCTACAGATATTAAAGGGCTTCCCTACATCATAGAGTACAGTATGTCACACTGCAATGGAACTATAAATATAGGCTTCTCAGGGAAGGGCCATGTCCCCCTGGAGAGGTGGGAGTGGGGAACATGGGATGTTTGGGTTAGAAACACGACTTAAACTTTACAGCAGTGCCAGATAACTGAAATGGAAGGAAAAAAAGGGAGCAGGGCAGATTGTTAGAAAGTCTTAAAGATACAGCATTTGAAATCAAGCAAAATATAAATCCAACTGCTCAGATCACCAGCAAGAATGCTTTGCAGAGATGAGAGGGAAAATTTGATGTTAGTCAGACACCTGGGCAAATATATGTTAATTTCATTCAACGTACTATCCAGCAAAAAGGTGAAAGACTCCTTGAACAGATAACTCATACAGACTGCCAAATTCCAATACATAAAACCTGAAGATACAGATACAATCAGATTGGAGCAAGTGTATCAAAACATAGTATACCTCCAAGAGCTAAAGATATATCCAGTTTACAATTTATAAATTTATAATATAATTAATTATAAAGAAAAACTGAACATTTTGATGTATTGTTCAAAAAATAGTAAATATAAGTAGTAAAAATGTTGATGGTAAATCTATGTATTTTCCCCAACCTCAAACAAAAAGTGACTAAACTTGTGAAAAGTCAATTCATTCTAACTTTCAACCCATGTGTATTATGGAAATGAAAGAGTTGCATGAGTAGAATGCTGTTAGGACTTCAAAGATGGAGGGAAAAGTCCCATATATATTTACAGCAGCACTTCTTGTAGTAGCAGGGAACTAGAAAGAAAGTACATGCCCATTAACTGGGGAATGATTGAAGAAACTGTGATGTAGGAATATAAGCAGATTATTGTGCCCCAAGAAATGATGAATATGCTTGATTATTAGATGGCTTTTTAGGAAGGAGAAAGTAGGGTAGGAATATATGTAGAAATGAAGGTGATGTAAAAACAAATACATATATTCAAATTTTCTTAAACGATGAATAGGAAGAATTCAGGGACACTTGGGAAGACTTGTATGAATTGATACAGAGTGAAATAAGTAGAAACAGGAGACTATTTATATGATGATTACAATACTATAAAAGAAAACAATAATGGGAGACTTCAGAACTCCAATGAACAAAGTGACTGATCTTGTGACTTCGCAGAACTAATAGTCACAGATACCTCCTGCCTCTCAGCAGAGAGGTGATGGATCATAGATGTGGAATGAGGCATACATTTTCAGATATGGTCAATATGTTAACTGATTTTACTTGACTCTATTTATTTTTTATGGGGGTGGACTCTGTTGATAGGGGAGTGAGGGGGAAGAGACCTCACTGGGATATAGTAATGATGAAGGAAGGAAGGAAGGAAGGAAGGAAGGAAGGAAGGAAGGAAGGAAGGAAGGAAGGAAGGAAGGAAAGGAACAGTAATAAGAAAAAGACTTTAAAATTTTATGAGTGGGGGTAAAAGGCATTATCAAGGATTTGTATGACTATGAAAGGAGAGGGGCCAGTCATGGAGCAGGAGTGAGAGGTAACAGATGGACAACTAAGGTACTTCATCTGTACCCATGAGATATTAAAAGAACCAGAGGAAAACCTCCCACATATTATGTAGCTAGCTCCACTATAAAGGACTTACGAAAAGCTATGGACAAGAATCACCCATTATAAGAAGGTTTGGACAGGCTTCTCTCTGCACTGTTGAGGGGAGCACTCACATCAGCAAGATGTCAGAATCCCAGAAGCATTAAAATAGTCCTAGTAGTACCTTTTGTTTGTATAGAATTACAAAATCTCAGATCATAAATGCAATCTTAGAGCTCATCTGGATCAATATTCCACTCCATGTGTGTTTGAACGCTTTCAGGAACAGGGAGCTCACTTCCTCACAAGGCTGCTTAGTCCATCTTTGTGCAACTCAAAAAATTAGAAAAAAAAATCTCTTCTTATTTTAAATATGAGTCTGTTTCCCAAGCATCCACTGATTCTAGCTCTGCTTTGCAGACTGGCATTTGGAAAAGTGTTGAGAACTGTTTAATGACAGTAATTATTGTCTTCGAATATCTGAAGGGCTAAATCTTCTCTTTATAGACTAATCATCCCCATATCTTTCAGCTGCTCCTCATATAACATGGTTTTCAGACCTGCCTCACCATCCTGCTTACTAGTGGAAAGAGCACTGGCTCTAGAGTCAAAGGATCTAAATTCAAATCTTTCCTATATTTCCTCTCTCTGTAACCTTGCATAAGTCACTTAGCTCCCTGTGGGTGTTTTGTTTCCTCAATAATAGAAGGATGGGGTAGGACTGGATGGCTTTTGAAGTCCTTTTCACATCTAGGTTGATGATCCTATACAATGTTATTCTGGACACACTCCTGTTTTTCCCATTATGCTCTAAGAAGGTTAAGCCATATGTGAAGTCTTATGTTCCAGAGGACATGTATTAAAGAAACATTCAATCATTTAGCAGATGTTAAATGCCTATTATATGCCAAGCACTACACCAGGAATTGGGGATATAAAGACAGAAATGAAACAATGTCAACCCTCAAGGAGCTTCTGTTCAATTAGGGGACACAATACGTAGACATGTGAGTATATACAAGGTTAATTTTAGAGGGATGCTCAGCTGGGACTGAAGGTGGGAGAGAGAGGGGATCAAGGGGATAGCACTCCTTCCTCATCTTTACCTCATACAATTACTCTCTTCCTACAAAGAGAAGCACAAGCACTACTTTCCACATGGAGCCTTTCCTGATCCTCTTAACCACTAGTGCCCTCCCAAACTACATTATATTTCATCTCTTTGTATTTATTCTTTATATACTTATTTATGGACTTGTCTTCCTCCTCAGAATTGAAGTTCCTCATGAGTAGAGATTATTTCATCCTTTGCCTTTATATCCCCAATATTGCCTGGCATATAGTTGGCACTGGTGAATGATTGTTTGATTGATATGGGGTGATGTTGGCTAGGATATGGACAGTAGTGAGTACAGAGTCCAGCTACAGGCTCTAGAATTCACAAGCCTGGCCCAGGGGGTCAACTTTGAATTAAATACCATTCCTGTAAAGACATTACTTTGTAAATCTACACTCATTCTTTTTTCTGCCCCTTCATTCTCTTGGTTGGAAAACAACCGGTTATTCGGGAAATGCACTTTGCCTGTAGGAGCCGGTCTAGATGTCCTGGCATTCCCATAATCCTTAACATTGGGACTTCCCTGTGGTAGGAGGAAATTGGAAGAAATCTACTTATTTTCCTGCTTATATTAGCCCCTGGGGGATGTTGACATGTTGAAAAAAAGTGTTTTCCATTATGAAAGTGTCCTTTTAACCATTGCCACATTCCCAAGCAACATCCAGTCAACTTTTCCGTGTTACTGGTTGGCAGCTCACAATAGCTTGTTGCCGGTAACCAAGAATAAATAGCTTAAGTGCACACACACACACACACACACACACACATACACACACACAAACTTGTCTTAAACAGCCTCCAAAAATGTACGGGATTTTCAAACAACCCATGGGAAGATGAGTATTGTTTTATGATTCTCTTTAAACAAAGCTCATAAATCAATTTTATCTGAGAGCATTAAGAAAAGGCAAAGCTTAATTGGACCTGGCACCCTCCCTACTAAGCAGTACTCATCACAATTTAGATCAGAGAGCTTGTCTGGGTGGGTCCAAGGCACCCACTTCTTTTTAGTTGCTAAATCCATTTTTACAACTCAGTGTGTCTCTCAATCTGGGAAGCAGGGCAGGAGTTGGCTGAGCTTGTACAAACTTCAGACCAGGAGCAAAAAGAAGGGTGGGGAAAACAAAACAGCTATTAGAGAAACTTCTACGCCCCCAAACTTCTACACCTCCAAAACCAGCACTCCCCAAAAGGAGGTATGTGATTTTTAAGGTACAAGAAATCTACGAAACCTTTATTTTCTTCTTTAAAATTATGTCCATATCATCATCTTTCTCCTTTTCAGAGGCATTAAGTTCTAAAAACCCCTAAACTGTAGCTTTTCAAGAAAATAAACTAGCTAGATAATTCAGCTAAGGAATTTATGAAAAAAGTTTTATTTGATCAGTGAGATGAAATGTCTTTGAATACCGAGATTTTTGGAGACAAGTTCAAGTGATGAAAACTTTCACAGTTCTTCAAAAATAGCCAGTGTTTCCTTGCTGTAAATACAATTTTACCTGTATGAAGTGAGTTACTATCATTTCTGAATTGCCAGAGGATTAACCCAAATTTCAGTATTTTATCACAGCTTAAGGTTTCAGTTGGTTGTTCCCCCCCCCCCGGGGATTTATTATCTATTTATTAAATATATTAGTTTGCTTAAAGTTTTAGTTGGTAGACTCCCCTTCTCTCTTCCAAAACTATCTGCTGCTTATTCATTGTATTGGCATTAATATTTTCGTGATTGGCAATGTCATTGTATTGTAGTCAGTTTAACATATTTTTTAAGAAATTAAGGATGTAGGTTTTTAGAGAGTGTTCTAGCTAAGTGAATTGTATTAATTCCAGTCTTAAAATCAGTGCTTTTCATATATATATGTGCAAGTAAACATACAGGCTATATATCTAATTTGAAATACGAATTACTGTTAACTTTTTAAAACCAGGAAATGTTATGCTATAAGATAGATTCTAACAGAAAATAATGTTTTTGATAATCATGTTGTTGAGAGGTTTACAGATCTCTTAAAAGGTGGTTCCTCATTTATGAAAATTACAACTTTAGAAAAACAAAAACTTAAGGTGAAGAAAAATCTTTGACTTAATTGTCCCTTTGTTGGAAATATAGAATGACAGAGGTTGTCAAAAAGAAAAATCAATCCAAAAATTTTCATAGCAGCACTATCTGTAATTTCTTTTTAAATAGCAACAACCTAATATCTAACAAGAATGGACTGGTTAAATAAGTTGTAGCACATTAATCAGCGAGACATTATAATACTGTTGAGACTGACAAGTATGAGGAATACAGAGAAATTTGGGGGAAAATTTTTATGAAATAATACACAGTGAAAAAAAAACCCAGAACCAGGAAAATGGAGCCCATCCTAAATATGATTCTGTGTAAAAGAAAAAAAAAAGAATACAAATAAAATATAAGTGAAGAAACTCGGTGAGGTTTTAAGGTAGGTGTTCTTAACCTAGACTCTATGCACCCTAAAAATTTTTTTATAACCATTTCAATATAATTGGTTTCCTTTTTAATGCTTCATATTTTATTTTTGTATATTTAAAAACATTGTTCTGAGAATGGGTCAATAGGCTTCACCAGATTGCCACAGGGATTCATGACTCAAAAAAGGTTAAAAACCCCCTATTTAGAGGGAGTGATTAGAAAATCATTATGATATTTTATGGGTTAAAATTAATCAATTTAAATATAAGTAGTCCCTAAGTAAGTTAAGTTGGTTGTACTGGTGATCTATGTTAAGCTTTTAATAAAGGGTTTCATTTTTTAAAAGGGAGAAAAACATTGAAATATTTGAAACTTAGACATCATTTTGGAAAGCTGGGTAAGTGAATGTTTTTGCTCTTCTTTCTCAAGTAAACCTGAAATCTCTTCCATAGGACTCTGAGTTAAGATACAGTGCTTTGGTGTGTTCATGGGACCTGATTTTAGCAAAACTAAATCAGATTTTTAAATTTACTCAAGTTTCTGTTCAGGAAAAAAAAAATTTTGCTCTTTACAACTCCTTTCTAAAATAGCAAAACCAGCAAATGTTGAGTGGGGATATTTCAAAAGTCTTCTGGAAACACCATAGTCAAGCATTTACCATATTTCTGCTGAACTGAAAATTCACCTCCAACTCTCAAATGCAGAGGTTCTTTAACCTACTGTCTGAAAACCTTTTTAAAAATTTTTAATAACTGTATTTCGATAAAATTGGTTTACTTTGTAATCCTATGCACTTTATTTTATGGATTTAAAAGCATTATTCTGAGAAGGGCTCCATAGGCTGCACCAGATTGTTAAAGGGGTCCATAACACAGTGATCAGAAACTCTTTTCCATAAAAAATATTGTACTTCAGTCTTGATTTGCATTTGAGACTTGGAAAAACACCCACCCCAGACCTGATAGTCTTTTTCATTTATGTCAGAATGGCTACTAGGCTTGTCTCAAGGCTCTGAATTATTGTTTGTAAGTAAACCTGGGGAAGGGATAAAGCGATAAGGGGTCAGCTGCAGATCATCCCAAGAGAGGTCAGCTAGGTCAGAGTTTTGACAGTTTCAGGTTTCACCATGAGGGGGCAGATCCTTGTTAACATCATGGTTTCTTGCCATTTTATTGTGGCCCCATGTAGAACATGACTTAGGGCCTTATGGATCTCCTTGTGTGTGAGGATGCTTCCTACAAGATTCAAGATTTATTTATAATAATTATCTTAACTTGGTTTTGAGCGATCATTCCATCTCCACTTTCCTCCTAATATTTTATGAACAAGGTAGGGCTGTTCTTATCAAGACTGTGACCCACCAAACTGTGCTTTTGTACAGGAGTATTTAACCTTTCCTGCATCATGGATCCCTCTGGCAGTCTGGTGAAACCTATATAGTCCTTATCAGAATGTTTTAAAATGTAACTGGGTAGCACAATGGATATGGCACTGGATCTGGAGTCAGGAAGACCTGAATTCAAAAATGGCCTCAGACACTTATCAGCTATATGACCCTGTGTGACTCAGTTTCTTAACTGTAAAGTGGGAGCAATAATATCACCATTCCTCCTTAGGGTTGTTATGAAGACCAAATAAGCCAATAATTGTAAAGTAGTATGCAAATGCTAGCTATTACTATTAAATGAATAAAATAAAATACCTAGGATTGCAAAGGAAACAAATTATGTTGAGACTTTTTCTTCTAAACAAAATTCACAGATCCCAGGTTAAAAAAAAAATCCCTATTTTAGGGCAGGGTAGCTGGGATAGGGAATGCCTGGGAGGAAAGGTTGTTGTTCAACTCCACATCACAGGACACTCTGAAAATAAACAAATGCAACCCTTTTCTCTCAGAGAGAAAAAACAAATCCCATGGAGTCATTTAGCGGGAGGGTGGTTGGGTAATTTAAGTCCTATTAAATAATGAATCTGGGTCAGTGGTAATTTATAGATTATATTCATTAACTGGATAAAAATAATCACCAATTCAACAATGAGTCATCACCACAGTAACAAGGTACAGCTTAGCAAAGGTTGGGGTGTCAGGGCACATCTCATTTAGAAATTGGCAAAAAAAATATAGAAATAAAAATGTATTTTGCCCCAATCAAAATTATTCACCCCCCCTTAAGTTTTGAGTCATTAAGGAGAAATTTAATCCATATGTTTCTGATTCATTTATATTTAAACCATCAAAACATTGTTTAGTAAGAAGTATTTGATGGAGGAGGAGGAGGAAGAGAAGGAGAAGGAGAAGAAGAAGAAGAAGAAGAAGAAGAAGAAGAAGAAGAAGAAGAAGAAGAAGAAGAAGAAGAAGAAGAAGAAGAAGAAGAAGAAGAAGATGAAGAAGAAGAAGAAGAAGAAGAAGAAGAAGAAGAAGAAGAAGAGAAAGAAAGAAAGAAAGAAAGAAAGAAAGAAGAGAAGAGAAGAGAAGAGAAGAGAAGAGAAGAGAAGAGAAGAGAAGAGAAGAAGAAGGAAGAGGAAGAGGAGAAAAAGGAAGAAGGGGGAGGAGAGAGAGAGAGAGAGAGAGAGAGAGAGAGAGAGAGAGAGAGGGAGGGAGGGAGGGAGGGAGGGAGAGAGAGGCTTTTTTCTTTGAACGAGGAAGTGCTGCCTTTTGCCAGAGTGCAGAGTGAAATGTATCTGGGAGCCAGAATGGCTCCAGTTACAGTGAATGATCCTGTCAGTCATTGGTGGCCTCCTACTGCCTTCGCTTTGCTCTCTTTCAGGTAGCAACAGTTCCAGCACCTTCTCTCAGATCTCAGGTGACATATGCCTCCAAATCCTGAGACCTATGTGCTTAGCATATTATTCCACAGCACAAAATTATGCCCCCATTCCACAGAGATTTGACTAGAGCATCGTACTGCCTCAACAACCATCCCAGGCTGAGCTTTGGACTGTAACCATCTCCCTAGGGATCCCTCTCAAATCTTCGATCAATCTGTCAAGTTCATTACTGAACATCTGAGTGGGCAGAGCAAAGAGGAAACTGACCCTACCATCAAGGAGCTTACAATCAAATGTGCTATTGAGGGAGGCAGAGACTGGGAAAAGACCTAAGAAAGCTATTGTAGAAATACAGAAAACAGATTCACAAATGATTCTGAATGAATAAGGGAAGGTTTATTGAATAATGGGAGTTTAGAAAACTCAGCTGCCTGGGTTTCTGGGCATTTGGAAAGAGTTTTTACAACTGGAAAGATTTTCTTTTGATATAAAGGATGGGAAAATCTATTTAAGTCTGAATGGATAGGGGCTTTAAGTTTTAGAAGTGAGAATTAAGGTCTCAGGGCCCCTCAAATTTAGCAACTGGTAAGAGCAAAGGTCAATGTTGCCCTGTAGATATTGGCTGGAACCCTGGCAGAAACTTCAATTACCCGATCTGAGGATAGCCTTCCCAACTCCAAGGAGCCGCACTCACCAGTGACTTTGCCATGACAATTCATTGTTCTGACAGTATCATGGAAAACCAGTTGACAGTCTCATGTAACCAAAGGGACACTTTGCTCTGCTGACGAGAACAGAGTTTGCGTTTTTGACCCAAATCCAGGTCATCTTGATATAAGCTAGAGAATAGAAACAAAACCAACCCCAGAAGCAGCTGGTGAGTAAGATACAGGGTAGCTTCTTCCTTTGTCAATCTCTGCCTCATGGACAGGAATTATTTTCAGGTTTCTTGCGGTGGTATAGTTCATTGCACATCCGTGTTTGTTAAAATTAGATCATATCAACAGCCATATTCCTAAGGACTTTGCCATCCTAGGACTGAAGTGACACAGAGTGAAAAAAAAGTAGATCCAAGAGAACAGGACAGTATACACAGCGACTTCAGTGATCTTAACACAAAAAAGCCATTGAACCACGATGAACTGTAGTCTTGAATCATCAATAAAGAAATACAGCTCTTTCTCTTGAGGCAGCTAGGTGGCGCAGTGGATAGAGAGCTGAAGTTAGAGTGAGGAAGACTTGAGTTCAAATTTGACCTTAGACACTCACTGTGTGACCCTGGGACAAGTCCCTTAATAGCTGCCTGCCTCAGTTTCCTCATATGTAAAATGGAGATAATAATTGCACTGATTTCCCAGGATTGTTGTGAGGATCAAATGTTTGGGAGGGGCAAAAAGAAACCTAAAAGTGCTATAAAGAGGGGGGGCAACTATTGATTTCTGATGTAACATACATTGCTAGAAGCAGTTGCTGTTAGTTTGCTTAAATTATTTTGGTTGTTTGTACAAGAAACGTTTGCTTATTTGGGGGAGGGGGTCTTAGAAATAATTTGGAGGGGAGGTCTTAGAAATGATTCTAGAGCCAAGATGGACCTTTGGAATAATCAAGTTCCTCCCTGTCATTCTCCAAGGGAGGAGGCAGCATAGCATGGCTTGAATCAGAAGACCCAGACTCAGTCCTCACTTCCAACACTTCCTGCCTGTGTGACCTTGGGTAAGTTATTTAACCTCCCTGGACCTCAGTTTCCTCATCTGCAAAATGAAAGGGTTGGATGAGGTAGTCTATAAGGTTTCCACCAATTCTAAATCTAAAATCCTGAGGTTGAAGGAGGGAAAGTGATTAAGTCAAGTCCACACCCATGGTTATTAAAAAAAGTTGGGACCAAAAGCCAAGTGTCCTGAACTCCTAAGTTAGGCCTTTCTACTTAGGCTGCACTGAGTCTCTTAGTCTCAGAACAGAAAGTAATGCAGCCTTAGGGAACATCATTTTCCTTCTTATTTTGAGATCAAGGTAATTTGGGAAGGGAAATTAATTAACATCAAAGAGGAACTGTATACTCTCCTACCTACAACAAGTGTGATGGCAACTTAGTTATGGTAGGCAGGGAAAAAAATGGCCCCAGTTGTAAAATATTAATATTTGTGCTATAGTTCCATATTAGATAGGTAAAGGTCTCAACCATCATCATCTTTCCAACTCTCTACTCCCTGTTTCTTCCACAGATTTGATAATGGCCTGGCTGTGGCACTTGTTGAGCACTTCTTCTTTCAAACTCCTTCAGCTCTAGAAGCATAATCAAATCAACTCTGCCATTGTTCCTGGATGGACTGTGTCAATCTACACATTCCATTCAGAATCCCAGTAACTTTCAGGACCAAAATGCCCCTCCCTGGTAACCATTCTCCAATTGATGTTGTCTGCCCCATTAAAATGTAAGGTCTTTGAGGATAGAGACTGTCTTTTTTATTTGTATCCTCATCTTTTAGGAGAGTGCCCTGCAAATAATGAGGAATTAAAAAAATCCTTTTTCATTCAATTGACACACGGAAATCATTAAATGTGGTTTTATCTCAGTCAACTCAACTAAAATTACACAGGAGGGTATCAGAAAGTTCTTGAGAATGTCAGCAGTGGTCTACCAGACAGTAAGTTATCCTTGGACCCAAGAAGGACTGAGTTTACATCCTCTCTCTGACCCTTACTAGGTATGTGAATCTGAGCAAGTCATTTAACCTCTTTGAGTTTCAGTTTCTTTGTCTATAGAGTAGGGGTAATCATAATCAGATCTGTAGTACCTATGGGTTATTGTGAGGTTTATATAAAATTATTTAAATAAAATAACTTATGCAAAGCTCTGCTTTTGCAACCTATAAAATGAAACATAAATGTCCGTTATTATGTTTACCTTTAACCTTAACACTTCTCTAAGTACTAACCTATAGTGACTTCTTCCTACCAACTTTGAGAAGCTTTTATTATCTTTATTTGGCACTTACTTTACAGTATCTCTGCCATTATTGCTTTGTATCAATATGAAATCTTTCTGTGAATTAATCTCATCTCCTCTACTGGACTATAAGCTTCTTGACTTGCAGGGACTGCATTTCTTATTTATCATTGTATACCCCAGAGAACCTTAGCATACAGCCTTATACATAGTAAAAAAAAATTTGCATCAGATAAATTAATCCTATTCAATAAACATTTATTAAGCTCCTGCAGTATGCAGGACCCTTTGTTAGCCTCCCTGGGACAGATTCAAAGAGTAGCAAGATACTGTTTTTGTCTGCCCCTCATTTTGCAGTTAAGGAAACTGAGGCCCAGAGAAATAAAATGTCTTGTCCAAGGTCATATAAGTAGTAACAAGTAGAATTTGAACCCAAGTCCTTTGATTCTGCATATCTTGGCTCTCATTAGATTTCTTTTTTGTTTCTGTTTTATTCAAACACCAAACAAAATTAGCATATATATGAAGCAGAATGGAAAAAAATGATTGCACATGAAACTGCAAATCTCTATTACATATAGCTTGCTTTTCCTTTTAAATATAAAATAAATTCAACATGTAACTTTCAAAACTGTGTGTTTTTCTGTGCTTCCTTCTGTTCTTTTCTGTGCATTTTAAGAAATGTTTCAATGCCCCCCTTTTCTTTCTCTTTCTTTCTGTAGATGTATCATTTTGGCTCTGGGAAAGTAAGCCCAGAGCTACTTGCTACATTTATAATACATAAAGTGTAGTCAAGTTTAGAAAAATCCACATCGGCTTTACGTAGGTCTCATTCTACACCTTGGAACTATTATCTCTTTGTCAGGGGTCAAGGATTATGCTTCCTCATCCAACCTTCTGGAGTCATTGGTCATTACATTTAACACATTTCTTAAGACTTTCAAAGTTGCTTTTCTTTACAATGTTGTCATTCCTGTATAAGTTGTTCTCCTGGTTCTGCTTATTTCATTCTGTATCAGTTCATACAAGTCTTCCCAGGTTTCTCTGAAGCTATCCCTTTTGTCATTTCTTATGGTGCAATAGTATTCCATCATATTCACATATCAAAATTTGCTTAGTTATTCCCCACTTTGGCTTCCAGTTCTTTTCCGTAACAAAAAGAGCTTTTGTAAATATTCTTGTTCTTATAGATCTTTCTCCTCTCTCTTAAATCTCTTTTGCATAGAGGCCTAGTAGTAACAATTTTGGGTCAAAAAGGAGGGGCAATTTAATGACTTTGGGTACATAGTTACAAAGTGCTTTCCAGAACAACTAGACCAATTCAAGACTCCTGCATGAACAAGTGCATTAGTGTGCCTCTTTACCTGTAGCCCCTCCAGCATTTTTCATTTTCCTTTTTTGTTGTCTTTGCCAATTCACTGGTTGTGAGGTGGAACCTAAAATTTCCTTAGATTGTGCCTAATTATTAGTAATCCTTCATTAGATTTTAAATTCCTTATAGGAAGGTTTATGTCTAGAATGTCTTTGTATCCCCAGTACCAAATGCAAGGACTTGTAGGTAACAGGTTCTTAATTATTTTCATTTCTAGGGGCCCAGACCAGTCATACTTTGGTGGGGGGAGAAAAAGGTCATTTGGCCCTGGAACCTATATGATCACTGACCCATGTTTCTAGCTATCTTCTCACATCTAGGCACTCAGAAAATAGTATTTCGACAGTGTATCTCTGCAGAGGAGCTGTTCTCCAGGCTTGCAAATCAGCATTGGGGAGCAAAAAAGGAACATGCTCCCTTCAGGGTCCCCCACTGAACACTGGAAGAGTATCTTCCTATAGGGATACTCCCTCTGTTATATATGTATTTCACAGGAAGGATAAATCATCTCTTCCAACATAATTTCTATGCCCACTCAGATATGAAAGTGCTGGACCCAGAAGCTATAACCAGGCTTTCAGCCCTCTGGAAATAGGTCATAGCTAATTTTCCAAGTCACTTGATTTTGAGCTCTTCGTCCAATGCCAAAGAGAGCTATCCATGCATGGGTGCACGCACATGCACGCACGCACACACACACACACACACACACACACACACACACACAGGCAAGGGTCATTGAGTTCACTGATGTAGTATACACCTTGCAGTGTGGCTCCGCTCTTTGAAAGTATGCATTTCCCCCCATCAGTGGCTATTTTCATGTCATGCTGGATTGATGAATGTGAGTATAGTGCCCTAAAAACATATGCTCCAAAGTTTATTATGGCCCTAACTATGGGCTGGGTATCTGGACTGTTTAAGTGTCAAATGGCAACAACATGTTCTCTATACAACACAGACTTCAAGGGAGGCTGGGGGCAGCTAGTGCGTTGTGTTGGTGTATACATCTGTGAGAAGGGACCACCCATCATGCAGGGTGAGCTTGAGACCTACAGTAACAGGGCACTGCATTCTGTAGCTACACACTGGGCCAATTTGTCTCCAAATCACATTACTCGCAAGCTAATAAAAGGATATATAAAGCATTGCCATAAAGCTGCGGTACCTTCTTACAGGAAGGCTACAGCACCCTCCCAACGTAGCTGAGATGGTGGAGGCTGGTTCTTTCTGAATTAGCCTCCACTGGGAAATACACGTTTCATTTTTCAGTACTCTTTCTTGGGGTTATCGAATAATTTTTCAGCTTAGTTTTTTAATAATGAAGAACTAACAATACCATGTGAAGGGGTGTGAAATATATATCTCTGTGATCTTAAGCAAGCTGCACACCCCCTTCCTGGGCCTCAGTTTTCTCATCTGTAAGATGAGTCTGTTATTCTACATTATCTCTAATATCTCTTCCATCTCTAAGTCCTATGATCCCAAATACCTGGGAATTGATCAACAAACATTTATTAAGTGTCTACTAAATGCTAGGCACTCTGCTAAGAGCTAGAGATACAGACAAAAGTAAATTAACCCCTAGCCCCGAGAAGATCACAGTCTAACGGGGAAAACATACATTTAAACTTTTATATGAGAACTTACTAAACTTTTTCTGGACCAGATGTATGATTTCATCAGTGTGAGGAACGCCTAATGAGGATTTTCCCTGACCAGTGAAAATCAGCACCATGCATGAATTAAAAGGAGCTCTGTTCCCAAGGGAACAAAATTTTACCCTATCATGCTACACACTCATACTCCTAGACTTCCTTTTGATTTTCTCCATCTTCAAAAGAACCTCTGACAAAATTTTGCTATTGTTGCTCAGTCTTATCTGACTCTTTGTGACTCTGTTTGAGGTTTTCTTAGCAAAGATACTAGAGTGGTTTACCATTTCCTTCTCCAGCTCATTTTACAGACGAGAAAACTGAGGCAAACAGGGTTAAGTGACCTGCCTAGGGTCACACAACTAGTAAATGTTTGAGGCTGGATTTGAACTGAAGACTTCCTGACTCCAGGCCTGGCACTCTATCCACTGTACCACCTAGCTTCCAAAACTACATTTTAATAAGTGATTTAGTCCAGCTTATAGTTACAGAATGAAGGGCATAATTTGATTCAACTCGGTGAACATTTGTTAAGCACCTACTATGTGCAGAGTGGCTCATAGAGCACATAGAGCAGTGTTCTGGGCCCAAGAGAGATAGGATCCCTGACCCTATGGAAGCCATGATCTACTGATAGGGAGAAAACACACAGACAACTATAAAAGGCAACATTAATGATAAAAGCATCAGAAAGGTATGACTAAAGGGCTATGGGAAGGCCATTACTATACCATAGGGTGAGGGAAGACCCCATGGAAGAGATGTCTTTTTAGCTGGACTTTCAAGGATTAGCAGGAAAGCAGACAGGCCAAGAGAGAGAAAGAGGGAATTCAAGATTTAGGAAATAGCAATGAAGCAGAGGCATAGAATGAATGAAAAATGAATAAAATAAAATAATTTATTAAACTCAGAGGATGGCAACTAAAGAGCTTTAAAGGACCTCAGAGATCATCACATTCAATCTCTTCCTTTTACTGATGAGGAAACCAAGGCTAAAAAATTTCCAGGACTTGCCCAGGGTCACACAGCTAGTTAGTACCTGAGACAGGATTAGTGACTAGGTGTCCCTGATGCCACGTCCAGGGCTCTATCCACTGTGCTGCACTCCCTGTATTAGGGTTCTAAGTCGTGCTCATTACGTGCCCAGGGCTTGTTTATAACCGGGGATATAAATACAAAAGATGAGACCTTCATTTCTAGAAGATGTTTGGCATCATTAAAGAAACTTTGCAGTTTCTCAAGACAATGAAGACCACTTTCCGTCCCATTCTGGCCCTACTGTCCATTTGTATGTCTATCTGTCTTTCTCTGTCTCTGTCTCTCTGTTTTTTCCTCTCTTTGTCTTTCTGTCTCTATCTCTTTCACTGATGGACAAGCTCTGTAGATTGTCCACTGAATAGCACTTCAGATCTGGAGAATAGACTATCTTTATCCACTTGGGTTTTCTTCTGTGGATGGTCAGACTAAAATTCATATGAGTGCTTTCAGCTTCCTCCAAGGGGATTCTCCACGATTTCAGGGATTAATGCAACTAGTATGATGTCATCCATAAACAAGAACATCTGGAGAACCTCAGCCTCCTAGGGAATCGCTCTTCAATTTGGATTCTGTGCTGGATCTTGTCTAGTGTTTCCCAATTCCTGACAGAAATTAATCTTCAGGGTTTAGGAATGACAAGCCTCAACTTTCAAAATTGTTATTCTGTATTTTTATGATGTTTTACACATTTTAAATGAATTATCATAAAAATGAAGTTAATTTTTCTGTAATAGTTATATTAAAAGTTTCAGACATTTTTCTGTAGAAAAAGAAATAATAAACGCATGGTTTATTATTATTATGAACCAGTATATTCTGACAATTATTTAAAATACCTGGCAGTAAGCTGAATGATTTCTTTTATCTTTTATAACTATATCCACTATTGTTCGTACTCTTTACTTATTATTATGGATATTTAAGCATTTTGTTTAATAAATAAGAAATGTTTAGTGGTATTTACAAAGAGCCATAGCCTAGAGTAAATATTCAAACACTAGAAAATTCCAGTGAATATTATTGGGCATTATTCAAATAACATAACATTCACATTTCCTTTCAATGTTAATAGGACTACACAGAATCACCTTTTGAAATTGCAGATTTAAGGACTTATTTTGCTTGCAAAATTTGCTATTTCTTGGAACACCACTTGTAGGATTTGTGCGAAGTGTACTATGCATACAATAAATCAGCAGCCTTGGGGGTCTTGTCCTGGCCCCCCCTCCACTCCCCCCACTCCTGTCGTAATCCTAGTGGTTGGAGATGGATCTTACTTATTTCTTCATTCTAAATTACCTATGAAGCCTTCTTCATCGACTGATTATTGTGTCTCGTTCCCCAGTGCTAGTCCAGGCATCAAAAGAGGAGATGTTTCTAAAGAGACTAGGCACTTATTAACACCTTCACTAGTGACCCCTGCCCTCCGGATTACTGTAATGGGAGCCGCACATCTCCCAAGAAAGTGATAAACCCTAAGCAGTTAGTAAAAGGATCTCTGCCTGCTCTGCAGGGCAAGTTTCACGACAAATAAGGAGAGTATTTACCAAACATGCTTGAGAAATTTATAGAGTGACAGAAAATACAGTGAAAATTGTTCGGTTGCTGCATAGGAAATTTATAGGGTGTCCTGAGGTGGAGAAGGGTTAGTAATCATGAGAGAAGACACATTGCAAACATAAGCTTTTAGAAAATAATTACATTGCTGTCTTTATCAACATTGTTGCCAGCATATCAGGCAACATACTGTAAAACTGATTGTAATTCATTATCCTGATTGAGAAAAATGCCTCCTTCTTTTTCTCTGATCATTTATTTCTCTCTTTTTTTGGAGGGAGGAAGGCAGAGCAATTGGGGTTAAGTGACTTGCCCAAGGTCACACAACTAAGAAGTGTGTCAAGTGTCAGAGGTTGAATTTGAACTCAAGTCCTCCTGACTCCAGGGCCAGTGCTCTACTCACTGCACCACCTAGCTGCCCATGATCATTTATTTCTTACAAGAGCAGTGTAATGGAGTTGGTATCAGCAGTCCTGGGTTCTAGTCTCCATTCTGTCACTTACTGGGTGGGGCCCTGGACAAGTCATAGGATGCAGAGCTGGAAAGGAGCTTAAAGGTTAAATTAGATAATCTCACACTTTCATTTTGCAGAAAGAGGAAAGGAGGCCCTAAAAGGTATGGTAATTTGCTCAAAGCCACATAATAAGTAGAAGTCCTGAGATTATGATGCAGGAGAGGCAGGTCCTCTGATTCCAAATCAGATGTTCTTTCTACTGTGCTGGGCTGCTTCTTGTGAAAACTTTCTGAGTCTCAGTTTCTTCATTTGTAAAACTGGGGTAATATTTTTCCTGTCTTTGTTATAGAGTTGTTGTGAGGAAGGGGCTTTGTAAACCTTGAAGCGTTATAAAAATGGTGCTTATCACCAGCCTCTTCTCCTCCTCCTCATTATTAATGAAATAGATATATTGCTGTGAGGAATGAGAAACGTAAAACTTCAGTGTATTTGAAAGCTCTTATCTTAGTTTTCTTGGTTTTAAAAGACCTCAGTCTAACCAAACAACTAGAGCCTAAAGATAGTGATTTGCTTTCACAATATTGCAAGGAAAGGTAGTAAATCCTTGTAATTAATATAGGATTATATTCATTAGGATTATATAAATCTATTACGTTAATCATCTCCTCATTCTTCTTCATCCCACATAGCCAATCAGTTGCCAAACATATCGTCTCTCATATCTATCCCCTTCTATCTTCCCACGCAGCCACCACCCTAGCACAGCCTCTCATCACTTCTTCCCACCTATAGTTGCTTCCTTATTGGCCTCTCATTCTCTTCTCTCTCCAGTCTATATTCCAGAGTTGCTTGCAGAGTCTTCCTAAAGACACTGGTCTCACTCCCATGCTCAAAAAGATTCATACTTCTTCTAGGATAAAATATAGACCCCTAGTTTTTGGCATATAAAGTCCTTCCTAATCTGGCCTTCCTTTTCAGATTCATTCACATTATTCCACTTCGCGCACTTCGTGTTGAAGTGAAACTGTCCTGTTTGCTGCTCACCAAGCTTGGAAATTCATCTCCTGCATCCAGGCCTTTACATAGGTCACCCACCTACTCCACCCCCATCTCCTCACCTTTGCCTTTTATAATCCCTGGTTCCTTCAAAGTTCTCTTTCTGTACTGCCCCAGAAGAAAACGATTTCTGTTCCTCTTTGTCATTTCTCTCCCTCCTCAATTTACGATGCATTTACATACATGTTTAGGAGTTGTCCTGCGCCCTGCCCCCCCAAAAAGAACATAAAACCCAAGGACTATTTTTTTTAAATATTCAGAAGCTCTTTAGCAGAATGCCTTGTACATAGTAGGCTCTTTACAAATACTTGGTGAATTGAATTGGATTATAGGCTTTATAACTGAAAGGCACCTTAACTCTCATCTCCTCTACCTCCTTCAAAACTGAGGCCCAGAGACTTGCTTGAGGTCACACATTTTGTAGGTAGGTAAGCCCAGGATCTGAACTCAGGCTGACTGAAAAATCATCACTTTCTTCTATACCATGCTGATTCCTGTGCCCCACCCACCCAAGTCCAAACTTGACTAGAAAATATTTTCCTTTCAAAAGAACAGAGAAGAAAGACAACAGGACTGGACAGCCTGCTATACAGTGTAATGATCATTGAAGTCTCAGTTGGGAAACCTGGTTTCCAGTCCGGGTTCTCCTGGTAACTTGCTGTGTGAAGTCGAACAAGCTACATCCTCCTCTCTAGGGTTCAGTTACCTTTCTATAAAATTCTAGCTTTGGCTTCTGTGACTAGATAATCTCCATGGGCCCCTCCAGCTCTAAATCCTATGATGTAGGCAGAACAAGTTGGTTGCAGCTGCGTAATAAATATTAAATCATTACAGCTAATCTTCCATAATTCAGCACCTGTGGTGAAATTATTTTAGTGTATCACCTGGGCTGTTTGTTGTTTGATTTATGACCTAGAATTTGAAATATACGTCCTGTTCTAGAGACAATCTTTTTATTATTGCTGTTATTATTTGGCTATTGGCTCCTTGGTATTAAGAAGGATTCTCTATAAAGGGTGTTTGAACTGTTTCTCTTGGCGGTGGCTTATCCACCACAATGAGTGCTCTCCTGATTTGGGGCATGTGAGGGAAGCAGTTTATGAAGCAGCCTTGCTCACTCTTACAAGGCCTTATCAATCCCTTGAAGAAAAGTAGCAAAGAAACTCGAATGTACCACTGAAGTTGACTGGGAGATATGAGCCACAAAAGAAAATGTGTCTAGCTCCTCATTGCCACTGAACAGACTCCTCAGTCCCTATGCAACCTTGCGATGTTTCTCTTCTGCATGTCAACATGGCTTAATCCATAATATAGAGGCATATAATTATGTAGTTCAGATTTTTAGTCTTTGTCCAAGCAAGAATATTTTTCTGTTGAGAATCCTCTCTGTAGTTTTGGCCCCAGCAAATGGCTCCCTTTCTGCCTCCCTTTTTATTTCTCAGCTGCCTGAGCAGAGGAAAGGAACACCTGCAGTCCTAATTACAGCTGAGAGCATTAAGGTAGGACACTGTCTAGTTCCTGGAGCCGCTTTCCTCCCCTTCTCCCCCCTCCCTCCACAATCAACTTTCATAGTAGCAGAAGGAAAGGCAGCTCTCCTGCCAGCCATCCGGTACATCCATAAATTATCAGGAATAGGAGTAAAAATGCCTGGATGTCATTTTGTTGAGAGCTTAACTCCCCACACCCACGCCCCCATCTCAACCCATCCCAAGAGGTGGAACTGGGCTTTGTAGTATACCCTTCATCCGAATGCCAAATGGTTACAAAGGTGGTTTCTCAACAGAAACTCCAAACCAGGAGAACTTGTGCCTTTGTTTTCTCTTTCCTCAAGACGTTTCCTTCTAAACCTATTACAGTCAGGACTCATTTCCAATGAAATGTCTCTGAAGGAAATTACAGGCCAAGTCACTCCAAAGCATTCCCCTACAAAGGCTTTATTGAATTCTAATTAAAGCATCCCTTTTTCCACATGTTCTCCACCTTTCTGGGGGGGTATTTCAACTCATAGACTCATAGAACACTAAACTGGAAAGACTCAGACTGTCAGAGGATTTTGGAACCAAAAGGGAACTCAGCAGTCCATTGGCCACCATTTTACAGATGACAAAGCTGAGGTCCAGAGAAAGGAAATAGCCCAACAGGGCCTCACAGGTAGTAAGTTTGTACAGCTCCAGAGAACCTGGCTGGCATAGGTGAGCCTATGAGACTTGTTTTTGAAAAACTGCCCCTGTTTTGCACTTTGGGATTATGCTTATTTCTTGCCTACCTCATATTCCTGGAATTATTTCTTCCTGTTTTTACACAACTCAAGAATTCCCCCCTCCCACCTCCCCATTCAGTCTTAATTAGGTAGAACCAGATTTCCCTGATGCAATTGGGTAGGCCTTGAAGCTTGCCAATTATTGGTCACATGGCAGCACTTGAACCCCATCAGGCCATTTTCCCTTCACAGGCAGGACTAACATGGAATCTTTCATTTGGAAGGCAAATAGATTACTGCAGTGAAGGGGTAGCCAAGGTCATAGTGTTGGAGTACTTCAGAGGAAGGAAGAAGGGTGATCTTTCGAATGAAGGAGCAGACGTGTAATAAAATTAAATTTTAAGTATGAAAATCTGCTTGTCCTCAAGCTGCTATCTTGCTTCCATCACACTGCAGCCTCAGCCTTGAAGTACTTCCACTATTTGGTGCCTTCACTTCTACTCATGTGCTGCTGAACAAAGCTGGAGAAAAATGACAAATCATGCTGAGTGGATCCACTACAAATTCATGTTACATAATCTCAACTGGGCCCTCACTGCTGCAAGGGAATCTTTTTACACCTCTCTAATTAACTCACTATCCCACTCACCACAGTGACTTTTCCAAACTTTTTCATTCCCCCTCAAATCTCCAACGGCTCCCTCTAGCCCACCCTCTTCGCTGAGAATCTTACCTTATATTTCATTGAAAAAAAAATGAGGCCATCCTCAAAGAGCTCCTTCTTCTCTGCTTCTCCTCTCATATCATCCAGATGCTTTCTGCCACTATCTCTTCCATCATCCCTCTCTCACATGAAGATGCGAGGTGGCCTCTCTCCTTGTCAAGGCAAACCCCTCTACATTCACAAGTGATTGCATTCCCACCTTCTCCAGCACATTGTCCCTTCTATCACTCCCACCTTCTCACTTATCTTCAACTTCTCTTTGTCTACTGGCTACTTTCCTACTGCCTACAAAATTGCCCATGTCTTGCCATCCTCAAAAACCCTCTCTGGCTTGATGCATCCATCCCTACCAGTTATTGTCCCATATATTTGCTCCTTTTTGTGGCTAAACTCCTTGAGAAGGCTGTCTATAATTGATACCTCCACTTCTTTTCATTCTCTTTTTAACCTTCTGCTGTCTTACTTCTGATCTTATCATTCAACCCAAACTGGTGTTTTACAATGATATTTTACTTGCCAAATCTAATGGATTTTTTTCAATCCTCAACCTTCTTGAATTGTCTGTAACCTTAAACACTGAAACCCTTCTCTTAAAACCCTTTTTTTCCAAGTCTCCATGACAATCTTCTTTCCTAGTTCTCCTTCTACTTATCTGACTGCTCCTCCCCAGTCTCTTTTGCTGGATCTCCATCCTAATCATGCCCACTAATGGTAGATATCCCCTAGGACTTGGTCCTAGGCTCTTTTCTCATCTCCCTTTATACTATGTCACTTTGTGATCTCATCAGCTCCCATGGATTCAATCATCATCTCTATTCTGATACTTCTTAGATCTACTCTAACCTCTAAACTCACATCTCCAACTACCTATTAGACATCTCAGACTGGATGTCCCATAGACATCTTAAACTTGGCACATCCAAAACTGAATTCATTTCCCCACAAATCCTCCCCCATTCTGAACTTCCTTCTTGCTGTCAAGAATACCATCCATCCTCCCAGTCACCCAGGCTTGAAAGGTCGGTGTCATCCTCAGTCTCTCTCACCTCCCATAGCTAATCTGTTGCCAAGGCTTGTCAATTTTACCTTAGCGACATCTCTCAAATCTCCTCTCCTCTGGCATCGTCACCATCCCAGTGCAGACCCTTATCATTTGAGACTTGAGGTTGGAAATGCATGGAAAATCCCACTTCTTCTTTCTCTGAAGTATTTCATAATGAGTACTTTTTTTCACTGTTCTTCATTTTTACTTGTCTTGCATTGTCCTGTATTTATCACAGTTTCTGTTGAACAGTTTTTTAAAAATTATTTGGGAACACCATGACCTCTGCCATCCCCTCACTATGATAATTTGTTTGCCTTCCAAATAAAAGGTTTCATGTTAGTTCTTTCTTTGTATCTTCAGCTTGGCCCATGGTAGGACACTTAATAAATGCTTATTGAATAAGTGACCGGAATTATGAAGTAAAAACCTTCTTTCTTTCTCCTTCCTTCAATGAATGGGAAATATTCAACAAACACGGTTCTTGACAACAAGGTGAAAGACACTACTGGAAACGGGGAATTCAGCACAAGCTTATTTTGGGGAGATGTCCCAGAAATTTCCCTTGTCCCACAGACTGATCTATATCCTTAGAGAGAATGTCAGGATGAAACTTCCCAAACAAGACATGGAGCTGAAAAGGAAGGAGTTGAAGAAGATTGTCCTCACAGGAGACATTAACTGAACTGTGACATCCCAGTCAGCAGGAAGTATGCCAAGCAGACTTCAAGACACTCCAGGCTTTGCCCATAGTGCTCATAGTGCTCCTCTTTGGGGAATAACAAAATCACCCATGCTGGTATATCTTCACCAGAGTCTACACTCTCTACACCAGCCCAGACCCAACAATAACTCAAATAGTGATACACATACACACATTGCTACCATTGGGCCTTTTCTTAGTAGGATCTGATTGGTAGAAAATTTGTGTTTAATCAAATTGTTTAACGAACTTTTTGGCTCATTTCAGGCAGGGTTGTCAGTTCAGAGTGGTTCCAAGTCATCTCCTAACTGCAAAATGCTCAAATGACATCTGTGCTTCAATGGGATCTGGAGACCCAGGGATGACTGCTTGGCTCATATAGTACTTCCTCTACAATATATTTTGCCTAATAAACTGCTTGAACTCTTAGTAGCGAGTATGACTCAACTCTCATACCACAGCATCAGATAGACTAGTTCAAAGTGGCAAAACCAGGAATTGAACCTAGATCTTCCAACTCCAGATCAACAGTGCCCTTTCCACCATGTTACAGGATCATTTGAGGTCACTCAACCTAAACTCCTCATCGTAGACATTAGGAGACTGATTCCCACAGAGTTACTTGCCTCATGTCACAATAGTGACAAAGTCATCCTAAAACCCAGACTCCATAATTCTAATTCAGTGTTCTTCCCAAGACAACACCTCTCCCTTCAGGGCTGCTAGGTTCCTAGCAGAATCAGTTTCTTTGGCCAGCGAGTTTCCTTTCTTGTTATCTTGGTCCAAAATGCTCATCATTTATAATTATCAAAATATAAACTTATCCACTACTCTGTGAAATTCTATGATTCACATTTAATTTTAATTTAATATGACTCATATTTTCCATGGAATTTTCCTTGGTAGGAGCCAACAGTGGTGCCTCTTTCCCCTGAATTCCTATAGCATTTCTGTCCACACATGAGTATTGGATGAGGGGTGACTAATTTTGACTCCCAGTTTTGTTACTTCCTTCCTGTGTGACCTTGGTCAAATCACTTTATCTCTCTCATCCTCAGTTTCCTCATTTGTAAAATGAGGGTATTGCTCTAAGCTTTCTCTGAACTCAGAGAATCTATGTTCTAGGGTCCCAGGACCCAAGTCTAACATCCTGGGATTCTAGTATTCATTTATCATGTGTGAGTCCCAGTGCTTAGCATAGTACCTGGTACTTAGTCGGTGCTTAGTAAATGTTTATTGACTATTATTATTGTTTGACCACTGTAGATGCCTATTTCTTGTCTCCTCATATCAATTATAATCTCTCTGAAAGCAAGCAGCATCTCATATATTCCCTCTGTATCCCCTTTAGTGCCTAGAACAGTGCTATTTTGAAAGGCAATCTGGAGGATGGCCAGAAAACACTGGAATTGGAGTCAGATGATTTCCTGTGTCACCTAGCTCTGATGATCCTTTGTTGTATCACCTCGGACAGATCACATCACCTTTTGTGTGAAAAATGTCTCTAATGATACCTGTATTACCTACTTAATGGGGTTATTATGAGGAATACTCCAGTATGCTCATGGATCTGTAATCTCACTGTTGGGGGTACTCCCTTCAGTGCTGCAAGTCAGAACACATCCATCAATGCCTGCCCATCCCCTGAGAATCTCATCCAGCTCTCATAAGCTTGCCACAGAGTTACCTAGCTCTTTACATGCTGGGTGCCTTCTGACACCACCTGGACACTAATGGAACATATTGGGAGAAAGGTGCTTCTAAATTTGAACTATACATGAAATAAACAACAGACAGTAGGTTAGTTGCTTATTGACTGAATTAATGAAGCAATGAATGAATTACTGAGGAATTTTACAAGGGGCATGAAAGTCATCTTCATATGGGGTCGTGTCAGTGGGTTGAAGGCATCTTATAGTTTAGAACATGTTGTTGCTTCTACTGTTGCTGCTGCTGCTACCACCATTACCACCATCACCATCACCATCACCATCACCATCACCATCACCATCACCATCACCATCACCATTACCACTACTACTATAACAACTTCTTCTTCTTCTCCTTCTTCTTCTTCTTCTTCTTCTTCTTCTTCTTCTTCTTCTTCTTCTTCTTCTTCTTCTTCTTCTTCTTCTTCTTCTTCTTCTTCTTCTTCTTCTTCTTCTTCTCCTTCCTCTTCTCCTTCCTCTTCTTCTTTTCCTTCCTCTTCTTCTTTTCCTTCCTCTTCTTCTTGTTCTTCTTCTTCTTCTCCTCCTCCTCCTCCTTCTCTTCCTCCTCCTCCTTCTCCTTCTTCCTCTTCTCCTTCCTCTTCTTCTTGTTCTTGTTCTTCCTCTTCTTCCCCTCCTCCTCCTCCTCCTCCTCTTCTTCTCCTTCTCCTCCTCTTCCTCCTCCTCCTCCTTCTTCTTCCTCTTCTCCTCCTCCTTCTCCTCCTCCTCCTCTTCCTCCTCCTTCTTCTTCTCTTCCTCCTCCTGCTCTTCCTCCTCCTCCTCTTCCTCCTCCTCCTACTTCTATTACTATTACTACTACTACTACTACTTACCACTTACTACGAACTGCTACTCCTAGCTAACATTTCTATAGTGCCTACTTTAGATCAGGCACTGTGCTGAGTGCTTTGTACCAACATTGCATTGGATCATCCCAACAAGCCTACGGGGTAGATGCTATTATTATTCCCATTTCACAGTTGAAGAAACTGAAAGCAAATAAAGGTTAAGTGACTTGTCCAGGGTCTCATAGCTAGTAAGTGTCTGAGACCAGATTCGAATTCAGATCTTCCTGACTCCAGGCCCAGTGCTCTATTCATTGGGCCACCTAGCTGTCTAAACCATAGGTTTAAGTGGTAAAAGTGCTCCTTCGCTTCACCACCTTAGGCTAAGAAATGTCTCCACATGCAGAAGGAGGGACGGTTCCGTGGAAGATTGTATGTACGCTGCCCAAGCTACAATAAATGTCTCCTTTTCAATTTTATCAGCCTTCAGACCTCTAAGGTGACAGCCTCTATTGTCCTTTCTTGTCCACCTAGTCACTAATACCTGCCCAAGCTTTCCCCTATGGTCCCACTGGGGCCAAAGAACAAAATTCCTCTTCAGAACTAAGGAATTCTCTTATCTGAAAATATCTTACCCTTGACCTCTAAAGGAAGCAAGGACCTCACTTTCTATTAACATAGGTTTATTTGGCTTCTTCATGCAGGGACCTTCATGCAGGTCCCTAATAATAGTGAAGTCATTTATAGAGCTTTATGGTCTACAAAGGGCCTTTGCACACCACGCTTTGCATGCTGTGCCTTTGTACCTGCTGTACCACTGTGCCTGGAATGCACTTGCTCTTCATTGCCTCCTCCTGGAATCCTTAGCTTCCTTCAAGGCTCAGCACAAGTGGAGCATCCTGCCTAATAGGACCTTCCTGGTCCCTCTTAGTCGCTAGTGTTCTTACTTAAAAAAAAAACCCAGACAAATAACAACAACCAATTTGAATTTACTTCCTATACATTTTATTTATTTATTTTTGTAGCCTTACCTCAGTAAAATGTAAGTTTCCTTTGTATTATGACCCTAGAACAGCAGCTGGCCCATAGTAGGTAACTAATAAATGCTTGTTGAATGAATGAATGATTGGATTTGATTCTTGTTATAATCCTGTGAAATCAGTATTGCCATATTATTTGTCTGCTACCTATAAAGTCACTTAACTGCCAACTGCCTCAGTTTCCTCAACTGCAAAATGAGGATAATAATGACATCTACCTTTCAGAGTTGTTGTATTAATATTTGTAAGGTGCTTAGCACACTGCCTAGCACAAAGTAGGCACTTAATGAATGTTGTTTCTTTCCTTTCTTCCTATGAAGTGGGGGCATTTTACAGATGAGAAAACCAAGACACAGAGCGGCTAAATGATTTTGACCAAGGTCACACAGCAAGTAAGCATCAGAGCCAGGATTTGAACCCGTGTCATTTGCCTTTAGATCCATGACTCTTCCCGTTACACATCGAATTGCCTCATAAGTGTCAGGATGCTGGTTGCATACAGGGCAGGAATCAGTACTGCAATTCTCTTGCCAAGGCCCTCAGGATGGAACTGAATCCAATGAAGCAGTTCAAAGTATTCGTTCTTGAATCGTGATGAACAGAATCCTAATATCCCAGATTTGGAAGGCACTTCATTTGATCATTTAATCTACCTCGTGCTTGATAAAGACCTGCTTCCTCATTGTTAACCTCATGCCTTCCTGCTTCAAGTTCAGCCCATTTCATGTGTTGAGTAGGTTGGCTTTTTTGGCGGAGGGGGGGGGGGGGGGAGTGGGGCTCCATTTTGTTTATATCATGTAAATCAATGCTGGTGATTGACCAAGCATGATTGAAGGACAGTGAATAACTTCACCTAATCTATTTCAACCTACAACTGAGCAATCTGCCCTTCCTTTAAATCCATTCAATTTCATCAAATGATATCTAATTTATAAATTTAATAATTAAATTCAATTTTTAAGTAATATGCAAAGCACCATATCAAGCCTTGAAGATAAAAAGATGCACTCAAAGAGCTTATTACAGCTTACAAGAGGTGAAGAATCGTGACAAAATGTACAAAGGTAAATATTATTAAAAACCTGTTTCATCTCATATACCTCACATTTTTATAGCACATCACAGTTCTAAAGTGATTTATAATACTGTAAGGGTGGGGAATAATTGATTTAATCAATCACACAATAATCCCTCACCATTTATAGCAATTAACAAAGATGCTATGCTGACACCTAAACCAGATAAAACCACTTTTACTGAATCAGTCAGGCAATAACACTAGATGTTAAAAGTCTTTGATGAATTTAGAAGACCTTGAAAGCCATTGGATTGCACAGGAAATACATTTTGATTAGCAGGAGACACTAGGCAGGGGTGTGCTGTTAAATGTTTAACAACCACTTTTAGGGGGCAAATGTGGGCACGGCATATTTTTCAGTTTAATCTGCACTATTCACATTTTCTCCATCACTTTCTTAAGTCAAGACAATCAACAAAACCATAAATCAAGCCCTGATTTGTAGTGTTTGCTGATTTCTGAGGTGTAAATGCTCAGACTTAAAATTTAACAATTGGCCAGGGCAGGAGCTGGCTCCAATCTCAACCTGTGGGGTCTGTATAAAACTAGCAAGCTGGTTCGTCACTGGGAATTTGAGTATCTAAAAGCAAAGAAGAGAGAACTGGCCCAGCCAAACCTCTGAAAGGAAATTACTTGGGAGGGAGGAAATTAATGTCCTTCCCCTACCTTGAGCAGAGGAAGACCTTGTAAACTTTGGAGGGTCAAAGGATTTTAGAATTCCCATTAGCAGCAGGTTAGGTACACAAGACGCAGTAGTCACCAACTATAGCAATCTTCTCTTTGATAAACCCAAAGAATCCAGCTTCTGGGCTAAGAATTCACTATCTCACAAAAACTGCTGGTAAAATTGGGAAATGGTATGGCAGAAATTGGGCATAGACCAATATCTTACACCATATACCAAAATAAAGTCAAAATTTCATGATTTAGGAATAAAGGCTGATACTATAAGTAGTCTGGGAGAGCAAGGAATAGTCAGATTTATGGGGAAGGGAAGAATTTATGACCAAACAAGAGATACAGAGTGTTATGAAATGCAAAATGGATAATTTTGATTATGTTAAATTGAAAAGTTTTTGTATAAACAAAGCCAATGCGACCAAGATTAGGAGGGAAGCAGAAAATTGAGAGAAAATCTTTACAACCAGTGTCTCTGATAAAGGCCTCATATCTAAAATATACAGGGAACTGAGCCAAATTTATAGGAATACAAGTCATTCTCCAATTGAGAAATGGTCAAAGGATATGACAGGCAGTTTTCAGAGGAAGAAATTAAAGATATCTATAGTCATATGAAAAAATGCTCTAAATCACTATTGATTAGAGAAATATAAATCAAAACAACTCTTAAGGTACCATATCTCTTCTGTCAGATTGGCTAAAATGACAAAACAGGAAAATGGTAAATGCTGGAGAGGATGTGGGAAAATTGGAACACTGTTACATTGTTGGTGGAGTTGTGAACTGATCTAGCCATTCTGGAGAACAATTTAGAACTATGCCCAAAGGGCTATAAAAATGTGGATAAGTGTGCAAAAAATGTCCCTTTGACCCAGCAAGACCACTTCTAGGGCTATATCCCAAAGAGATTATACAAGTGGGAAAGGACAAAAATATTTATAGCAGCTGTTCTGTGGTTGCAAAGAATTGGAAATCAAGGGGATGCCCATCAATCGGGGAATGGCTAAACAAATTGTGGTATATGAATGTAATGGAATACTATTGTGCTATAAGAAATGAGGAGCAGACAGACTTCATTATAACCCGGAATGACATATACGAACTGATGCTGAGTGAGGGGAGCAGAACCAGGAGATCATTACACATGATTGCAGACACACAGTATCTGTAATGGCTAACTTTGATAGACTTGACTTCTCTCATCAACACAAGGTTCAAAGACAGCTCCAAAAGACTCATGATGGAAAAAGCTGTGCACCTCCAGAGAAAGAATTACAGAATCTGAATGCAGATTGAGGCAAACTATTTGCCCTCTTTTTTTTTCCTTCTTTTTTGGTTTTGTTTCTCCTTTCTCGTGATTCATTCCATTGATTATAATTCTTCTTTGCAACTGGACTATTATGTAAACAAGTTCAATGTGAAGGTATGTGTAGAACCTATATTGGATTACACGCTGTCTTGGGGGGCTGGGAGAGGAGTGGGAAGGAGAGAATATTTGGAACCCAAAAACTTGTGGAACTGAGTGTTGTAAACTAAAAATAAAAAATAAAGTTATTAAAATAAAAAAATTAATTGGCAGCAGTGTCTATATCAGGACAAACTATGGACACTGAGGAAAGTCAGTTTGTGATTCTGTAAGGAGCCCAGGCAGAAAAACCACGACTTACCTAAAGGGAAATTCATGAATATCCCTTGAAGGAGAGAAAAGGACTTCCAGGGGGAGAAAAAGGGCAGTTTAGTGACACAGTAGTGCTGGGTCTGGAGTCAGGAAGACTCATCATCCTGAGTTCAAACCTGGCCTCAGATATTCAGCAGCTGTGTGACCCTGAGCAAATCACTTAATCCTGTTTGCCTCAGTTTCCTCATCTGTAAAATGAGCTGGAGAAGGAAATGGCAAACCATTGCAGGATCTTTGCCAAGAAAACTCCAGATGGGGTCATGAAGAGTCAGAACTTAAATGACAGTACCCTATAAGAGAAATAATACTAGTATTTCACAAACACTTCAACAATTCAAAAAAATATTTATTAAGCACTTACTACTTATATAAAGCACAAGAATCACTACCCTATTTTATGATTGAGAAAGCTAAGGCTCAGTGAAGCCTTGACCAAAGTGGCATGGCTAGTAAGTGGCAGAGCTGAGACTTGAACCCAGGTCTCCTGGTGAGAAATTCAGGTTTCTAGGATGATTGTGTTTCCCAAATCCAGAGAGAAGAGAAGATATGATAATGCTCTTTCTGGTATAGGCTTCTAGGTTCCAGGAGACAGCTACAGATTGTCACTGGAGATTTGTACATGTTTCCCTTCAACTTTGAGCTACTCAGGATAATCATTCAATCCAATTAAATGATTCAACAAGGGGCAGCTAGGTGGCACAGTGAGTAGAGCACTGGCCCTGGAGTCAGGAGGACCTGAGTTCAAATCCAGCCTCAGACACTTGACACACTAGCTGTGTGACCTTGGGCAAGTCACTTAACCCCAATTGCCCATCCTTCCCCCCTGCAAAAAAAAACAAAAAACAAAAAATGATTCAACAAATAAGTGCTTATTTTGCCTCCTAAATGCATGACGTGGTGTTATGGGATGATAAACAATAACAATTCCTGCCCTTAAGAAGTTTATATTCTACTAGATGGGGGAGGGAGTTAATATATTATACAGATAAGCAGTGGATGAGGAATGATGGGTGCAATGGAAAGACCTAAGACTCTAAATATATTTATTAAGAGTTATCTACTACCACCACGACTGCTTCTGCTGCTGCTGCTGCTGCTTCCACTTAACATTTTTATAGCACTTTGCAAATTTGCAAAGCACTTTACAAATATTATTGCACTTTGTTTTCACAACAATCCTGGACGACAGGTGTTATCATGACCCCCATTTTGCAGATGAGGAAACTGAGGCACATAGAAGCTATGTGATTTGTCCAGGGTCACGCAGCTAGTTAATGTCTGAGGCTCGATTTGAACTCGGGTCTTTCTGACTCAAGGTACAGTGCTCTAACCACCGAGCCACCTAGCCTTCTACATGAAAAGCACCATGCTAGGCAATGTAGAGACAAAAATGAAATCTGTACGTTTCTTGAGGGCAGGCTCTCTGTCTTATAATGCCTACATTTTATATGAAATGTGTAAATGTTTTTGTTCCAGAATGCTCTTACATCTACGATCTCATTGAAGCCTCATAACAACCTAGGGCTGTAGGCAAAACAGCTGTTTCTTACCCTCAGCACTTTGATAGATGTGTGAGCTTATGACTGCCAGGTGGTCCCTCCTTGATAAGGTTCATCACCCCTCCTGTCCTCATCCCATGTGATTTGTGCCCACAGTTTCCCATTAAATCCTCCATAGACTACCTTCCCAATGCTGGAGGTCTCCTACCTGTTGTTTTAGCATTTGGAAGAACCAGCATACTGCCCGAGCTGCCCATCTGTTAACTCTCATTGTTACTACATGGCCAGATGTTGCTACCCTTGTCTTTAGACAAAGAAACAGCCCCAAAGAGGTTAAATAAGTTATGAAAGACCAAAGAACTAAATGCTAGTTTCTAGTTCTGTCTTAACCACTGCCTCCCAGTCTCATGTTTCTTCTGTTAGACAGTGACTTCCCTCAGGTCTGGCGGAAACCATTGCTAGAAAGATTGTGTTACCGTGGAAAGGCCTCAGATTTGGTGCCCAATGATTGTTCAGATCTCTGCCTGCTGACTTTAGGAAAGTCACACTCTCTTTTGGCTTTGGTTCCCTCTCCTGTAAAATGAAAGGTTTGAACGACACGGTCTCTGAGGTCTCTCCTAGCTCTAAATGCTGTCATGTTTGTGAGTGCATGGAGCAGCTGGTTAGCCCAAGGAATGAAGCATCAGTGATATGAGCCTTTTTTCTTTTCCCTCCACTCATCATTACAAGAAAAAAAAATCTGTATACTATCCTGTTAACTCTGAAGACCCTTCCCTCCAAAAGCCACATAACTGATGTCTCAGGGTCTATGAGGTCCTCAGGGAGGACTAGCACCTCTGGTGGGAGGGCTTGCCCAGCCCTTTTCAGTGCTGCTCATCCACCTTGGGTGTCCACCTGCCATTCAGCTCTCACCTGGGGCTCCAAGAAGCTGTAGCATACACAGTGGCCACGCCCTGGTAAAACTGTCTTGGCAGACAGGCTAAACCAGGTTAAGGGTAACCTGCAAGCCTCAAATCTGTAGGTGAATTAGGGGGATGTCCAGCATGTGAAGCATATGAAGACTCCCCCCAGCAGAATGGGCAGATGAGAACAATTTGTTCCAAGGGCCATGAAAGAGGCTGAAGAAGGGGCTATGGAATGCTTAGAACTTGGTCAGACATCAAAGATGCCCAAGTCATCCACTGCAATCTGGGCCATCGCCAGTTCTCTTGACTTTTGTCCTGCCATTGGACTTCAATGACTCAGGTAGAGAGAGTAAGGCTTATGACCTTGCACAACTCTGCCTCACTTAAATCCAATTCAAAGGCAAGTTGAGACATCACCCCATAATGTCACTGGTCCTCTTTAAGAATGAAGGAGGAACGACAGCAACAACTGATGTCGCTGAGCTGCGCCAAACAATATTGTATTACAATGAGACTCCTCCACTTGTGGATGTAATCACTGACATTTATGTAGCTTTAAGGTCTTTAAACCCCTGTGAATTCATAACCTTATTTTCTCCAATTTACAGATGAGGAAATTGAGGCTCAGAAAGGTTATGTGACTTGCTTGTAGCCATACAACTAGTAAGTATCAGGGGTAGGATTTAAACTCTGGGTTTTCCTGGCCCTGAGCCCAGCAATCCATCTACTACCCCCCTCCCATGTTGTCACTAAATAAATAAAATAAAAATGTTTGCAATATTCAAAAGAGGAATGAGATATGTTGACTTATGTGTTTGAGATTCCAGTGAGTTGTCAAATCACGCCTGGATTGGATGTGAGTGGACGTTGGTGTCTGTCTATACGTAGATAAGTAGGAACTGGGACTGTTTAACCCCAAGTAAAGAAGGCTTAGGTATGATTTTTAATAATAGACTTCATACCAATAAAGCGTATGGTAGTGATGATCACCCGTTCTTCCGAGGACAGATTGAGAGAGTGCTCTCTGACAGAATGGGATAGCAAACACTGAAATATGATACTAAGGGAAACTTGGTGATCAATTTTCCTTGAGGACTTTTAAAATCTGGACAGATTGTTCTCTGTCTAGGAAAATAATAGCAGTACTAATAATGGCGCACATTTATACAGTGCTTTGAGGTTGGCAAAGCACTTCGCCTATATTATCTCATGTTGGACATTGGATGAGTCGCTTGTATAGAATGGGTTAAATGACCTCTTGCTGTCCTTCAGCCCAAATAATCTCGCTCTGAATACTAAAACTATGTTGACAGAAATGGAAACTGGGATTTCTCCCCTGCAAATGAGAGAGAGTTTGCAGTCAATGTTAAGGCCCCTTCCAGGCTTATAAGGCCCTTCTGTACTTCTGATGCAATGCTGTAAACCTGCGACAAGGCACTATGACCCTTTACACACAATTGGAGAGATCTCAAGGCAGTTAGATTGAAGGAACTCTCAGGGTAACAGAGTACTTACATATAAACCCCTGGGGCTAATCTCACATCCCAGAGAGCTGACACCTAAGAGTGTTTCACTAGCAGCTAAAGCAGGTGCTCCTTAAGGCAGCAAATAAAAAAACTGGAGGTAATTTACAGAATTATACACTGTGCTCTTTCCCAACTTGTCTTCCCCTTTCTTACAAAACAGCTGGCAAACAAGAGTAGCACCAGCCAAAGTACTGTCTTTAATGCCCAAACTCTCTGCCTCTAACAACCTGCACACAGAGAAAGAGAGAGAAAACATTTGGGAAGGACTTACTGGGCCCCAAGCACCGTGTACAGAGCAGCAAAGGGAGGAGGTACGGGCTGATGGGTCAAGGTGTGGAGTCGCCAGATTTCTGCTGGAGGAAGTCATTCCAGGGAGGAGAAGGCCATGATGCCCAGCTGTGGTGTGGAGCCAAAGGCAGATCCTGTTTCTGATGTAGGAAGGCTCCAAAACCTCACCTAGCCATTCGGTTTCCTTTAAACACAGTCCTGGCTCCTTGCTGTCTTTTGTCTGCCAAGTTTCTTTGGTTTAGAAAGGGAGAGGGGCTCTGGGAAACAGTTAAGTGCCAAAATTCCCTCTTTCCTTCCCTCCCCACAGTTTGGATTGCACAACGAGCCTGGAGTTCTGTCCCGCAATTGCTCGCCTACCTAAAGGGTCACCTTGAGAATAGTCTCTCCCAGTTTCTACTCACTTCATCTTGTTTCCCTGCTGTATCCCCAAAGTCTCTGATATAGCCTTAATTTCACTTCTCAGTTTAGGGCTGGGGTGAGGAGTGCTACAATCAAAGCAGAGGCCAGTATGATATAGTGAAAAGTACACTAGCTCTGGGTTTGAATCTTGCTTCTGACTCTCCTAGTATGATTTGGGGCAAGTCACAGTTTTCCTGGGTTTCAGTTTCCTCATTTGGAAAATGAGGGTGTTGGACAAATGGCTGTTGATGTTCCTTCTATTTCTATATCTATGATTCTATGACCTCAGAAATAATCAGAGGTGAGGTATATATAATATGTATATGTACCCCATATAATATATATATATACCTAATAATATAATACAATAAAGTGAGGTATCATGTTCATGTCACTTGTTCCCATCACAACCTGGCTTTCTACTGCTACTTCATGGAATCCAATCTCCTCTAGCTATTTTCAAGGCCTAAATTCTGCCAACAATTCCAGCTTTTTAGATCACTTTTCCCTAATATGCATTCTTTAATTATGATCGGTTCTTCTCCTCATGTCAGCATATTTTTAAGCCCACCTCCATGCATTTGCTCTTACTCTCTTCCACACAAGGAATCCCCTTCTCATGCCTTCCCACATATCTGTATCCTAAACATCCCTCAGGTCTAGTCTGAGGATACCAAGCTACAGGGTAGTGTAGCATGTAGGTAATACTGAAGAATTTGAAGGTAGAAAGAACCTAGGTCCAAATCCTGGTGCTTCCCATCTGTAAAATGGGGATTGTACTAGTACCTACCTCCCAGGGCTGTTACAAGTATAAAATCACATGAATATTTGTAAAGTACTTAGTGAACCTTAAAGCACTATGTATGCTAGTTATCATTATATTATCTGTGTTACTTCAGGGTCTGAAAACATTAATCACTATTTCAAAAGCTAAATCCCTTTCCACATATTATTTAGTTCTTACAGCGGCCTTGTGAGGTAGGTACAATTATTACCCCTGTTTTACGGAAGGTGAAGTAGGGTCATAGATGAAGAGCCAGAAGGGACCTCAGAAGACCATAAGACCAGAAGACCTCCATAAGGAAACTGAGGCCCAAAAAGTTAAGTGACTTGCTCAAGGTCACAAAGGTAGTAATCATCAAAGGCAGAATTTAACTCAGCCCTTCTTAATGCCAAGTCCAGTACTCTAGCCACTATACTTCAGAGCTTCTTAGGCAAATCAGTCTCATTAGGCTTCGTCTGTGATATGAAGGAATGGAACTAGATGATCTCAAAAAACCTTTCCAGCTCTGATTTTTATTATCCCAAAGGGCTAGGCATAGAGTTGTCACTCAACACATACAATTGATGGGTGGTCCCCTAGGATACCGAATTGTATGTTTTAAGTGGGTGTTATTAGTGAGAATTCAGTTCATCCAAGAAGAATCAGTCAAATGTATAGGTAATAACCCAATGAATTCTTCCTTACCTGGAAGAGAGGGTGAGAAAAAGTTTCAAATAAATATTTGCCCTGAATTACCACAAGCTAGAGTTGCTGTTACAAATCTTCCCTTGCCCTTGGCTTGGCTCATCTTAGCTGGGCTCACTACCCTCTTTATTTATTATTTTGTGGCTGCTGGAGCCAGTAGTGGATTCATTTCTTGCCTCCCCCATACCCAAATGATCAATACAGATAAAACTCAAACAAGTTGCCTAACAGATAAACACCCCCCCCAACCTATAATCATGCCTCTAACAATCATTCTGCCATCTTTTTGGCTGGTTGGCACAGTCTCCTTGGCAAGCCTGCTGCTACACTGTGGGAGATGGTATCTTGGCATCTGGTACTTATTCTCCAGTCTTACCTGATCCTGTTCAGATGCTTTTCTTATTTACGTATTTTCTCCTGGCTCCTGAACACACTGAATCATGGCCCTATTGCACAGACCTTGGAAATGGGCTACCTGTAGGAACAAGGCAAAAGTTGCATTGGGAAGGAACCCTGGCAAAGAACTGGACCATCATTTTTGAATCAGGAAAGGGTAACCCCTGTCTCTCATTGCTTCTCAGCTTCTTGGAACCAACCCAAAGCAAAGAAGGTCATATATCTTCACATGGTAGGGCTGGAGCCACCTACGTGGAACTCAGCTCCATCAGCCCTTGGATTAATAATTCATACTCTGGTCAGCATAATGACCAACCATAATTCCAGAGGATTAAAGATAAAATGAGGCAGCTAGGTGGTACAGTGGGTAGAGGGCCAGTCCTAGAGTCAGGAAGACTCTTCTTCCTGAGTTCAAATCTGGCCTCAGTCACTTACTGTGCCCATGTGACCATGGGCAAGTTACTTAATTCTGTTTGCTTCAGTTTCCTTATCTGTAAAATGAGCTAGAGAAGGAAATGGCAAACTGCTCTAGTATCTTTGCTAAGAAAACCCCAAATGGGGTCATGAAGAGTCAGGCATGACTGAACAATAACATCTGTCATCTATTTCATTTTGTTCCCTATAAGGCAATGACACTCTGACTTATGACACTCTGACTTCTTTTGGGGTACCACGTACTTTGCTGCACAAAGTCTTATCCAAGTTGGCAGTGTTGAAGATACAAACTCTTGGGTACCATTTGCTCCTGTTCAAGCCCGTGATGCTTCACTGTTGCCACCCACAAGAGCCTTCAGCTGTTTCTTGCTGCTACTGGCCATGGTGCTCCCTAAGGAGATAATGACACCAACATGAGATGCTTAACATTGATTAACCAGAGGGGCGACTCAGAGCTTCATAGATGGACAGTTTGAAAGAAATATTAGAGCTCCTCTCGTCCAATCCTTTCATTTAACAGGTGAGGAACCTGAGAGCCATAAAGATAAATGGCTCAGCCAGCATCAACAGGAAGCAAGTAAAAGAGCTGAGAAGAACTGCTTTGTCACTCATTAGCCTCCTGAATGACCTTGGGTACATCACCTGATCTCTCAGAGGCTGCAATACCTCCTACACCCAAGCTTGTCTCTGAAGCCCTTTCCTATGCCCAAGCCTTCCTTACTCCCCGAGCCCAAACTGACTTCCCCCAGCATGTCTTTGATCTTTCTACAGCATTGATGATAAACTTATTAACTACCCGCTGTGTGCAGAGGATTGTGGTAGGCCAGGGAAGAGAGCCAATTGAAATGCATTCAATAAACATTCCAAAAGTGCTCACTTTTCTTTCCCAGGATCTAGGCTAGGTGCAGAGGGTACAGCTACAAGAAGAACAGTCCCTCCCCTCAAGAAGCTTACATTCTTTTGGGGGAGGTGGTGTGTGGAGATAAAATATAGGAGCAGATGAGTCTATGCATGATGATTTAAGAAAGAGGGAACAAGCACCAACAATTGGGATGGGAGGGGAAGAATCAGGAAAATTCCTGGAGAAAATGGCCCATTATCTCCAGGGAACTAGAGATTCTCAGAGGCAGCAGTGAGTTGGATGGACACTTTTGGTGTGTAAGGGCACAGGGGTGGAAGATGGAATAAAGTGTTTGTAGAACTCCAGTTGGATCCTTAGGGCTAGAGCAGAGAATGTGTAAATGGGCAATGAGCCTGGAGAGGCAGGCTGCAGTCAGATTTGGAAAGGCCTTCAATGTCAGGTTCAGGGCTTTTTATTTTATCCTAATAGCAATAGAGAATTATTGAAGTTTCCAAAGCAGGGGAATAACATGATACAAACTATGGTTCCTTTTTCTCATAGTGATCACAGTCTAGAAGGCAGCCAATCAATAAATATCAAATATTTTCTACGTGCCATTCACTGTGTTAAGCATTGAGGATACAAAGAAAAAAAAAAGGGAAAGATCATCTCTGCCCTTGAGGAGCTCACAATTTTAATCAGGAGACAATATGCAAGCAACTATGTATAAACATTCTGGTTAAATTAGAAATAATCAACAGAGGGGAGGCATAGAACAGGGGTGAGGAATCTGCAGCTGCACTTGAAGACCTAGAAGGTCACGTGTGGCTTCAAGGCCAAAGATCCCCATCCCCTGCACTAGAATTCAGCAGGATTGGGAAAGCTTCCTATAAAAGGCAATACTTAAAGGGAGCCAGGGAAGCCAGGGGACAGAGACATTCCAGTGAAAATATCCAGAGCAGGGAGATGTCCAGTTTGAGGAACCACAAAGAATCCATTGTCAGTAGATCACAGAGCTAGAGGAAGGGCTTTGAACATCAGAGGATTTTACATTTCATCCCAGAAGTGATAGGGAGCCACTGGAGTACAGAAAGGGAAGAAGATACAACTACAAATAACCATAATGAACAATATGATGTGAAAAGTGCATTGGAGAGGTTCAGAATATGTAGGAGAACAATAAAAGACCATGTAGAATGAAGTCCCAGGCTATGGTACTAGATCAGAAGCCTCAGGAGGCAGGGTCACACATCTCATCTAAACTTTGGATCTCTCCCAGTGTTCTGCACACAGAAGCAGCTAAATAAAAGTTTGTTGATTGACTAGGGGACTGTGGCACAGGAGAAAGGGCATTAGATTGGAGTAAGAGATCCTAGGTTCTAATTCGGGCTCTCCTACCTCTCTGTGAGACCTTGGACAAGTAACTTAACTACTCTGGACCTTAGCTGCCTCACTTACAAAATAATGGGGCTGGACTTTCTGACCTCTCTTCCAGCTCAAAATCTGTGATCCTATGTGATAATCCTGTGAGTGACTGATATAGACTGTCTACATTCTCTAATTAGCCTCTAAGATCCTTGAGGGCAGAGACCATCATGCCTCCCATCTCTAGTGCCCACTCATGGTATAGCTTAGCACAGAACTGGGTGGAGATTAATGATCAGTAGGATATTAGTTCATTGAGGCAGGCACTTTCTCCATGACTGTTTCTTTTGTTTTTGTATCCCCCCTAAGGAATAGTTTAATCTGTCAGATTTACGGAGGAGGGAAGAATTTATGACCAAACAAGAGATAGAGAGCATTACGAAATGTTTTTGTATCCCCAGCCACAAGGCATAATGGACAGGAGGTTGGAAGAATCAGGAAGACCTGGATTCAAATTCTGCCTCTAACACATCCTGGCTGGTCAGTCAGGTCACTTAACCCCTCAGTGATCCAAAGAACTCTAAAACAAAAAATTGGAGGATAGGTGTTAATCCATACTTGGTAGATGGAAATTCCATACTGGGGACTCCCTATACTAATGAAATCCCTCAACTCATTAAAAAAAATCCCCAATACCTCCAAATTGGGCAGCTGGGTGGCACAGTGGATAGAGTGTTGGCCCTGGAGTCAGGAAGACCTGAGTTCAAATCCAGCCTCAGACACTTATAAGCTGTGTGACCCTGGACAAGTCACTTAACCCCGTTTGCTTCAGTTTCTTCAACTGTAAAATAACCTAGAGAAGGAAATGGTGAACCACTCCAGTATCTTTGCCCAGAAAATCCCAAATGGGGTCATGTAGAGCTGGACATGGCTTAACAACAATACCCTTAGAAGGATGGGTTCTTAATGAATGCTTGCTGGGTTCAGCTGAATTCAGTAAATACTTACAGATTAATTGATTGACAAGAAGATTACACATGGAGTCCTTATACACGTATGACAGGAATCAGGGAATACTAGAACTGAAAGAAACCTTAGTGATCAATTAATCCATCCCCCTCGTTTTACAGATGAAGAAACTGAGGCCCAGAAAAGGACCTTCCTAAAATACTGAGAGTAATTACCATCAGTACAAAGATCACTCAGACATTCTCCAGGTTACTAGCATGTAAAAAGTCAACAAGTCAAGAGGCATTTATTAAGCTCTTAATATGTGCCAGGCAGTGTGTTAAATGCTGGTATAATGCTCAATCACACGTGATAAACACACACACACATCAGAAGGCTTCTTACACTGCAAAAAATCCAAGCAGATGAGTAGTCTCAGCATTGTAACAGCATGTGAATAATGATCAGGCTGCAGAAAGACAGTCCCCCTCTCTGCTTCCCCTCCCTGCATGATCCCTACTTCCACCCCACTCCCATCCCTGCACTCTTGCCTACTAGGGAAAGTAACACTACCAAGTCAGGCTCCTTTGCAATCAGTAACAGGGAACATCTTATTAATATGATCCTAAGGAGTGACCTTTTTTTTTTTTTTTAAAGAAAGAATGGGATAATTGAGACCTAAGAAGAAAATGGGCCCCTAGCACCATCTGGGCTGGATTCTGACTTAGAATCTCTATTCCTAGACTTCCAGTCCACATTTTCCATTTGTCTAAAAGGGACTGACTTTCCTCCAGGAGAGAAAGGCCAGCATCTTAGAGACTGGGGTCACAGCCTTGGGAGAAGAATCCTCTTAGGGGGCATCTAGGTGGTACGGTGGATAGAACACCAGCCCTGGAGTCAGGGGGACCTGTTACACTTACTAGCTGTGTGACTCCGGGCAAGTCACTTAACCCTGATTGCCTCCCACAAACAAACAAACAAAAAAATCCTCTTCATTTAGCCAAAGAGCCTTAAAGCTGAATAGAAAGCTCAGAATATGTGAACTAGTGACAAAAAAGTAGGTTGCCAATCACCCTTTTTCTAACAAAGTACTTTTCTGTGATCCTCAATGCTACATCAACAAATACATACCGACATATATCATAACAGCTAACATTTGTATAGTGCTTTAAGGCTATCTCATTTGATCATCATAACAAACCTAACAACCCTGGGAACTAGGTGCTATTATTATCCCATGTTACAGATCAGAAAACTGAGGCAACTCGAAGTGAAGTGACTTATTTAGCATCTATTTAGTGTCTGAAGCAGGATTCAAACTCAGTTCTTCCTGACTCCAAGTCTATTCACTACGCTGGCTTGTTGCCTCTATACATACACAAACCCACATGTATTTGTGCATATGCATACATATGTAAATATTTAGAGAGAAAGAGTAAGAGAGACAAAGAACAAGAAAGAGGAAGAGACAGAGTGAGAGAAAAGGAGAGACAAACAGCAATCTTTCATGTACACACAGGTCTGAGTATTTCCTTTGTATGTGCATGGTCCACAGTCTAGCATCCTAAAGTCAGTTCTTTGGATAGAAGATACTATGTGGTCCAGTGGATCAAAGGTCAGCCTTTGACCAGGCAATTCTCAAATATTGTCTTAGTTGCAAGCTTATAACCACAGAAAAGGTAATATGTATTTACTTCCCAGGCCTTAATAGACAAAAATAATGACCAAAAAATGCCATAGACTTTTGATCCTCTTTCTTCCATGTTTTTAAGGTAGGTATACCAGAGGTTTCACAAGCAAATTGCATTTACCTTTTAAGAAAACCTAACATCAAATCTGACTTGCAATGTCTCACCTTCGATTCTAGGGCCCTTTCATTGGGATTAGACTATGAGTTTGTTTAATTCCCATTAAAACGATAAATCCTCTTTGGAAACCATTTCTAATTCTGTTGCTTAGGTTTGTTCTAATTAGCACCGAATAACAAAAGTATAACAGTAGCACCTATTCTCCCAACTTCTCTAACAGCCTGTCAGAGAAAGCACAGTGTGAATAACAGCTCAGTTTATAAGAGGCTTTGTCATTTTTCCATTTAGAATGAAACACACACAGGCTGATACAAGGCCCTGTTGATGTGACTCCAGGAGAATGGGCTACGGCCCAACGCACTGAAGGGAACAAATGGCGAGGCCACTGCTTCTGGATCCCTGCTCCACAGTTTGGCCATGTAAACAAGCCCTGGCCGGCCCAGGGGACCAGAGTGCTCTGTCTGCCACTGACATGGCTTTGGATGTATATAAAAGATGCAAAATCTCTTCAAACTCTAAATCCTCACTGAGCACCTGAGTCATTCTACAAAGGCAGGGAGGTACCCTGCTTGGCTCTTCCACAAGTCAAGGGCAGCCTTCCTTAAAGACTAGAAGGGCAACCTGCAGTTTTCATCACTTGATCCCAATTTTGGAACTGTACCCCAGACTAGCTTTTCCTGTTTATTCTTAATTAATTGATAGAATGAAATAAAGCCGGTATTGGATGGAACCTCAGAATGTAAAATGCTAGAGCCAGACAGAACTCTGTATAATACTGAATGCCAAAGTTGGAAGAGCCCTAGGAAATAGAATATTGGAACTGGAAGGAGTTTTAGAATAGAGAACACACAATGTCAGACCTGGAAAGAATTTTAGACCACAGAATGTCAAAGCTGAAAGGAATCATAGAACCTAGAATGTTAAAGCTAAACAGGACCTTAGGATATATCCTCAATCAATCAGTCAACATTTATTAAGCAACTACTGTATGCCAGGCACTTAAGCACTGGGGATAGAAAAAGAGGCAAAAGACGGTTCCTGCCCTCAAGAAGCTTAGAGGGAGACAACATGCAAACAAATGTATACCAAGCAAACTACGTGCAGGAAAAATAGGAAATAATTAAAAGAGGGAACACACTGGATTTAATAGGGGTTACAGAAGGTTTCCTATAGAAGACAGGGTTTGGTGGAAAGGGAGAAAGAACAAGAAGAGGGTTGACATAACTTGTCAGAGCTAGAAAGGACCTTAAAACATAGAATGTCAGATTTAGAAAGGACCTTAGGACATAGAGCGTCTGAGCTGGAAGGGACTTAGAAATTCAACCTCCTCTTTTTATAGAGGAAGAAACTGAGAAGAAGAGCAGCTTTACCCTGTTAAGGATCAGAGTCCAGACAAGAGACCATTGTTTTGTTTTTCACTATACCATGTCATTTTGATATATGTATACACACTGTACCTTACAATCTAGTTAGGAAGATAAGAGGGATCCATAAGGGAAACACCAGAGAATATTTTTGAGGCCAATCTACTCCAGCATGGTTTCACCAAAGTCAATGCTTGGATAGATGAATGAATGAATGAGTAACTGTTAGTCACACAGTAGGTGCTAAATAAAATGATAGAACCATTGCCACTGACGAATCAGCCCTTCACTATGCCAACAGAGGAGACCTGTTCCTTCATGTACACATGCGAAACAACCAGAGATCAAGTGGAAGCAAGTGTTCTAGTGATACAGAGGAGCCAGAGTATAGTACTATGCACACCCAGAGTCTGCATTCATTAAAGCTCTTTGAATGAATGAGTCCAGGGCAAAAACTATTAAACACATTATGAATAGGACTTTCATTTTCCTTCCTTTGAATTATTCACATTCCAACTTGAGAATGTTAATAGGAGGTTAATGAGAGCCTTTTAACTGGGCTTTGGTATCCACACCCAATCCAACTGAGATAAAGATGGTTTTAGCTGATATTCTCCCTCCCTGATTATACCTTTAAAAAGAGAGAGAGAGAGAGAGAGAGAGAGAGAGAGAGAGATACAATTTTATATTTGTTGTGAAAATCACCAAGAGACCGACTCAGAAAATGAATCACCCGTTCGTGTCCCAGCCTCTCCCATTCGCCTTCCCTGCAATCCCCCTTGAGCAGAATCAATAGAATGTGTTCCACCTTGTCTAAAGAAGCAGGATGTCATGTTGGCAGGGCAACGGGATGGGCATCCTACCCAACCCACCTCCAAAAAAGAAGCTTAAAGGATAGCTTTGCTGTTCTTAAAAAAAAAAAAAAAAGCCAGGGTCAATGGTTTACTCCCAAGGTCTGGAGAAATATTTATCTTGTCTTCCATCAGTCAGACTGATTTTGCACCCTATTTCACAACGCACAAAAGCTTGGTGTTGCAATTGGGTATGTGACATCATGGATTATGGCTATAATGTTCAAAACATACAGATCTATCCCTGGTATGCTAACAGTACTTTTATTAGATTTTTGTGGGGGGAGAAGAAGAAGAGGAGGGGAGGACACGGATTGGTTTTGTGTGTGCATTGAATAGATGTAGCTTTCGTCTTTGAAGTTTAAGACCAGTTGTAAATTCCTTGAAGTCCGTCCTATTTCCTTTTATATTAGCATGTTAACAAGCTTTGGAAGACTGACAGACGTTACAGGAAGGCACAGCTGGGTGCTCCCCGAGTCTGGGGCCTAATTCAAACCAGAACATGAAGCCTTCCTGAACTCTGCGGCTTGTCTGGTGTTTACAGACTCGGCAGGAAGAGCCCATCGCCACAGTGATGAAGCCATAATGTCCTCATCAAATACGGATGCTTTCTGTCCTACGAAGGCAACAGTTGGGATTAATTAAGAAAGGAAATGCCACAATACTCTAAATTACCTCTCTAGTTGAAACCTTTGCACCAGATGAAGTTCAACAATAAAAATGGGGAACCATATTCATATATATGTATATGAATATATACATGTATATACACACACATGCACTGAGAACACACACATACACACACACACACACACACACACACACACACACACACACACACTGAAAATTAAGGCCTTTCTCAGAGGCAGTCGCTGAAGGTCCTGCCCTTCCATGTAAGTACATTTAACTACTTAGCAGTCAACGGTACTGGCTTCCCATTCCTCGGGTCAGAAATACACTACATTTTAAACCCAACTGACAATAAAAAGTCTTCTAGTATAAGCAAAACTATCCGTCCTAAGCATTAAACAGACCCCCTGTGCAGCCAAATGTAATAGTTGAGTCTAATTCACCTAAGGAAAATTGTGGAATAACATATATTATGTGGAGATTCTATATCTCATAAACCACAGGCTGGGTCTGAGGGAATGAACCCAAACAGTGCTTTTCCCTTTCTTATGGGGTGGTATGTACTGAAGCGCTGTCACTGAAGATGTCTCAACATTCCCTGCACACTCGATTTTCTTATCCCTCTTTACCTATTCATATCCAGCAGAAGATTGGAGGTGGTTGCGATCTTGGTGAAAAGAGGATGGAAAGACAGCTAGTGTTTATTTGGTGGGGGTGGAGAGGCTAGGGATTGGGAATAAATGAAATTGGACCAATGGGAAGGTTAGGTGAAAAAACCTTCCTCTTCCCAAACTCTGCCCCACCTATTCCCAATCAATTCACTGGAGTGTCACCAACTGAAAAGATTGCCATAGAACAAAAATTCCCCTATCAGATCTACTTTACATTCTTAGAGCCTCTGCTGAATGGTGACATAAGCTAATTAGCAAGTCCCCAAGAGAAAACTATGGAATGATAGAATGTCTGAATTAGAAGGACCCTTAGAACATGGAGTATCAGTGTTAAGAGGGACCCCAGATCATAAATATAGGAGCAGTGGGTGGCTCAGTGGCTAGAGCACCTGCCTGGAGTCACGAAGAACTGAGTTCAAATCTAGTCTCAGACACTAGCTGTGTGAACCCGGGCAAATCACTTAACCCTGTTTGCCTCAGTTTCCTTATCTGTAAAATGAGTTGAAGAAGGAAATGGCAAACCACTCCAGTATCTTTGCCAAGAAAATCCCAACTGGGGTCACAAATTGTCAGACATAACTGAAACTACTCAACAACAGCCTTTGATGGGATTTTAGAAGCCATCCAACCTAACCCTCTTATATTACTGATGGAATCCAGAGAAGACCAGCAACCCAAAAGAGACAAAAGGTCATGATAAACCATCATTTAGTGCTTTTTTTGGTGGTTACAATTTCTAGGCAGAGAATTAGCAGCAATATTACAGAAGCTAAAAATTCATTTCTTTGGAAATCACAGTGCCATTCCCACTTAGATTTATTGTCAAGAGAGAGTTAATACAGCTTTTGTGTCTAAAGGAAAGCTGTTTTGAAAAGTCATATTTTAAACCATATTTACCAGCTGACTACGAGTTCATTACTTGGTCTCACGAATTAGCATGAGTCAAACTATATTACTTCAAAGAAGCCTCTGTGTTACATCTAGGGGTTGGATTCCTACCTAACTCCTTCCTTGCCAATGGGGGATATTGATTTTGCCCTCACCGGACAGCCTTGAGCACTAACTCTTCAATCCGACTAACAAATTCAGTTTTGCTCTTTCATAGCCTTTCTGACACTAAGTAACATTTGATGAACATACCACAAATCAGAGAGGACTTTGGGGCAACTGGTTTGGTTTTTATTTTGATGAAATTTCAATAAAAAATAGAATGTAAACACTGATGACTAATGTATACCTTAAAGGCTGTCCAACCTCAGCCAACCATATGTTGGCTTTTCATGCCCACTTAGAATTTGTGATTGTTACCAAGATTCCATGTGCACCTGGTTATGTGACCAAAATATTCTGCCAGAAATGTAAACAATGCCAGTTGGGATTCAACCTCATTTAAACCATATTGTTAAACAGGACCAGTGTATGTTGGTGAAGCTGGTGTATTGAAAGCATCCCAGATGAACAGCTTGCTATTTTTCTGTCCAAAATGCGAGTTCTCTATGCCTAAAGAAGTTCCTGCATTAAAGTGGAAGGAATGTTGACTTTGGACTCATGTTTGAATCCTGCTTGAAACTAGCTGTGTGAATAAGGCCAAGTCATTTCATCTTTTGAGCCTCAGTTTCCTAATCTATGAAATGGGGGTCATATTTACACTATTTGCCACACAGGGTTGTTGTGAAGAAAACGCTTTGTAAACCTCAACAGGCTACAGAAGCATGAGCTTCTACCATCACTATAACAAACAAAGAAGTTAGACCTGATCAGAACTCGAAAGGCTATTAGAATATAGAATGTCATAGCTGAGCACTCTAGAATGCAGAATGTTGGAGCTGGTAGGGAACATGGAACATAGAATAAATGCAGAATGTCAGCATCAGATGAAACCTTAGACCCCATCTAGTCTAATCTACTCTAAATTGTATTGTATTATGTTTCGCATGATATGAATACAGCTTCCACGAAAATGTTTTAATTCTAGTAATATTTTACTTTTTAAAATATTAAGTGTGGAAATTATGTGTGAATTGAAATTACTTGTTTGGGGTTTTTTTGTATCAAAGCAGACTTTATCGCCTCTGTTTCTCTCTAACATTTATCCCTACCTACTCCCAGGCCTTTATAACCACCATTTATGAACCCCCATCAATATGTTTCAAATCCTAAGATTTTCCTGTGGCCAAATTCATCTGAGAAATGCTTGAAGAGATGACTTTTTAGATCTGGAAGAGACCTATGATTCTCACATTTGGGAGTTCTAGTGTTTTAATACTATATGACGGTGTGAGATAATTCCATCAACGATAGTCAGATACGGACGTTGCAGAAATGATGGCATGTTTTTTTTCGTCTCCATAGATTTGGAGAGAACACTGGTTTTTTACAGTGTTACTTAACAAAACTACATACAACACGGGCTTAACAAGGGTATAGTTGGCCAAACTGAGAATAAGACAGGTTTAGCCAAATCTACCGTAAGACAAGGATCTAAATCATCTATTTTAATGTTGTATGTCAACAGATTATTGCTAAAACTCAGGTTGAAGAAGAAAGGGGCAGGATGATGAAGATCTCTTTAGTTGGTGATAGAAATGCTTTAGAACTTTTGACTAAAAGAAGTCATTTGGCTTAAGTCTATCTGGCATTCAAGGCCCTTCATAAACAGACAGCTGTCTCCCTTTCTAATCTTATCTTTTCACTAATTCCCTCTATGTTCATTATTACTCCTCACTGTGATCCAACCAAACTAGACCTTTACTAATCTCCTGGATGATAGACTGCTGTCTCCTACTTCCCTGTCTTTGTACTTGCAAAGTACACGAAAGGCTTAGGGCCTTTGCCTGACCTTCCTTCCCTGCCCTTCGTCCCCTGCTGAATTCTTACCTGAATTTTAAAGCTTAACTCAAGGGCCAGCTCCTGTCTTCCTAGTCAACAACAATCTTTCTCTTTGGACCTCACAAAGCACCTTGCTTTGCTCCTCCCTGACAAATGTACTTTTTAATATGGATCCTAGGCATCTCTGTTTGTGTCTTATTGCTCTACTGGACCATAGGCCACATGAGGGGAGGGATTGTATTTACTATGTGTATGACCTTGGTCAAATTATTTAGTTTCCCTAGGCTTCTGTTTCCTCAAGTACTGAATGAGGGAGCTGGTCCAGATATTCTCTGAGATGTCCTTCTCAATCAACAATCTTATGAGCTCAATTTTGTATTCCCAGCACCTAGTATGGGCGCTCTACGCATGCTTTTGTTGTTTAGTCTTTTCAGTTATGTCCCCCATCATGGCCCCATTTGGGGTTTTCTTGGCAAAGACACTGGACTGGTTTGCCGTTTCCTTCTCCAGCTCATTTTAACAGATGAGGAAACTGAGGCAAACAGCATGAAGTAATTTGTCCAGGGTCATACAGCTAAGTAAGTGTCTCAGGCTGGGTTTGAAACAAGGTCTTCCTGACTCTAGGCCCTGAACACTATCCATTTTGCCATCTAGCTGCGCTTCTACACACAAACAGTAAGCAATAAAAAATGTTTCACGAATGAATGGATGCATCTAAAGTATATATCAAGCTTTCTCCTTTTCTGTAGTAGGAGAGAAAGCAGGACTGGACCTGAGAATTCATTGGTGGAAGGAAATTTTTCATGTGGAAACTCCTCCCAATGAAGGGTAGTACCTAGTCTGTAGCTTAAGAGTCTTGTGTGTGGCACTGGGACATTAAGAGATTTACCTCGAGACACAGAGCCCATATATGTCAGGGTAAAGATTTGAACCCTGGTCTTACCCAGCTCCAAAGCCACTTTGCTATCCCTCATGCCACCCTTCCCCTTCACAAGCTTCTGCTTTTAAAAGGCACTTGCTATGCGTGAGATGGATGATAGTCACATTGACTTTAGTTCCTTCATCCTTATTCACTCACTTTCAGTCAGCTTTGAAACCTCGTCCAGGCCCCAAACATTCAATCTGAGAGGTCTTTCTGACCGCCAAGCTCTAATGAACTGGGCTGACAAGGTCTTCCACGTGCACGGCCAGCATTCATTTTCTAAACTTATACAAAGCACACAGGAAGCAGCCCTTTTCAAAATGAAAGAGTTGACAGTTATTTACATAATGAATATGTGCCAAACTATATCCACTTTTAAATGTTTATATCTGCCAGACAGCTAGCCAACAGCTACAGCATACAACTCCAGAGACGCAGAGACCAAATAACCCTGTGACTCTATTTCTCAATACACATCTTTCCCTTTGAATGGTACCTAGACATGCAGCTGAAAAAATAATTCCACCATTTCTCATTGAAGCTGATTTGCTTCTTACGCTGCTTCCCATTAGTCTCATCTGCCTTGTCCAATTCCAGATACACACTCGTCAGGGACAAGAGCAAGGCACCCACACAGAATGGAGCTGTGTGCCCTTAGTATTTCTATCTTTAGTGACTTCTCCCTGGGGCATTTATCCAGTAGACTTTCCATCCCCAATGAAGACAGAGAACAGACCTAGCATTCCTATCCAAACTGGACTATTTATGATTCCTCAATTTTGCCTTGCCAGTTCTCATCTCTGAGCCTTTGTATATCCCATCCCCCATGCCTGGAATGGTCTCCAACCTCCCTCCCCCAATCTCTGCATTTTCTTAAGAGTTCTAGCTCAGATGCCACCTTCTCCAGACGTCAGCCTTCCCTGACACTCCCCCAGCTAAAAATGACCCTTTCCTCCTTTAACCTGCTATAACAGTCCCTTTTAAATTATCCTGTGCACTTATATTGCAACTTTAATAATAATACATAATAATCACTAGCACTTATAGGTGTGCCAGCTAGGTGATGCACTGGATAGGGCACTGGGCCTGTAGTCAAGAGGACCAAGATTCAAATCCAGCCTCAGACACTTACTAGCTGTGTGACCCTGGGCAAGTCACTTTGCCCTGTTTGCCTCAGTTTCCTCATCTGTAAAATGAGCTGGGGAAGGAAATGGCAAACCACTCTAGTATCTCTGCCAAGAAAACCCCCTTACAGGATCCCAATGAGTCAGACATGACTGAAAGGACTGGACAACAATAACAGCAAAAGCGTTTATATAGCACGCTGAGGTTTAAAGTGCCTGTTACACACATCATCTCATCTGATCCTCATAACAACCTCCATTATTACCTCCATTTTACAGATGAGAAAACTGAGGCTAAAAGAGGTTAAGGGACAGAGCCAGCCAGTGTCTGAAGCAGGATTTGAACTCAGGTCTTCCTGCCTCCAAGCCCACTGCACCATCTAGCTTCCTAGTGATCTGCATATGTGTCCTCATGGATGGACACAGCCAAACGTACTATCCCCTAGAGGCTAAGCTTCTTGTGATGAGCCTCCCTGCCCTTACCTAGACTGGTCCTAGCAGACACATAGACCTGTGTACTCAGCCCGTAACTGAAGTCCTTCCTGCCTGCCATGACCTGTGAGAGTCTGAACTGTGTTGGGGGTGGGCTTTGAGGTCTGTGGACCACGTCCAGGTCTCAAGAGGCCTTGGAAGAGGACTTTTGTGACTCGTATAGGATGAGATGGATAAGAGGGGCTGAAAGCTGATGGACGGAGCGTCTACACTGATGTAATGACAGACCCATCCAAGTTTGCTCGTTTTATCCCACATTCACCCACAGGAAGTGGCCCCCGGCTCTTAAGGAACAGCTGGCCTCAATATAGGAGGCAGGCCTGGCGCTGGGGATCTGAAAATGACCTGCATTAATAATAAATGCATGTGACCTGAATTGTAGATGCTGGAAAGGCCACGACGAGTGTGATGTGGTCCACTCTTATCCACAGGTTCATCAATCTAGAGCTGCAAGGGACCTCAGAGGCCCTCTGGTTCAGCTCCCTCATTTTACAGAGGAGGCAACTGCGGTCCAAAGAGGGTAAGTGACTTTCCCAAGGTCACAAGAGGAGTTGTGAATAGCAGTGGAATCGTACGATTCCTTACAGGTCTAGTGCTAGATAGCACTTTGGAAGTCTTCTAGTTCAACCTCTTATTTTACAGAAAAGGAGACTGAGGCCCAAGGAGGTTAAGTGAACTGAAGTGTGAATTAAACTTATAGTCCAAATCACAGTGTTCTTTTCAATTTCTTCCCTAGTAGGAGACAAAGTGGTTCCATGAAAAGGGCATTGGATCTGGAGTCAAAGGAGCCAGACTCTGATCCCAGCTCTGCCACTTTCCACTGGATGACCTTGGGAAAGTAACTTAACCTCTATGGGCCTTATTTTCTTCATCTCCAAAATGACATGATTAGATTAGATGGCTTCTATGAACCCTTGCATCTCTAAATCTGGGATCCTATAGCTTTCTGTTTTGTTTAATGATAAATATTTCTTCCCACCATGTTTTCTTCCTTCTTTTCTTTCTTCTTTCCTTCCCCCTCTCTTCCTTCCTTCCTTTTTTCTTCTTCCCTTTCTTTCTTCCTTCCTTCCTTCCATTCTTTCTTTCTGTCTTCCTTCCTCCCTCTTCTTTCCTCTTCCTTCCTTTTCTTTCTTTCTTTCTTTCTCTTCCTTCCTTCCTTTTCTTTCTTTCTTCCCTTCTCTTCCTTCCTTCCTTTTTTTTCTTTCTATACTTGTCCAACAAGCTGAAGATACAAATACAAAGGACAGAGCCAATGTTATTTTTTTTCCCACCATACCACACTGACCCTCGGTATAAGGAGGAAGTTGATGATGATAAATACTATTTCCTGACCATTTTGTTAACCCATAGTTTCTTCCACAGAGAGATTCATAAGACTAAACTGGAGCCAAGCATTTTGTGAGTTCTTAGAGAATCAGCATCATGAGCAACACAGGCATCTTACCCAAATGTCTTCCTTCAGTTCCTGAAACAGGCTGTTGTCCTGGGGATGCTGTTGTTGTAGCATGGAGCCAATTGTACTTAGGGGTCATGTTGGCTTTGTGTTTTATGAAGTCATTTATCTGAAGGTAACATTTTATGCCACTCACTTTTAGGAGCCCTGGTTTCAGAGCTTCAAGTGGGGCTCAGGCCTCAGACTGAGGAGTTCCTTACTGGTCTGTTCCCAGTTTCCCTTATCCATGTGCTCTTTTAAAGACAATAACCGGTACAGGAATAACAAATGACCTATGAATAATTTAATGAAAGTAGTCCCTCCAATTCACATTTGCCCCAACTGTCATAACCCATGTTCATAATGCCAGTTCCCTCATTGAGTGGGCTTGTTAATTATGTATAGCATCCTGACATGCAAACACCCAATTTAGCCCTAAGACATCAGCAATTAGTTAATTAATCTCAATACAAATGATCTGAACCCCTCCAAAAGACCCTGTACAGCCACTAGCAAGTGGAAGAGAATTTTTCTACCAAGAAGCTGAATAATCTTGGAACAGAAATGAGGTGTAGCCAGAAAACAAAATGGATACTGTGCAACAAAGATCCCACTGTATTAAGACATGGGCGCTCAGCGGAGGCAATTGGAGATCATTCCATTTGGCCAAAGACTGAATTGAGGTCAAGCTGGCCTAAATAAAACACCTGCTGCCTCTCAGTTGACTGGGACTCAAACAATATGAAAAGGAAAGGGAAGAGAAATCATATGGAGGAGTTAAGTGAGTCATCTGGGCCCTGGGGTTGATTGGTACTAATGGACATTGACCACATTTTACTCTGGACTGTGTAGGAACCATTTGCTTCCATTGCTTGTTGGCCAATGTGCATCAATCTTGAAAAAGCAACGCAACATCCAGTCCTTCTTAGTTTTGTTCTGCTTTTCTTTAGAGTCCAAGAGATCCAAGTGCCAGTCCCACAAGGTTACACCCATCTTGTTTCCTGCCTTTAGGGAGGAAGCATAAATTTAAGAACCTAGTTATTCCAAAAGCCCATCTCCAAGTCCCCTAACCTGACTTGGTAGAATTAAAAGGTCTGGTTTGAAGTCTAATATTAGGCAAAAATTGGACAGATGAGTATAAATAGGATTGATCAACATCAAATTTAACCTACAGATTAGAATATAGGCAGTGTCAGTATTCACTTGGGCTCCTTGTCTGGAGGGTTACACTATATATTACTAAATTCACGTGCTCACTTGTCTGGCAGCCAGAAAAATGTTTTCATCTAAATATGTAACAGTATGATTAGACCACATTTAGGATTATTGGCTAAAAAAGTGTTTTCAGTTTTAAAAAAATTTACAACCATTCCTTGAAAATATCAAAAGTGCCACAATTTGTCCCCAGCTCTCTTCCCAAATTTCAAAATGGGGATTTTTCCCCTAAAGTTTCAGACATGGTCCACTAAGATTTCCAGTTTGCCACAGATATGTTGGACAAGTGATGAGGCTCTGCTGAAGGCTTCTGGAGCTCTCCAAATGTACCAATCATAACTCCTCTTCCATCCCTCCATCTCTCATTTCAAGTCTTCACATCAATTCTAGTGCAGCAGCAAGCAGGAACTGCATTTGGAATCAGAGGACTTGGGTTTGAGCCTAGGCTATGCTATTTGTTGTGTGACTGGGAGACCCTTTTGGTTTCCTCATGCATAAAATGAGAAAGTCAGATTAGAAGATAACTGTGATCCCTTCCAGCTCGAAATTCACAATTTCATTATTGGATTCCAACAGTATAAAACAGAGAAGAGTGTGGGGAGAGAGGTGTTAAGATTGTCATGAAAGACTTCATGGAAGAAGTACTAAGAGACCCTGGATGAGTACTCAGCCACAGTGTCACGTGCTCATTAAACATCACTTAACCTTCTCCATACTGTGTATGACATAGGTCATGTTTCCTGGTTGGATAGATCTTTTTGGGATATTCCAAGGATGCTTTTCCCACAAAAATAACTTCAACCTCAATATCCAGCTTATTAGCATTTTACTGATGGAGCAACTTATCTGTGATCAAAAAGTGCCCACAACAAAAGTCCATGGGCTTGTGCCATGTATACGCTAAAGTACTTTGGGTTATTTCCCCTCCACATAGAGGCCCTAAAGCCTGATAAGCTCAAGGTTTTGGAGCTCATCTACATGTCAAGGTCCAGGTCAGCCAGCAGGCACAGTATTGATCAGCTCTGCCACACACAAAGTACAACCCTCAATGAAATGTGGATTCCAGTTTGAGACAAAGAGTTGTTTCCTTCCTAGATTCAACTCCATTACCGCTAGAGAAGCTACCCAATTCCTGGATGCTTATCTTCTGTCTAAGAAAAATGTGGCTCAGAGAAGAGGTAAAGGACCTTACCTCCTTCCTCCTCTTTAGTAAAGGGCAATTTGCAAAAATTCTCACTGACCTCAGTGGAGACTGTCTCTCCAGCCCTGAAGAGAAACACGTGAAATCATAGACCATTAGAGCTGGAAGGGAACACAAAAATGAAATAATCCAACCCTCTCATTGAAAATTCAGACCCAGAGAAATAAAGTGACTTGTCCACATCCATACAGTAGTACCAGTGGCAAAGTTTGGACTATAACCCGTTCTCTTAACTCCCTATCTACCACTCTTTATGCCCTATCGGACTGTCTCTTTGTACCTCCAATAACAGAGAACACAGTGATGGGCACATAGGATCGTGGATTTAGAGCTGGAAGATGGGCTAGAGGTCATCTGGTTCAGCCTCTACATTTTCCAGAGCCATCAACAGTGGGATGCTGGTAAATGTTTAACAACTAGCTTAGGTGGGTGGTTGGGTTGGGGTTTGGAAGAGCTGTGTCCACACTACACTTTTCAATTTAATTTATGTTATCAACATTTTTGCCATGTCTTAGGCCTAATTAATCAACACAATAATAAATCGAACCCTGATTTGTAATGTTTGCTGATTTCCTAGATGTTAATACCACACTGAACGTTGAGGATCTGCTTGAGGAGGTGGCTCCAGCATACCCTTCATGGCAGAAGGCTAGTGGTTTGCCCAAAGCCACACAGGAAATAAATGACAAAAAAGGAAACTTTAACCAAGGACTTCTGACTCTAAATCTAGGGTGCTTTCCAGTGAACAATGCTATAGGAATGAATATGCTAGATAGCAATAGTTCTTCTAGAAAAGATATAGCCATAGACCTTATAGTCTAACTAAAACAGTTCTTTTATCTTTTATCATTTATTTAACCCCAAACTTGACCCCCAAAGAATCAAGTCAACACACACATCTTCTGCACTTGAGCCCAAATGTCTCATTCTCTCACACCCAAGGCCTGTGAAAACTCAGCTTTCCCTAAGGCATTCTAAATGAAAAGAAAAAAAAAACATCTGCCACCCCATTCCCACACCCCCCCAAACTTACTGCAAGCTTTTTATCCAACAGCCACCAGCAGTCAGAACCCTATGGTCGCTTGCAACATTGGCCACCTCCAAAGTCCTCTGGGAATCTTTGCTCTGGGAACTCCACCCTCCACTGTCTCTGAAGTGGCTTTCCTTCTCTCAGCCCTGCTCACCACTCACACTTGCCTCAGTGGCACAGAAGCAGGCTCCAGGCACAAGGAAACCCTCCCCTAGACACCAGCCTGCCGTCCCTGTCGCAAAACCCATCACTCGAAAGGCCCTGGCACTGGAACACAAAAGCAACAAATCATTTCCAGTCACACAATTTCATGCTCAAAGTTCTTTTGCCACCCTCAGAGTCTCTGGATTCATAAAAGAGGATATTCTCTGGGAAGACAAAACAAAGTTGAGCATTTCTGGTTAGTTCCAGTAAGCACTGTGAAAAGCCCCAGCCCTCATTTTGACAACTAAATTTCCTTTGTGAGCAGCTGCCTTTTCTGTTTCTTTTTTTTTTAAGTGAGTTTCTCTTGCTGGGAGCAGGGAATGAAAACAATAAGGGAAAACGAGGCTTGTGTTGGGGTGGGGAGGAAGGAAGGCAGCTTGACTCCCATGTCCTGTAAGATTCTCTTTGTCTTCTAAGCGGAGATGCTGGAAGAGTGGGTGGGAATGACAAGAGGGGATGTTGAGTTAGAAAACCTAGCCTTAATTAATGGCAGCAGATTAAACCTTTGTGCTTCTAAAGTGTCTGTACCTTGGTCAGTTTTCCATCTGACAGTTGCAGGGCATTGCCTATTTTAAGGAGGAATTCCATTTAAAGGAATTCTGTTGGACTGAGAGATGGGAACTCTGGTTCCCATTTCCATACCTGTCAGTGCTTTTTTCTTCTGGGCTAGATATTTCTGATCAGTCTAGGACCCTGAACAAATCTCTTCTGTACTCCAGGCCTCAATTTCCTAAATTTTCAAATGAGAAAGTTGGGCAAAGTTCCATTCCAATCCATTCCATTCAACAAACATTTATTACATTCTTTCTCTATCACCAGCAAAATGTAAACTCCTCTTGGTCAGAGATGGTCTCAAACTTTGTGGATGTTTGTTTTGGGTCTCTGAATCCCCAATTCCTTAGCACAATGTCTGACATAGAGTAAGTACTTATTAATTTCCTGTTAAATTAAACTGAATCAAAGGTACTGTTATGCACTAAGAATAAAAAGGTGAAAATATGACAGTCTAACTTTTAGTCAAGCAGAAGGACAAGATATACATAAATCACAATTTACTAATTTGCATTATAAGCAACCAGGACGATGAAGGATCTCATGTCCAACCATATGAGGGCCTTTGGTGGAACTGGAGATAATTTAGTTTAAAGGAAGAGATTTGAGGGGAAGAAGAGGGAGAAGGACTATGAAAGTTCTCTTAAGTATTTGTCATCATTTATAATAGGGATCAATTTTGCTTGGCTCCAGAATGCAAAACAAGAAGTAATGGATAGAAGTTGTAAAGAAGGACATTTACGTTGGATATAAGGAAAAAAAATTCTAACCATCAGAACTATGCAAAAGTGGAGGGGTTTGCTTTGGGAGGTAGTAGGTTCCCTTCACAGGAGGTCTTCAAGCAAAGGCTGAATAACCACTAATCTGATATGTTGTAGAGAGAATTCTTTTTCAGGTATGGAATGAACTAGATGGCTATGAGGTTCCTTCCAACTCACTAAGTCTGTGATTCTGTAAAGGACGTCTAAGGAAAGATACAGGACTGAGAAATTTAAAAAGGAAAATATGTACCAGTTCCACCTGCTAAGGGAGTGGGTTGGGAATCAGGGAAGATATCACAAAGAACCTGGGGCAGCTAGGTGGCATAAAGGATAGAGGGCTGGGCCTGGAGTCAGGAGGACCTGAATTCAAATCCAGCCTCAGATACTTACTAGCTACATGGCCCTGGGTAAGTCACTTAACGCTGTTTGCCTCAATTTCCTCATCTGTAAAAGGAGCTGGAGAAGGAAAGGACAAACCACTCTAGCATCTTTGCCAAGAGACTCCAAATGGGGTCACTAAGAGTGTGAAACAACAAAGGAACAAAAATCACAAGGAACTACACCTTGAAAGTATAATCGGGCCTCGAAAAGGATTTCCGTAGTTGGAGATCAGTGGGAAGAGACCAGCCTAAGCCTTGGATCATTGAACACTGAGAGGAAAGATAGGGTAGTTGATAAAGCATTAGATTTGCATCCAGGAGGACCTGAATTCATATACCACCTCAAATACTAGTTGTGTGACTCTGGGCAAGTTATTTAACTATTTCTTACCTACATAATAAGGGAGCTGGGCTCTTTGGTCTTGAAGATCCCTTCCAACTATAAATCTATGATTCCATGTTCCTTTGTGCACAAATACACAGAGGCATGATAAAGCAGGGTAAGATTTGAGAAGAATAATTTAAAATGACTAGAGCATAAAATACAGGAATTATTATAAGAACCAGAAAGGTAGATTGTAGTCAAACTATGAAGGGCAAGGAATTGAATGCTGGACTCAAGAGTATGTATTTTATTTGGGGAGCCATGGCAATGGGGAGCCATAGAATGTTTTTGAGGACAGGAGTGACCTCATCAGAACCATGCATTAGGAAGATTACTCTGACAGTGCTGTGAAGGGTGGATTAAAGGAAGAAAAGACCAGAGGTAGGAAAATCAGTAGGGAGGTTATTTTGTAATAGTACAGGAGAGAAGTACTAAGAGCTATAGCAGTCATGAAGATTTAAGAGGAATGAAATAATTACTGGCCAGCAGTTGGGCTAATCAGTTCCCAGGAGGTGCAACTGAAAGTACACAACTGCAAGTATACAACTGCTCGTTTGCAATTAGGTGTTCCAGTTCACAAATTAGCACCTCTTTGTGAAGGAGCTATAACCAACGGACCTTAATAAAAATACAATAAAACCTCAATTAGCCAAGATCCAACCAACTAAAAATCTCAACTGAAATGGTTTGTATCCTCTTCTTAGTCTGTTTAAAAACAGTGAAGTCTACCATTTACCCCTTTTTCCTTTATACACACACACACACACACACACACACACGCACGCACGCACGCACGCACGCACACACGCACCTAACATGACTGCATAGTCTAGCATCAGTTTTTCATTGTGTGGAACCAAGGGTAGAGAAGGAAGCTATGGGGGCAGTTACAGTGAATATGTACTTTGTTTTAGACAGAATGTTAGATTTGCAGTCAGAAAGAGCCAGGATTAAAACCCTGCCTCCGATACCTTTAGTCATGTGATCATCTGCAAAGTTCTTCAACCTCCCTGACCCTCAAGTCTCCTCATCAAAAAATTAAGGATGGTGATATTGGTGGTGTTCATCTCAGGAGTGTTGTGAGGCTCCAGTGAGATAATGCATGGAAAGCATTTTGAAAACTTTAACACATCAGCAAAATGTCAGTGATCACTTTTACTATGATGATTACTACAGAACAAGGACTCTGAGGACCCTTCCAGGCACAAGGTCACCAGTTGTCAAACTCACTGTACCTACTAAGGCGTTCTGGAATGAATACATTCAACAGCCTGGACTCAAACAAGAAAGGTATCGAGGATTAATCAGAAGCACTAATGACCTAGAACCCCTCCATCTTTGGGCATTCATTCCAGTTAGTTGAAGTTTACTTATAAATGGATTAAGTAATGCACTGATTTTGTGTGGCCTTACACCAACCAGGAGGAACCCAGCGGTCAACACACTATGGTAACAGTCCAGAAGCAAGGCTTGGTTGGGCTGGCCACAAAGACTCCGGGAGTTCTATTTCTTCCCAGCTTGGGAAAAGGAGAAGCTAATGCAAGATCAAGACTGGATGGCAGTGTTTCCCTCTATACAATGGGAGTTTTGAAGATCTCTCCAGAGGAGACAAGAAGAGAAGAACAGAGAGATGGTGGGGCTTGACACGTGGGGTTTCCCACAGTGATGCTGTGGTACTAGGAGCAATGTCATCTGTAGCTCCCTCCTTCTAATCTAAGCCTTCTTGGAAGATGAAGACAAATGATCTGTAAATGGACAAGTGGAGACATATAAGGCTGTGGGGTTTTCTAAATTTGTTTATTTTTGTTTTGTTTTTATCTTCATGCTTGCTCAGGCATCTGGGTTGCTGAGAGAAAAAAAAAGACAAGAGCAACCAGCAGTCTTTTACTTCTGCCTCTTGCCTTACTTCAAATGGGTGGGAGTTTCTAATAATTTCTAGTAGTCTGTTAAAGACTTCATTTGATGGGTCTAATGTTATTTCTTATAAATGTCTGTGGTTGACCCTGTCCTTAAGCTTCCTAGTGTCCCTTTCTTCAAGTCAAGAGGGTGCAGAACAATTCAGAGGACTGACCTTTCATAGCACAGGGATAGGAGGTCAACCTACCCCAGCCCATTGGAAGAGAATTTCTATTCTTTAATTGGGAGCATGATTGAGAATTATTTCATAGCTACACTTTCTTTTTAAATTAAATTTATGCTATTTTTAATTTATGAAATAAAGTAAGCATTTCCATAACATAGTAGAATAAAAAAAAAGATGATTGCACATTAAAGTGAAAATCTATTAAATACAACTTGCTATTCCTTTTAAATATATAATAAAGTTATGTAACTTTTTTTTCTCCCTTCCCCCTTCCCCCACTTTCAAAGGCAGAATCACTACAGACTTGGGCCATTTTTAAAAATCTGCCTCATTACGCATAAGCTTTGTGACTCTTCAGCAAAATCCTTTTTCTCCAGTGTCTCAGTTTCTCATCTGTAAAGTAGGTATAAAAATCCTTGCACTACCTACCGCACAAGAAGAGTTTTGTAAACCTTAAGCATTATATGCATGCGTTGTCATTATTTTATTGTAATTCCCCTCTCTATTTACAGTATACACACTCATATGTCATCTTACATATACATCATATAGAAACCTGTAGAACTGGTTCCAGTTACCACACTCTGCCTTTTTCAGGTGAGGTATTACCCAAATCATACACAAAGTTTTAGATATTCCCAAACTGCTCCTGGCCACAAAAGCCCATCTTTTTAACATAAATATGCTCCTGATAATACTATAGAGATGCAAATCATGGAACACCATAATCTCAAAACTTGCAGGTTAACCCAGACAGTAAGGGAAAGATACAAGGTGATCAAGGCTTCACTGAGAAAGTGAGTCTTAAGCTGGGCCCAAGAAGAATGAGTAGACTTTGGCTTGTTGTAGAAGTGACGGAGGATATTCCAGGTTGAAGTTTGTTATCAACAATGATTAAGTTTAAAGAGAGGGGGTAAAAGACATCACTTAGTACATATATGAGTGGAAAAGGAGATGGGCCCTTAGTACAGTCAGGACAGTTCAAAAGCTGCAGAGTTATTGAGGCAATATTAAAAGAAACAAGAAGGGCCTTCAGCTTGGTGGGTGAGTTCTCTAGGGTTGAGATCTAGGAAAAGTCCTGGATGCTGAGGATGAAAAAGCAAGGAGGGGTTACAATATACGAGGGCAATTGTCCCTATCTCCCAATCGTCTCCCTCTCCCCATATACTGTTGAGACCAGGCTTTCCAAGAAGGTTAAAATGAAGAAGCATGGTGCCCAGGATAGGACTCCTCCCATATTCCACCTGAAGTTGGCCCAGTCTGGCTGGGTGAATAACCTAGCCCAAACAGAGCTGGGCTACACGGGCTGCCGTCACATCTCATTGGCACCCAACACACTTGTCTGCCGGGACCCTGTCATCTCTCATCCTCATCAAACATTTCCCTAGAATAGCCTGCATTTCTGCCCTTCCTACCATGGAGTTTTCTTCTCCCAGGGCTCTCTGGCTTCTTTCTTTCCTCTATCCTTTTGGTCTCCTTATCTTACTGATTTTCTACCTTTCTTCCTTTTACTACCAAGCATCTTGAATCTAGCTTTCCATTTTTATAAGATAATAAATATGATAGATTGTAGATTTAGAGTCAGATGGAATCTCAAAGGCCATACAGTACAATCTCCTCATTTGAAAAATTTGCAATAAATAAATTTGATAATTTTGATATATTTGAAATTGCATCTCAGGGAAATTGAATGACATGGCCAAGGTTACACAGGTAGTGAGTGACAGAGCTAAGATTAAAATCCACATCCTCTGACCTCAGAACTACTCTCTAATGGGGGACACAGGGAGTCTAGCAAATTAGGGAGTTCCCCTGATCAACTCTATTATACTCTCCTCATTAAATATTTGCTGTTCCCAGGAAATCAGCTGGGGTGCTTTGGGCATGTATCTACTTCCCTGATTCTGAATAATCTCCTGGGGGGCCTGAGGAGGCTCAAGCATGGTCCATTTTAATGTTTCCCCCGGTACCTTACACTAAAGAATCCCAAGCAGTCTATTCCACATAGTTCTTAAAGACAAAACCTAAATTAGCAGTCTTTAGGAAGGGCTCAGAAGTACTCTAGCTAGCAGCCTAGAGATTATGATCATATGCAAATACAAAGTTTTACAAATCCAATAAGCAAATAACATTTAACATAAGTCCTCATAGACTACTACCGCTTGGACTTAGAAGAGCTTGTCTTGAGCCTATCCCAACCTAAAACAATTAAGAAAGAATGAAATTTAACAATCAAAATTAAACAAACAGTGGTTAATGAAAAAAAAAAATAAAGAGAGGGAAAGGAACAAATGAGTTTCCACTCTCAGAAGGAAATTCTAGTCTCAAATGAACTACCAAATCATATGAGCTTCTCTCAAATGGGATGGGCAGCCAGGGGTTGACAGATCTCCTCTTCACCATCAGGAGAGAACTACCCTGGATTAAAATTCCTCCAGTGAACCCCTTCAGCACATAAAATAACCCATGACTTTTCCCAGTAGATCCCTTCAAATCCAAATTGGAGCACAGAAAAAACCTCTCTGGGGGTACCTAAAACACATTGGACACTCCATTTCTTACCCAGAAGATTCCTGTAAAAACAGGGTATTCCAAATGAAGATCTGAACTCACCAAATAATAAGACAAGTTGGCTAGCTCAAAAGAAATGGGATTCACTCAGATGAGACCCAAATTACATGACTGCCCAAAAGGCATTAAGCATTTAGAGCTGATTGCAATCGATACTGTCAATTCTAGAAAAGCCCCTACCTTGCCACAATATGGCTGAGGGGCCACCAGTCTTGCCAGATTATAGGAGTTTCCCAGATTGTTTTATATACCTCTTACTCATCTGTAGGTATATATTAAAGACCTACTATGTTTTCACTCCTGTCCAGGCACCCTATAGGGCCACCTACAACTAACTGTAAATGGACTTGCTCCTGGCAGGCCCCATGTGATTCCACCTCATCTTCATCTCTTATCCCTGGCTTCAAGTCTCAGCTAAAATCCCACCTTCTACAAGACCCCTTTCTGGATACCCCTTAATGCTTGTGACTACCCTCTGTTGATTATCCTGCATATACACTTATCCTGTATACATCTTGTCTGTAGACAGGTATTTGTATGTTGTCTCCCCCATTAGAATGAGCTACTTGAGGGCAGGAACTGCCTTTTGTCTTTCTTTGTATTCCTAGTACTTGCTAGTACTTGGTACATAATAATTACTAGTTGACTGACTGACATCATTCCCCATGCCTTTAAAGCACTCTGCCCTGCATTCCCCTTTTCTCCACACCTCTACTTGGTGAAATCTTCTTCCTTCTAAGTCAATGACATTTTCCCTACACTTCCCCTCCTAAAAAACAGATCAACATCTCATGAGAGAACATTTATCCATTGCATTTATTGCATTGGTATTTGCATAATGGCTCCCTCTACACCCCATCATTCTGTAAAGTACTTGAGAGTAGCCTTTGTGTGATATCTATCTTTGTTTCCCCAAACTCAGGTTCTTTCACATAGTAATTTCTTAATAAATGTTTTACTCACAGACTTGAATTTGTTCAAGATCCCTACAAATGAAGAGAAATCCCTCCCCCTCTTGTTCTTCTGTTTTCTATTCTCACTCTAAGACAACTAGACAGCAAAGTAGATTGAGCATTGAGCCTGGAGTCTGGAAGATCTGAGTTCAGATCTAGCCTTAGACACCAGCAATGTGAAAAATGAGAATAAATAGGACAACACTGGCCACCCCCACACCCACCCCCGTTGTTGTAAAGATCAAATGAAACAATATTTTTAAAGCACAGAGCACAGTGCCTGGCACATAGTGGGTGCTTCATTAAATGCTCATTTCCTTCCATCCAAACCCATACCCAAATTCTGCAGCAGCCCCAAAGGAATGAAGAATCAGGAGGCCAATGAAAAAAGAGACAGGAAACAAGAGATCTTTCATCACTTATCAGAATGAGGATTTTCTTGTCCTAGAGGGGTGATAATCCCCAATGGAGATGTGGAGAAACAGAAGGCTTTACCTAGTGCCCAAGGGGCTGTCCAGTACACAGCTGTCCCCAGCAGAGAAGGACTGGGGGCAGAGATCTGCAATGGCACATTGATCTGAATGGCACTCACACTTCAAACCCTGTGATGATATCTACAAGTGGGAACACATCCTGCCTTATTAGTCCAATGTACTTCTTGACTTCAGTCACTGTGCTCCAACAGCCCTCCTCCTCTGACACTTTTCTTTTCAGAGGTGTAGAGAGGGCTAAATGGAGGTGGAGGAGAGGGATGGTACAGAGACACAGTGCTCAATGCTAAGGTGGTAGTGTTATAAGAAGGATTTTTTTTTAATCTTGAGCACACACTAGAGTGACACCTACCAGCAATAAACACCAAACAAGTTATTCCAGAGGCAAGAGTTTGTGAAATGAGAAGATAAGTATCTCCAAGGAACAAACAAATGTTAATCTTACTCATAGGAGAACTTAATTCCCTCCCCCTTTCCTTCTCCAATTGAATGAAGGTGTAGATTCTGAGACAGAGACTCATTCAGGAAACTCCCCACAATATGAAGCCGGGAGTGGGGAGGGTAGAAGTGAGGGAGTAGGAAGGAAGCAGGGAGGGGAGGAGGACAAAAGGAAGTAGAAAGATAGGGGAGAGAGATGATGGGTGGATGGATGAATGGAAAGGGGGGAAGAGGGAAGGACAAAAAGGAGTGGAAATGAGGGACTGGTGGGGAAAGAGAGAGAGAGAGAGAGAGAGAGGAGGAGGAGGAGGAGGAGGAGGAGGAGGAGGAGGAAGAAAAGGGAGAAGACAGACAGGCAGGGAAAGATAAGGGAAAGAGGGAAGGAGGAAAGGAAGGAGAAGAAAAACAGAGAGAGAGGAGTGATGGAAGGGAGAGAGAGAGATGGATGAAGAAAAGAGAGGAGGAAGAGGAGTGGGAAGGGGGAGGGAAGGAAAAAGAGAGGAGGAGGGGAAGGAAAGAAGAGGGGGAGAAAGTAAAAAGAGGAAGTAGTTGTAGGAGAGAATGGTGAAAAAAAGGAAGAGGAGGAGGGAAAACGGTAGCAGAAACGGAGATGAAAGAGAGGAAGAAAACAACTGGAGGGGGAAGAGAGGTAAGGAAAAGAGAAGATATTAACCCTCGATGGCACACATACACTTCCCTCCCCCCAACTCCCCCCTCTTCACACACACACACACACACACACACACACACACACACACACACACACACACACACACACATACTTCACGAAGGGCCAGGACAGAAGCCACAGTCCTAGGTGCTAAAAAACAGCTGGGCCACAGTCCCCTCAGAAATCCACCTGCACACCGCCTCTCTCCCAACGCCCTCCCACCCCAAAAGTGCCAGGAGAAGGCTGGGTTGGGGAATTAGCCTATTTGGGAACAATGAAGGCCCGATTGCAAGGAACTTTGGATAAAACCCTATGGGGCATCACGTGACAAATAGTTTTCACAGTGAAGGTGAATCTCTTGGCGAGTAGCTGAAGACTGATTAAGAAAGCTAAAGCCATCCAACCAGCTAATTCTCTTCAACTTTGACACATATGTGCAGATGCACAGGACTGCTCTCCTTATCAGGCTGGCAGTGACACCGCATTTAATTGAAAGTAACCTCTGTTGGATGACCATATGAAAACCTTTGCTAAATTTCGCCAGAGAGAAAAAAGGTCAATCAAAAAGATGCATCGCTATTAGATTCTCACAGAGAAAGTACACTTAAGACCTGTAAACTAGATACCACCTGCCTGGGCTGGGCTCACAGTGTGTCTGAGTGGACTGCATGTATCCTAGAATCATAGATGCTCGTTCCCATTGCCCTTCTGGCCTCTACTGTTAGACTTCCAATAAGGGAGAACCCATCACTGAAGGCAGTCTAGTCCGGCTCTCTCCACATTAACATTTGGTTTTGTTCGATATGTAACCTGTTCAAATTCTAATTAATGTTTTTTCCCTAAAAAAAAAATGATAAGGAATATCATCTTCAGAGAAGTGAGGTCAATTGAGCAAAGTCACATGGGTAGTAAGTGGTAGAAGAAGGATTTGAACTCAGGCCCTTTGACTCCAAATCCAAGATTCTTTCTTCCGTACCATGTTACCTTGGCTGATGCTCATCCTCAAAATATCCCTTAAATTGTATTAGTTTGTCACAGTTTGTTTCCCCAAAACTGTAATGGAATTTTAGGAACCCACTAAGTCCTGAGCTCCTTAATGGCTAGGACATTTATCATATGATCATAGATCAGAAGTTAGAAGAAACCTTAAAGATGATCAAATACAAGCCCTTCATTTTACAGATGGAGAAACTGAGGCTCAGAAAGATGAAGGGACTTTCCCAGAGAGTAAGTTTGGAGGTAGGATTTGGACTGAGGAAACCTCCCCAAGCTGGCCATCCCAATGTCCATCTTGCCTTTGCTGTTAGACTTCCAGTGAGGGAGAACCCATTACCGCTTGAATCAGCCCATTACAGTTTTGAATAGCTCTATTAAGTAATTCCTCCTTATAGTCTCTCTTACACCTTCCATCATTCCTAGTACTGAAATCCAGGGTCAAACCACACAATTAAGTGTCAGAAGCCAGATTCTAACCCAGGCCTCATTGATTGTCGGTTTGAGGAACAGCTATGACAAATTTTAGACACTCTCTTCCCCATGCACAGATCTAGTTTGCTGATCTCAATATATAATTTCCATGGAATCCAAAAAGTGAAAGTGATGGAATCAGAAATTTAAACTTGGAAAGAACTTTGGAGATTCATCTGCTCCAACCTCTCATTTTACAGATAAGGAAGTGAGTCCTAAGTTGCACAGTTAAGCGACTGAGCTAGAAAATGGATTGCAATCCAGTGACTACAAATTCAGGGCTCTTTAGTGAGTTTCTGTGGTCACAGCAAATAATCTATTACATTTGTCGGACTGCTCTACTTTAGAATGATCTTATTTCATTCTCAAAACAACTGCATGAGGGCAGCAGGTATTCATAGCCATTCTTATTCACATTCTAATCTGTTCATGATGTTTGCCGGTCCATTGGGATACTGTCTGTTAAGAAAGTATTGGTATGATGGGAAGAGAACTGAACTTTGAGTGAGATCATTCATTCAATTCATCCATTCATTTGTTAAGTGTCTAATATATACCAGAGAAGGGGGCAGATAGATGGCACAATGGATAGAGTACTGAGTTTGGAGTCAAGAATACACAGCTTCCTGAATTCAAATCTGCCTCAGACACTTACTAGCTGTGTGACCTTGGGCAAGTGACTTAACCCTGTTTGCATCAGTTTCCTCATCCATAAATGATCTGGAGAAGGAAATGGCAAAGCACTCCAGTATCTTTACCGAGAAAACCCCAAATGGGGTCAGGAAGAGTCAGATACAACTGAATAACATATACCAAATAAGCTGAACTTAGAAGGGACCTAAGGATTCTAGGAGGCAGAGGTAAGGAGGGAGGAAGAAGCAAATTCTAAGTATGAGGGACAGCCTGCGCAAACATATGGTGGTGGGAGATGTATATGGTGGAAAAAGTCAGTAGCTCAGTTTGGCTGGAACATAAGAGTACATGAGAGAAACTGTTAAAGGAATTAACAAAGTAGATTTTCTCAATGGGGAGCAAGTCTAAACAACCTATACTGCACTGCTAGTCAACATCCCCAAGAAAAGGATGGCTTTTCTTATCTTTCATATTCAGATCAAAGTAGAGCAGAGAATCTTTTAACAATTAAAGCCTCCTTTAAGTACAGGGCCACATATGTTTTCTTGTTGCTTTAATCGGAAAAATCACTGAATTACCTTTATAGCTAACAGAACCTTCTGAGAAAATGCTAGTCCCTGGGGATATTTAGTCACCCCAAAACAAGCTAGGAAGTAATTGTTCAGGGCTGAAACCTTGAAATGGGGGAAGGGAGATAGTTCCAGGAAGAGGAATCTTCATTCACAGGCTCAATTCAGGTTATCTAGGGATGGAATATACACTGAGGGATGAAAGATGTAGTCTCTCAAGAATCAGAAATAGAAATTCCTGGGGATGAGGATAAAGAAATAACACCTGCTCCTTTAGTTTGATTCCTGGACTAAATAGTAAAGAGGCAAAACCAGAGAATTGGAAAAAGGGGAAAGGCTGGGTGTCACTCACTCACTGGTAATCCTGCCAAAGGCTACTTGAACCCCATTCATTCTTTTATAAACCTGGAGGAGAGCTGAATTAACCCACAAGCATTTATTAAACCCTTCAGGCACTGTACTAAGCATTAGAAATACAAAAATTAAAACAAAACTAAAAAAAGGGTAAAAAAAAATAGTCCCTGCCTTCAAGAAGCTTACATTCTAGTAGGAGAGACAACATGTACATAAATAAGTATATAAAAGACATATGCAAATAGATGGAAGATAACCTTAGGGGGTACATCATTAGCAACTGAGGGGCACTGGGTAAGACTAACTACTGAAGGAAGCCTGGGATTCTTAAATGCAAAGGTGAGGAGAAGAAGAATTCCAGATTGGTATAAAAACAGCATGACCAGAAAGTAGACCATCATGACACGACCATCAATTGTAGAAGACAGTAATACGTAAGAAGTATGAAAGGTAAGAAGGAGATAAATTGTGACAAGATTCAAATGCCAAACAGGAGTTTACATTTTAAAACCTTTTTAAATTCCTTTGCAATGTGGCCCAACCTATCCTTCCAGCCTCATTGGTCATATTGTCCCTCCTACGTGCTATGATCCAGCCAAACTGACTTTCTCTCTGTTCTTCACCCAGGACACTACATTTCTTGTCTCTGTGCTTTGCAATGGCTGATGTCCATCATACCTGCCATCCATCATGCCTAGAATATACTTCCTTATGTCTATCTCATAGAGTTCCTCCGTTTCATTAAAATACAGCTCAGGCATCATCTTCTACATGAATTCCTTCCTGATTCCTGCCCCCCACCCACAACTACTAGTGCTCTCCTTCCCAAACTACCTTGTGTTTAACTATTTCATGTGTGTGTATATTTGTGCATATTTATTACTTGATATTCACAATGTCAATATTTTTAACAAATACTTGTAGTCTCCCCCATTCGAATGTTAGCCTCTTGCAAGTAGGGTTTTTTTTTCATTCTTTGTGTTTGTATCTCCAGGGCCTAGGACAGTGCCTGGCACACAATAGCCACTTAACACTTGTTGATGGATTGAATGATTGCTTTTCTAGACCTAGAGAATGACCGGAGTTAATGAAGTAGTGACAGTGGTGGTAGAGAGACCGTCTCTCCTTCTATCTTTGTGTGCTTCCATTCAAATCTACAGCAGTTGTATATTAAGTCTCATACGATGTTGTGTTTCAGGTCTGGGAGAGATAGAATGAGTTCTTCTTACCTCCGAGGAGTTTATAGCCTAAGAGGAGAGAGAAGGGATTCATTTATAGAACCTCATATATTTCTGACGTCATATTCCACTTTATTTCTTTTTGAGATCAGATGGGGTAAAAATTGCCTCCACCTAAGAAGTCATAGAGGAAGTGACTTTTGAGCTGTGTCTTGCAGGGTGGGTAAGATATCAGCAGGTGGAAATGGAGGTGGTGGGGTGGTATTTTAGATAAAAAAAAAAGTAAACTTTAGTCTGTTGTTGTTGGGTCATCCAACTCTTTGTGACCATATTTGGGGTTTTCTTGGCAAAGATACTGGAGTAGCTTTCTTCTCCATCTCAATATACAGATGAGGAAATTGAGGCAAAAGGATTAAGTCACTTGCCCAAGGTCACACAGCTGGTAAGGGTCTGAGGTCAGATTTGAACACACCAGGCATTCTGTCCACACTGCACCACTTTAGCTGCCCTGCACACCTTAGTCTATTAAGTCCGAAAGGGTGGAATCCCTATATACATTGTCTGGGGGAGGGCAGTGGTACATGCACTAGAAATGTGAGCTATCATGCTCTAATCTTATCCAGCAAAAGCCTAAAAAGCAAAATAAAGTGTAAAGAGTACTGAATTTGGAGCCTGGGTCCCCGGATTCGAATCAAGTCATTTAACCTCCCCTGGTCTTGGTTTCCTCATTCATAAAATAAGAAAGTTGGACATGGTGTCATGTGACTTTCAAGGACCTTCCCAACTCGAAATTTCCCATTTTATGAGCTGTTTCTTTCACTACCCTCTGCCTGCCACACAGAAGCAGCAAGCCCAGTAAGACATTCAGAAAGGGATTTCTGGCTACCAACCATTTTCCAAAACTCAAAACTTCCCTCACCCCTCACTCAGTAACGAGCTGTACCATTAAACTCCACTTTGAACTTAAATGTTTCCAATGCATACAAATATTCACCTTTCTGCATTTGCTCTGTTCGAATGGGTGTGTGAATGGACCTGTTCTCCCACTGCTACCTGACTGCGGAGTGAAAGGGACAATTGTTACCCCAAAGAGAGGGTAGGAAAACAACCCTTTGTGAGGCAGAGACGTGTAGACCTTCAGGAATTTTAAATTCTAAAGAGGGCTGGGGGTGGGGGTGGGTTTGGCTTTAGCTGCATTCATTTCAAGGGCCCAGTTCAAGTTTTTACATATGGATTTGAATGCTGGTTACCTTGGAGTAGAGTTGAGCTATGCAGAAAGGTGATTCTTTGGGTAGTTGGTTTTTTAATTGTTATTAATTAATTCATCCATATTTAACCATTTGAAATGCCTAGGTAAATGAGTCTTCACTGGAACCTGATAGGAGAGAAATATGGTAAATATGGTATTGTTTAGATTTCCTAAAGAATCCACAAGCTGAGTCCTTTTTCTCTCTCTCTCCCCTCCCTTCTCCCACTTTTTCCTTCTGTTTTTTTTTTTCCCTTATCTGTATATTCAATGATTGCTGGCAATACCTGTTAGGATTTGAAAGTTCAAAAGGACCATGGAAATCATCTGGTCCAACCCCTTTATTTTAACAGAGGAAACAAAGCAGCGTGGCTGTGGCCACAGCAGGAGAGCTGGGATTCAAACCTGGGTCCTCTAACCCCAAATCACTGGTTCTTTCCTTCGCACCTATTTTGCTCCACATAATTAATGGGTGACATTCATATAGCAGTTGACATGCATTAATCCACTTGTTCTTCATAGTAGTGTTGTCATATAGGTGCTGCAAATATTATCCCAGCTTTACAGATGAAGAAACTGAGGCTGACGGAGATTAAATGACTTGCCCAGGGTCATACAACTGGAAAGAAACAATGGGTTTAAATCAGGTTTCTACAAACTCTGAGTTCAGAGTTCTTTCCAGGACTCTTTGCTGCCTCTGCATTACTCCATGATCCCATCAAAGGGATGAACAGACCACATAAGCAGCGCGATATAAGGAAAGAACACTGGATTTGAAGTCAAATGATCTGGGCTTGCAAGCTCTTCTACTTACCCGCTGTGTAAGTTTAACTCATTATTTCTTGGTTCCCTCATTTGAAAAAAAAAAGGTCCTAGAACAAATCACCTGCTAAGGTCCCTTCCAGCTCTAAATCAAACCCATGCCTCTGAGTAAGCAACGGCTTGCCTTGAGAACAAATGACTGAGGTATATGGCCTATCCATCCCCGTTTGATTTGAAGAACCAAACTCTTGAGCAGACCAATGGGAAGGAAATCTAGCAAAGTTTTTGATGAGACGCCAGGTAGAAGTGTATCATAAGTGTATTTCATAAATCTATCAATTTCTGCTGGAAATACAAGCATAGACGTGGTCATTTAAAAAATATTAACCCCAACCTATAGATGCCTAATAAATGTCAGAAGTAGAATTCTAACTTAGGTCTTCCTTACTCTAAGACCACCATTCTTTTCCCTATACCATGAATATGATATTCCTGCCATGCTCCCATGGAATAACAATTGATCAATCAACACATTTTCATTGACACCTACTGTGTGTTCTGTATAAATATTTGTTTCTATTTATTCTAATCATTTATGTATCATACCTACTCACTTGGGGGTGTGTGGAATATTCAGAAAGGACTAGCACCTCTGGTGTGAGGGCTTGCCAAGCCCTTTTCAGGGCTGCTCATCCACCTTTGGTGTCACCTGTCACTCAACAGTCACCTGGGGCTCCAAGAAGCTGTAACATGTGCACACCCTAGTAAAACCATCTCAGCAGATGGGCTAAATCAAGTTGAGGGTAACCAACAGGCCTCAAACCCATTGGTCAGTTGGAGGATGTCTACCCCAAGCATGTGATGACTTCCTCTGGCTGAATAGGCAGATGAGAACAATTTGTTCCAAGGGTCATGAAGGCGGCTAAAGCTTCCATCAAAAAAAAAAAAAGCTGAATAGATAAGAACAATAGCTGACTTTATATAATGTTTAATGTTTGAAAATTACCTTACACACAGTATCTCATTTGAACCTAACAACTCTGTGAGATAGTTACTACAGGAATTTTTTTTTTTGGTCTAGAGATGTGATTTTATTCCCTGACTGTGAAAAAATGTAAATATTTATTTAGTAGCCACTATATTAAAACACTGCCTTGGCCTTGGGGAAGGAGCATAGTTATTGCTCTTATCTATTCATCTCATTCTTACTTGTTTTGATGGAGTTACACATAGAAATGATCCTGTGGAAAACTGTGACACTGCTGTTACTCTTTCATATTCAGTGATCTATAGACCATTGCACAAGTAGATAAAATATAACTCCTTATTGTAACTGAATAAAAGTAATGGGATAGAAACTTATTTTCTGTAAACTCACCAAAATTATCTTTGGGATGATTTTTTTAGCAGACAGAATATGGCATGATATGTATCTGATCCTTCTCCCTCATGATTTTGTTGTTTTTGTTTGTTTGTTTGGGCTTCTGTCTCTAAAGGCTTTATCATCTACAGAAATGACAGGACCAGAATATAAGATACAGCATTAGGCAGAGTTGATCTTGAAAGACTGTCAGAAATTAGTATTCCTTTTTCATAAACAAATCCGCATGAGTCAACCATTTTTCAATGATTCTTCATTGACATATGTATGCATTTTTGTCTGCATGTTGTCTCTTCCAAATTAGACTGTAAGCTCCTTGACCTTTTTGCCTCATTTTATAACCCCAGCACTTGCACAGTGCCTGACACATTGGTGGTATTTAATAAATATTGATTGATTGGCATAGAGTTGGGTGAATTCATGGGATCATTGCCAGTGGGAGCCTTTTTAATTCCTCTCTTGGATGATTTTAGCTTCTTCATGTCATTATCATCGTCTCATTTTTTTCCTAATCATTTTCTCATCCTGTCCCCGAGATTCAGACAGAAATGACGCTAGGACAAGTCTACTATTCTTTTATATGTATTTTTTGCAGACTATCATACAGGTGGATAAAATAATTAATTTTTGTAGCTAAATAAAGGTATCAGGATATAATCTTTTCTTCTATGGGCTTACTACACACATACAACTTCAGAAGCAGAAAGGACAGCAGCTCCAATGTGTATTTCATCCTGTTACTACTACTACTACCTAAAGTATGATAAATATAGACGGTTCAGCCATTTCAGTCTCTTCGTGACCCCCTTTGGGGTTTTCTTAGCAAAGATACTGGAGTGGTTTGCCATTTCCTTCTCCAGTTCATTTTACAGATGAGGAAACAGTGGCAAACAGGATTAAGTGACTTGCCCCAAAGTGTCTGAGGCTGGATTTGGACTCACAAAGAAGAGTATTCCTGGTTCCAGGCCAGGTGCTCTAACCACTGCACCACCAAATTTAGAGTACCTACTCCAAATGGTCACAGGGATTATTTGTACCCGACCTGTGGAAGAGCATTCCTAGCTCATATTGGTCTGATCAGCCATAGTCCAACACATTGAAACTTGACTCTAGCACAGTGATATCATTTTGGTCCTCTTTGAGAACAAAGGACAACAACCAACCAACCAACCGAATATAGATGGATTCCTGAACCAAATTCAACAGCTTTGGGGTTGTCTGTAGGTTGACAGAATGGCGTAGTGGATGGACAAATGAAGTGGCAAACAGAAGATCTAGACGGCTCCACTCACTAGTTGTCTGACCTTAAGCTTAACTGCTCTGATCTTCACTTTCCTCATCTATTCAATGGAGCTAACATACCTATGCTGCCCATCTCAGAGTTGTTGTGGGGCTCAAAGGAAATAATAAAGCAAGTGATTTTCTTTTTTAATCTTAAAGAACTACCACATGTGAATTTCCATTCCCTTCCAAAAATAAGGGTTAAAGAGGCTCACCCAAGTCAATAAATAATCTCTAAGGTCCCTTCTATCTCTGAGATTCTATGACTTATATAACAATGTCTTATATGTGCTTTCTCCTTTGATTTCTTCAGGGTGGGGAATCTAAAAGATGTTCAGGAGAGAATACCGAGTCTCCCTCTCTTAGGGGATATAAGGAGGTGCTGTGGCCAAAAATATTCATCCCCTTAATAGCCAACTTTCTACAGAGAAGCTTCTCAGCTAGACTTTTCTTGAGACAACAGTCATAGCAGGTGTGGGTCTGACCATGTCACCTTCCTACTCAATAAACTCCAATGGCTCCTTATTACCCCCAACACAAAATATAAAATTTTTTGGTTGGCTTTTAAACCCTTCAAAATCTGCTGCCTTCTTATTTTTGCCCATATACTTTGTGATCCTGGGATAGTGGCATAGTTTCTGTTCTTCATACATAACATTCCATATCTCTCTCTGTCTGTCTCTCTCTGTCTCTGTCTTTCTCTGTCTCTGTCTCTCTGTCTCTTCTTTATTTTTTTTCCGGGGGTTGGCAGGGGAGGGGAACAACCGGGATTAAGTGACTTGCCCAAGCTCACATAGCTGGGAAGTGTCTGAGGCTGCTTTTGAACTCAGGTCTTCCTGACTCCAGGGCCGGTGCTCTATCCACAGTGGTACCTACACCACCCCCCTCCCCATCTCTCAATTCCATGGTTTTTTTTCACTGGTTATCTCCCATGTCTAGAATGTTCTCCCTCCTTACCCTTCACTTCCTGACTTACCTGCCTTCCTGTGAAACAGTTCAAATCCCTCCTCTGCAAGAAGCAGTCCTCACCGCTAGGGGGAAACTAGGCAGCACAGTGAGTAAAGTGCTAGGCCCAGAGTCAGGAAGACCTGAGTTCAAATCCAGCCTCAGACGTTTACTAGCTGTGTAACCTTGGGCAAGTCATTTAACCCTGTTTGCCTCAGTTTCCTCAACTATAAAATGGGGATAAAACAGCACCTACCTCTCAAGGTTGTTGTGAGAATCAAATGAGAAAATATTTGTAAAGTGCCTAGCAAAGTGCCTGGCCCATAGGATATATATAAATATACATATATAAATGCTTATTCCCTTTCCCCTACCTGACTGAGAAGGTCTTCCCTCTGAGGGTACTTACCATTTACACTAAATATATCTTGTATATGCAATTTTTTGTATGTTGTCTCCCCTATCATAATGTGAACTGCTTAAAGGCGGGGGCCATATTTTTGCTTTTCTTTGTATCTCCAAGCACTTAGCATCATGCCAGACAAACAGTAAGAACTTAATAAATGTTTTGTTGACTTACAACACCTGTCAATGGATTTATATGACAAGCCATTCCACAGCCTTTGAGAATACAGGATCATCTTCATGCTGTAACGATGAATCAAGGGGAGACTTTTAGTAAAGGAAAAAACCAGATAATAATGGCCTTGGTTTGAAGAGTTTCAATAATTGGGTAGGCCAAAGCTGTAACTAACTAGGACAGAGACATCTAGATGCTAAAATTTAAAGATCATTAATAGCATTCGATCCTAAAGAAAAATTACTTAAGATAGGAACCTAGCATATGCCACCATCTTCCAATCCCCTTGCCCAGACCCTAGGTAAGTGTCTCCTTAAACAATTCACCTGGGGCAGCTAGGTGGTTCAGTGAGTAGAGCATCGGCCCTGGAGTCACTCGAACCTGAGTTCAAATCCAGCCTCAGACACTTTGACACTAGCTGTGTGACCTTGGGCAAGTCACTTAACCCCAATTGCCCTGCCTCCCCCTTTCCCCCCCAAAAAAAATCTAAAAGAGAGAAAAAAACAAGTAAACAATTCATCTTTCCTTTCACCATCCTAGGGTCTCTGACAAAGGAGTCCTGAGGTTTTCCTTCATCCAGTTGAATTTCCTTTAAAAATGATTCGAGGTTGTGTTTCATGATGAATCAGTCACCAAAATTTCTATTTAAGGTTCTAGGCTAAGCTTTGCTAGCTAACTTTCCATCCAGAATTCATTTATCATGACAATCAATTAACATGCAAGTATTAAGCGACTACTATGTCTCAGACACTAAAGATACAAATAAAAAAGTAAAACAGTTCCTGCCCTCAAGAAATTTACATTCTATCGGAGGAAATAATGTATGTACATAGTATATACAAGTATATGGACAAAAGCAAGACATATTCATATGTAATATGTGTATTACTTAAATACACAAAAGGGATACAAGATAATTTGAGGGGATAAGCAAGGAAGGAGATTTAAAAAGGCTTCCTAGATAAGGCAGCACTGGAGTCTTGACAGACACTAGGATGATAAAAGGATGCTTTGATAAACTGTCCTTTTTAGTCTTCCACTAATCCAATTACATAACCTTATCAGACTCCCTTGTGTTCTATTTCTTTTCTATGGTCCAGTTAGTGCCCCCCAAAAAACCAATAGGCTGAATTGTCTCCTTGGGTTAGGCATTCACTCTCTTCTACTGTGCTGGAACACTAACGTGGTTTGAAGGCTGTGACAGTAGAGTTTCTCACTTCACTGAACAGGTAGATGGATAGCTTTTGATTTCTTTTCTCCTTCATTGTCAGATAGGACTTGTCAGTGCTCAACTAGAAAAGCTGCCCAAAAGATCATCAGCTTCGAGTCAGGTGTTGTCAGAGCAAAGGACCAGGTAGTCTAGGCTGAACTCCCAAGCAGGAGTGGGGGGGAGGGAGGTATGACAGGATTCTGTGAATACAAATGGACTGGCAAGTGGACATCAAAGTTAGGAGGCAGGACCAAAGGGTGGCCAGAGGACTAATGGGTGGGAGTTACAAGGAACTGGATTTTATGCTGTAGGAAACTTAGTTTTAAATCTTGGCTCTTCTATTTAGCATTCCTGTGACCTTGGGCCAATCATTCAACCTTTCTAGGTCCTAATTTCCTGATGTGTAAAATGAGGAGGAGGGTCAAACTAGATGCTTTCTAAGGTTCTCCCAAGTTCTAAATCCCATGAAAACAACCTAGTTATCTGAAAACAGCAGTCTCAATAGATAGTGAGCTCTTTATCCCTGGAAGTATTCATGAAAAAGCTAGATTACCATCTTTCAAGGATGTAGTAGTGGGCCTTCCCACATGACATAGGAGGCTGGACTAAATGATTTCTGAGGTCAGTTATCTCTGAACTCTCTCACCCAAATGTATGGTATCATAGAATCTCAATTTGTGAGTAAGATAGGTTACCGCTCAATTAATTCCTCCTTCTCTGTTTGCCACAGAAAAAAGAAAAAAAGACAGAAATCCCAAAGGAGGGTTCATTTCTATTATCTATTTGGGCAGAGCTTCCTCTCTTGTCAAACAAATCCCAGTGTACATTTCAGTCTAAAAATCACATTTAAATGTTTGATTCATTGTCATTACCAAAAGCAGAGGGGAAAAAAACCTTCCTACTGATGGATACTCTGATGTGTTATTCAGAAAATGTCTTCATGCCATTCACCCTGCATTACTATCAAAATTCCTCTCCCCATCTCGTGCACTTTTGGAAGGTAAAACAAATAAAATGCCAGTGAACTAAAAAAAGGACTTGTTCGTAGCTGGGATTATAGAGTCTAGTTAGTTGGGAGAGCTGCTGAATGATTAGTGTTCTTCAGGTTGTCTGTTGATTTTAGCTCCAGATTTTTTTTTTTTAGTAAACATCATTACATGACAATGTACGTTTTCATTTCTTTCCGTAGAAATGAAAGATGGTTGCTGCCAAAAAGGTGAGTGGAGACATTTTTTCCCCTCTTACCAGCAACAGGCTGAGGAACAAACCCCAACTATCACCCAGGGAAGGATGCTTCTGTTCCAATGGTCAGTCATTTGCAGGACAAAATGATCAGGCAATGAAATATGCATGCAGGTATTAGTCACCAGACTACATGATTCAACTCTGAAACTTCCAGCCCTGGGCAAAAGAGATTTCTTTAGGGGCTTTTCCATGGGCCAGTTTTCAGTTCAGTAAACCTTGACAGCCAAACGGAAATTTTCCATGCTTCTCCGTAAAAGGTCAGCAAAACATTTGGCATTATTAAAATTCCACAAAAGGCAGCTGAGCAGAAAATCAGTGAGGAAAGCAAATGTTTGGTTTTTTTTCCTGCATTCACTGTGAGAGGACAGTAAATTAAGACAAAAAAAAAAGGGAAAGATGATATTTTGGCTGGGCAAATTCTGCATATCCCCACCCACTAACCCTGAGAAATGCTGTTGGCCTGAGCAATCAGGACTGGTATGGGTAAGTAGGTTTCTGTAAGAAATTGATTTGGGGGCAGCCAGGTGGTATGGTGAGTAAAGCAACCTGCCCTGGAATCAGGAGGACTTGAGTTCAAATCCAGCCTCAGACACTTGACACACTTCCTAGCTGTGTGACCTTGGGCAAGTCACTTAACCCCAATTGCCCTGCCTTCCCCCCTCCAAAAAAAATTGATTGGGTGTCACCTCTTAACCAGTACCTAGCTCATGCCCTGGACCAGTGTTCAAACCATTTCTGATTGACCAAATAATGTCTCCTCTTTGAATCTCAGTTTCTTATCCACAAAACAAGAATCGAGGACTAGATCAAGTCTGAGGGGCCTGCAAGCTCTAATTCTACGATGTTGTAATCCTAAAATCCTATCAATTGAACCAGAAATGCCAAGCAGAAAAAGGTAGTGAGTCAGACCTGAATTCAAGCGTCAACTCTACTTTACTAGTCTTGGAGATAAGGGCAAATCACTTTACCTCTTTGAGTCTCAACCAACTTGCTTGTCAAATGGGAATAATAGGACCTTCCCTGCCTTTCTCATAGGATTGTTGCAAGGACCCAATGGGGGAATGCGATCACTCTTTGTTGGCGTTTTTTGAAAAAAAAAGAAAGAGTCACAAAATGAAAAGGTGACAGCCTGGCCATGTTTGCTCTGGTTAGATCCGACTTCAGGATTGTATTCAGCTGTGGGAACCACATTTCGGAAGGGATATTGTCAAGGAACAAGTAAGATAACTTGGATAGAGAAGCTACTTGAAACTGCCTTTCAGCTTGGTGCAGCAGAGAGAATTCTAGATTATTAGTCATGGAACCTGGGTTTGAATTCTGTTTCTGGGCTTACTACCACTATGATCTTGAAAAAGCGGTTTAGCCCTATTAGGTCTCAGTTTCCACGTCTTTAGAATGTTGGACTTGCCTACACGATGGCCAAAGTCCTTTCCAACTCTGAGATTCTATGATCCATTTAGCCATTCAGGAAACACTTAACAAGTACCTCCTCTATGTTAGACTATTATGTTAGAATTCCAGTTAGAATACTAAAGAAACAAGAAGGTTAATTTCTTCTATTAAATGAGGGGATTGTTCTAGAATCAGGGGTGTGACTTCAGGGTCCCACAGGTTCCCAGATCAAAGGTGTCAAACATGCTTCCAAAGTGCAGACCTGAGCCAGATTAAAATGTAATTGGGAAAATTTGGCAAAATAAATAAAAATACAATAAAACATAGATTATGTTCATTCGTGGTTTTCTAAATCAGTATGCAGCCAGCTGGGATCTGTTTCTACCTGACCTTGACACCACTAGTTTAGGTGATCTCTGGCTTCCCTTCTAGCTCTGACTTCTATGGTCCTCTTAGAAGCCCATGATCCCAGAGTTTAAGGTGAGTAGGGATAAAGGAAGTTGTATCATTGTAGACCCTCTAAAAGGAAATAGGAAAGCATTCAGTTTTAGAATCTAAGAGAATCCTAAAATTTCAGAAGTGGAAGGGATCTAGAGGTCAGCTAGCCTAATCCCCACATATTATTGAGTCAGAGAGCAAGGCCCCCAAAAAGATTCGCCCAAGGCCACAAGGGTAGTGAGTAGCAAGCTGGGATTCAAGCATCTTGATTCCCTGTATAATGTTCTTTGATGATACCTGGTTGCCCTGATTAGGCAATGGAATCCTCAGTAGCCTCAGGCATCTCCTCTTCTAGTAAAACCCAGTCTTTCTGCATCTTCTTGGGAGGAGGGAAGAGGGAAAGGAGAGGAAAAAGGAATAAGCATTTGTATAGCACCAGGCTCTGTGCTAAGTGCTTTATGAATATCTCATTTTATCTTACCAGACTGGTGTCCCATTCTTCCAGTCCCAGGCTATCAGGTAAATAAAGCCATATTATTAGTGGGTGTCAATGGATTGGTGTGTCTTATTTCTCTTTTTTTTGCACTTAAAAAGTCTTTAAACAGCCCTTTACTCAAAGGAAGGATTATCTAATGGCACAAAGGATGGAAAGGGTGGCTCCTTATGCGTGGCAATTTAACAAGCCCTCATCTTCTGGGGCATCTGAAATATGGACTATCAAAGCTGCGCCAAATGCACAGGTGAATGGGGAGAAGTGTAGGGGAAAAAAAGTTCTTTTAAGATACATGTTTCTATAACACATATATGTGGGTATATACAGGATGTCCCTTAGTGCAGTATGCACTAAGACATTTGAGACATCCTGTATATTTATGTGTGATAGAGTCATCATTTGATAGAGTGCTGGGCATGTGGAGCTTGGAAGACCTGGGTCAAATCCTATCTCTGAGTCTTACTAGCTCTTTGACCTTGAGCAAGTCACTGGGCTTCTCTGTGCCTCAGGAAGCTCCCTCGTGTTTCTCTACTAAGTCATCCTCCAAATTAGCTGGAGGTCTCACCCGGAATCACAGATTGCTTCTCTATTTTGAAAATTCAGTGATAAATTTAGTGATCTTTATATAGGCATTGAAATCAACAAATTGACAATAAAGCCATACATAAAACCATAAACATTAAACAACAAATAGTTTGCTAAAAGCATACATATGTTTTTTATATAAACTTAACTAAATAGTGGCTAGCTTGCTGTTGCAACTAATAGAGTGCCTGGAATCAGAAAGAGTCATCTCTGAGTTCCAATCTGGCCTCAAATACTTACTAGTTGTGTGACCCCGGGCAAGTCACTTAGCCCTATTTGCCTCAGTTTCCTCATCTGTAAAATGAGCTGGAGAAGGAAATGGCAAAACACCTCCAGTGTCTTTGCCAAATAAAACCAAAAAACAAAAACCCAAAGGGTCATAAAGAATCAGAGATAACTGAAAAAAGACTGTATTACATGGATATACCACAATTTTCTCAGCTCTTCCCTAAGTCTTTGGCTATATAAGAGCGGCAGGACACTTTGAGCCTGTGATCCTACCAAGGACCAGGAACAGAACCAGGCACAGGCTTATTTCAAAGGGCGGCATCTTGGACATGACTCTTCATCCCACCTTTCTCCCTTTACAAAGTTAACTACCTATAGGAAAGCAAGTAACTCTCTCATGGCCCAATTCCAGAGAGTTTTGTCTTGCTAGAGGAGCATGCACACCGGATCTGAGCAACTGCTATGGAGAGGCTATTGTCAAGCTATTAAATGCTTGAAAAGGAGAGAATTAAGGAAAGGTTTATGCTTATGTTCCCCATGGTGTTTCTAATCACACTGTAAAAGTCTCTAGCTCGAAGTTTAGTTAGAGTTCCCAAGAAAATATCACAGAACATCTAGATAATTTCATCCTTCAGCCTAAAAGGTCCCATTGCTGGCAAGGATGGGATCTCATTCACGGGACTGAAAATATAAGGAATTGAACAAATGCTGACAGAGAGGCTCCAATGAGAACCTGGGGAAGATTATTGGGCCACTGCCTAAAATTAGAGGAGGGGAGAGAAAAGGTGGAGGCAGCTAGGCAGTGCAGTGGTTAGAGAGATGGACCTGGAGTCAGAAGACTCATCTTCAAATCCGGCCTCAGACATTTACTAGCTGAGTGACCCTAGCAAAGTCACTTAACCTTGTTTGCCTCCATTTTCTCATCTGTAAAATGATCTGGAGAAGAAAATGGCAAACCACTTCAGTATTTCTGCCAAGAAAATCCCTTATGGGGTCATGAAGCGTCTGATACAACTAAAACAATTCAACATTAATAATAACAAAAGAGGAAATCTTGTCTGTCCAAGCCACCTCCTGCTATCCTAGAACTTGCTCTGCATTCTGAATGCTCTTCCTGGTGTTTTCCTATTTGAAAAGGCTGACTTCTTTAGTTGGAACCACATCTCATTCTTTCCTCTCTCCCTGAAAATTTTAATTAGGGGAGCAAGGGGAAGACTTTCAATTTATTTTGTTAATCAATGAATTATTCTGGTTCTGTCAGCAACTACCTATGTGACTGGGCAAGTCCATCCCCTTCTCCTCCCTCTCAATTGCCTCATTTTTAAAGTGAGCAGACTGGGCTAGATGACCTCTTAAGATCCTTCTAGTTCTGTCATTCTATATTTATGTTCTAAATCCCCATAAGTTCTAACATTCTATGTTCTATGGTACCTTTCACTTTGGCCCATGGTCTAAGGCCTCTTCCAGTATTGACATTTGATAATCTATAGTCTATGGTTTGAAGCTCTGACATCCCACAGTCTACATTTTAAGGTCCCTTCTACCTTTAATATTTTGCATACTATGTTCTAAGGTCCTTCCATCTCTCAGAGTCTATAGTTCTGGTTCTATGGTCTGTTTCCACATGTAAGTTTTATGACCCTTAAAAGGATGAATTTGTATCTTTACATCAGGAATGATACCTGACACAGAGTAGAAATACAAAAAAAATAAGTAATTAATTTAGTTTTCCAGGTAGATTCCTCTGCTGGAAAGAATGATTTCCCACTGATAACTGATTATCCAGTTGGCTTCTGAGTAGTATGGTACAATAGAAAGATCCCTGATGCTGGAGTCAAAAGTTCTGTCTTCGAATCTCACTCCTGATACTGCCTGTGTGGCTTTAGACAGGCCACTTAACTTTCTTGGTCCTCAGTTTCCTCATCTGCAAAATGCAGAGGTTGAACTAGACAGCCTCTGAAGTACTTTTCAGCTCTACATCTATGATCCTATCTAGGATCCTCTAGATCCTTTGTCAATCTATGATTAAAAGGAGTTGTGAATGGGCCTGAACAAGAGGTTTGCTAGAGCCAGCCACTGATGAGATCTAATTATTAAATTTTCGGTGTGAATATTTACACCTCCAAAATCAGCAAATGCTACAATCAGGGCATGGTCTTTTTAAAAAAAATTCATCTAGACTTAAGAAAATAATGGAAAAAAATATGAATAGTGCAGCTTAAATTTAAAAGTGGGCAGCTAAGTGGCACAGTAGATAGAGTGCTAGGCCTGAAGTTAGGAGGACCTGAGCTCAAATGCAGCCTCAGACATTTACTAGCTGTATGACCCTGGCCAAGTCATGGAACTCTGTTTGGCTCAATTTCCTCATCTGTAAAATGAGCTGGAGAAGGAAATGGCAAAACTACTCTAGTATCTTTGCCAAGAAAACCTCAAAATGGCATCATGAAGAGTCAGACATGACTAAAAACCATTGACAACAACAAAAAACTTTAAAGTGTATCATGAGGACGTCTCTTTTTTTCTGGTTGTTAAACGTTTACCAACACTGACCTGATAACTTTCTGGATAAAATGCTCATCAAGGTTCAATCAAATTGCTAAGAGCCAAGATACTGTCTCCTTTCATGTTTGATGATAGTCCCATTATGGGCCCTCGAATTGAAAGAGGTCATGATCGTGCTTCCTATTTCATAGGTTTCATCGGATCCAAGCTGGAAAGGAATTTTAGAGATCATCCAATCCAATTCTCTGATTTTATTGATGGACTAAGGTCCAGAGAGAAATAGTTACTTGCCAATTATCCCAAATCTAGTAAGTAGCAGGGCTGGGAATTGATCTCAGATCCTCAAATTCTGAATGCAGAGCTTTTTTTCACCACATCACAATGCCTGGTTATTGGGCAGAGGAAAAGGAAGGACAGAGAGGGCAAGCGTAGAAGGTCGTGCAGAAAATGTATAGTGGGATTCAAACCTGAAACTGTGGAAGACTTGGCACCTTGTATAGTCTGGAGTGGAAGGAGGAGAAAGGGAGGGGAGTTCTACGTCTCATTCTTAACTCACTTTGGTCCTTCAGGGTCCCAGGATAGGTACAGGCAGTGACTAATGGCCCTAAGAATTGTGCCTAGATGTTGGCAACTGCCACTCCAGATCTGTGGAGATACTAGAAAAGAGACAGAATCTCTGCTACTCTTGGATAATTTGAAATTTTTCTAGGTATTTTTTCTTTTTTTTCTTGCAAAAGAAGAACTTGAATTTCAGTATATGATCATTTTGCTTTGTCACCAGCACCTGACAAGCTTCCCCACATTTAGCCTAGGAGTCAGCCTGTTCTACCCATTCAGACCAATGAGCCAAGAATGGAAAAAAAAAAGATGCAGAAAAGGAAAGGCCCAAACCTAGTCAAATAGCGAAAGCAGACTGGGAAGAAGTAATCATATTCTAATTGACTATTCTCTAATGGAATCAATTAATTCGCAGCCACAAAAAGCATCAGCTAATTTGTGGTTAATGGTGTTTAAAAGATAAACAACATATATTAAATCTATTGATTCTAATCCCCCTTTCTATTCTGTCAGTGGTGACTGCTCTGGACTCATATTATGTCCATTTTGTAAAACACCACATGAAAAAGATGAGGCAAGTATACTTCAGATAATTAAAAATATGTTGGTAACAGAAGCAGAGACTTGCATGAGTGAGATTAATGTCCAGGTAAATGAAACATACAATAATCTTAAAGCATCTAATTCAATCCTTACCTAAAACATGAATCCACCTCATGATATCCCTAACAAATAGTCAACTAGATTCTAGTTAAATATCTGTACTATTAGAAAATTCACTAACCTATCTCCAAGCCCAGAAGGAGACTCACTCTATTTTGGGGTGGCTCTAATTGCTAATGTGGCAAATGGATTATCTAGGTAACACACCAACCCAATGGCCCTTGGAGTACTTTGATATATAATCATAACTGACCCTAGCTTGCATGTAATTTTTAAAAATTGTTCTTCATCTTTCTATCTCTAGATTTAAGTACAGGAGTAGGATATATAGCATCAAAGTCAGCTAGCACACTGATGGTAAATTCTTCAACTTGAAAAGGCTACAAGCCAAGACCAAAGTGGAGGGAGTGTTGGTGCATGACTTTCTGTTTGCAGATGATTGTGCATTCAATGCAGACTCTGAAACTGAGATGCAACAAAGTATGAATTGATTCTCTGCTACTTGTGCTAATTTTGGCCTAACAATTAATAGCAAGAAAACACCAGTGCTCACACCCTGCCATACGTGGAACTATTGGTTACAGCAAATGGAGAAGTTTTGGATGCTGTGGATAAGTTTGCTTACCTTGGTGATATTCTTTCTAGGGATGTACACATTGATAATGAGGTTGATATACATATTATGAGAGCTAGTTCAGTGTTTGGGAGGCTCCGAAAGAAAGTGTGGGAGAGAAAAGGTATTAGATTGACTGCCAAACTGAAGGTTTACAGAGCTCTTTGTTGTATGCCTGTGAAATCTGGACAGTCTACTGGCGCCATGATAGGAAACTGAATTACTTCCATTTGAATTGTCTTAGGAAGATTCTGAAAAATAGCTGGCAGGATAAGGTACCAGACACTGAGGTCCTTTCTCTGACTAAACTTCCAAGGATTCAAAGTCTATTGAAGAGAACGCGATTACAGTGGACTGGCCACATTGTTCAAATGCCAAATGTATGCTTGCCTAAAAGACTATTTTATGGAGAACTGCACAGGGCAAGCATTCACATGGTGGTCAGAAGAAGCGATATGAGGACACTCTCAAGGTTTTTCTTAAGAACTTTGGAATTGATTATGTGACCTGGGAGACACTGGCACAGAACTGCCCAGCATGGCATTCCCATATCAGAGAAGATGCTGTGCTCTATGAGCAAAGTAGAATTAAAGTATCTTGAAAGACATGTGAGATGCAGATTTAGAGAATCCACTCCAAATGTTCACCTAGGCTATTTGTGCCCAACTTGTGGTACAGCATTCTGAGCTTCAGATGCATAGTAACTTGTCTCTAACATAGTGACATCATTTTGGTCCTTTTTAAGAACTAAGGATAACAACTACAACCATGGGAGTAGAATATAAAAGACCCCTAACAAATGTTTATTGAATGTGACTTGAATTTAGTTTACTGCCTTAGTCAAACTTTAACTGTACACATTAGGTTCATTATATCTATTCCTTTCCTTGTCCCTCACTCCTGCCCTGAATACTGTGCCCACTCCTCTCTGCCGGTTGAAATCCACCCATCATTTAGGGCTCAATCAATTAACAACCATTTGTCAAGGCTTACTATGTGCTAAGCTCTGGGCTGAGTGCTGGGGATACAATGAAGGAAAAAAATAGTCCCTACCCTCAAAGAGATTGCATTCTAAGGGGAGAGGTAACATGTAAATACATTGGTAAATAAGAAGATACATATTTTTTCTACATATTCATATAGATTATATATATATATATATGTATCTATGTGTATATATACTACATATATTTTGTGTATATATGTACACACACACACACACACAAACACACACACAAGACAGAGCAAGTAAAAGGAAGATGATTTTAGAAGGAAAGGCTCAAGGATTTGGCTGGACCAGGTAAGATCTACAGAATCCAACATTTGAGCTGGGTCAAGAGACAGAGCATTTCAGGCATGGGGAAAGGGTCAATGCAAAGGCAAAGATGGGAGAGGAGGGAGCAGTTATCTTCTTCAAGTAACAGGAAGCAGAGCAGTGTCAGTGGATCATAGGCTGAAGGGAAGTAAAATGGAAGAAGACAGGAAAAGTGGGAGGCGGCCGGCTTGCGAAGAGCTTTAAATCAAACAAAGCACTCTTATCAAAACTTTTAGGAATAACCTATGAGTTCAATGGCTTGCTATGGATCACAGGACTTATATTGAGAAGAGACTTTAGAGATCTTCCAACCCAAAATAATTCCATTCAGTTCAACAAACTCTTAATAAAGGCCTAAGGTGTCTAGGGAGCTTTTCCAGGTGCTAGAAGAAGAAATACATGCACAGATAAAACAACCCAATTCCCTCAAGGAGCTTACACACTATTGAGGATATAGTAAGCATACAAATCAGTAAATACAATATAATTTGATGAGAGAGAGAATATTAATGACTAGAGGGGATCATAGAAGGTTTCTCAGATGAAGTAGCACATGAGTTGAGCACTGCAAAAAGAACAGGGATTCTGAAAAGTGGAGGTGAAGAGGGCATGGGCTCCAGGCACTGGTCACCAATGCCAATTCATGGGGATAGGAAATGGAACAGCAGCTTCCAGGAACTGCTTGCCTGGGCTATAGAACTCATGAAGATGAATAATATAAAATAAGTGTGGAAAGGTAAGTTAGAGTCCAATTTCCACATTCTGCAGATAAGGAAATAGACCCCCAGAGGGGACCCTCCTTGCTTAATAGCCCTCAAGTAGTAGATAGCAGAGCCAGGGTTAGAAGCCAGCGACTCTGATGCTCAAAGCTAGTGTCCTTTCTACTCTATCACGTTGCAGTTTATTCATCTACTTTATTCTTTTTCACATTGAAACTCCCTAAATAGACTATAAGCTTCCTGAAGGCAAACCTGCATCTTATACCTTGTACCCATCACTTGCACAGGATTGTTGTTAGTGCTTAGTCATTTTAGTCTTTCTGATTCTTTGTGACTCTATTTTTGGAGTTTTCATGGCAAAGAGACTGGAATGGTTCACCATTTCCTTCTCTAGGTCATTTTATAGAAGAGGAAACTGAGGCAAACAGGGTTAAGCGACTTTCACAGGACTACTCACATAGTAAACAACTCAGGATAGTGAAAAAGCTCTGCTCTTGCAATGAGTCCTGGGCACAAGTCCTAACCCAGTACTTATTAGCGGTGTAACCCTAAGCAAGTAACAACCTCCCTTAGACTCGGTTTCCTTACTTTTTAAAGGGGGATTATGATACTCTCACTACCTATGCCACAGGGTTATTTTGAGGAAAGCACTTTGTAAACCTTAAAGTACTATATAGAAATGTAAGGTCACAGAGGCATGAAGTAAGAGGGTACCTCAGGGTCATCTTGTCCAGACTTCCTTGAATAGGAATCCCTTCTGCATTGCTTTGGACTGTCTCCCATCTAGGCCTCTTTTCTTCTCAGCAGTAGCTTTGAGATAGCATTAGAAAGTCCCTTTATCAGCAACCTAGGAGTGTAACTCACCTGTGCCTGGAGATTTGAATTCATTTAAAAGTAGTTGTCACTCTTATTTACTATTTAGCTTCTCTCTAAGTGTGATAGAATACGTAGATAACCAGATACCTATATCGTGCCACTCAACAAAAGGATATTGATCTGGTTCTTGAGACCTGGGCTCCCCTCAAAGTCCTTATGCCAACCTTATGCCAAGCATGTCTTTGGGCAACTGATTCAACCTCTTAGCGCCCCAACCTCTCCATCATGGACCCATAATATCACCACATGGGACCAATAATATCACCTTGCCTACATGCTTACTGTGAGGATGAGATGAGAAAGAGGTTAATAATTAAGTGAGAATTCTAGTTAGTTGGTTCTCATTAAATTTTTTGGTTGTGGCTTGAGACCTTTATTTAATAGGCAGGTATCCAAACCCATGGCGCTCTCCTTAGCTCTCCTCAACCTAAGTCACATTCCATTACCTTTTGAATTTATTCAAAATGTTTTTCCCTTTTCCTGTCCATCCCTCTATTCCCATTGCTTTGGCACCAGTATGTTGGCCACAGTGGGTGTTCAATCAATGTTCGTTGGCTGAACTGAATATGAGATGGCTCATTATCAGTAAAGGACTTAATTTACTTCCTTTTATGCAAGGAAGTGTTTGCACACTGAATAGGGTGCCATATCCTTGAAATTAAACAGTCTCCAATGTGATGGGCAGATCTTCCCTGGGGAGAAGGGAAGAGGCGGGTTATCAGAGGGCATGGACCAGAATTGTAAAGGATGAAAAGGCAGCGATGGGTTGAGGGCTCTACTACTGGAAAGAGAATCCATATGGATGAGATAATAAGTTCCATAAAATATTGAAGAACAAGTATGATTAAGTGGCAAGATATCAAAGTGGCCTGTGTACCAAAGGATAGATTTCAGAGACTAAAAACCCTGTTATTATTGCAGTCTTCTTATACCAACCCAGAGGGAAGAAACATCATGTTAACTGAGACAAAAGATGCTAATACATGATTCCCCCACCCCAAGAACTCAACTATATATCATTTTATTTATTTCAATTGCTCTTAGTAAATAATTCTGCCTTAAAGAGTTATTATGTACTCTCTACACCTTGTTTGAGTGAATAATTAAAACACCACATGATGTAGTTAAAGATGCACTGGATTCAAAGTCAAAAGATTTGGATTTCAGTCCTGGCTAGGGACCTAACTTACTGCATAACCTTGGGTAACTTTCTTAACCTCTCTGATTCATAGAGATCATCCAATTTTACTTCCATTTTAGAGATAAGACTGCTAATATTTCTTCCAACTCTAAGATTATACACTTACTGCACAGATATCCCAAAATGCCCTAAGATGTGCTCACCACAATGCTTTTCCTTATTTTTTACTCCCACCAATCACCTCCCAACCCCAGGGGAGGAGATTCCTTGATCTTTCTTGGCAATACATTCCTGTTTCTAAAAACACTCATTTCCAGGAGGTTCTTGATTTCTAATCCTTCAGCTAAAGCTCACTTTGTCTGGAACCCAACTTGGCAAGTACAAAGAAATGCAGCCTGAGGTTTCAGAAAAACCTGGAAAGACCTGCATAAACTGATGCTAAGTGAACTGAGCAGAACCAGGAGAAGACTGTATACAGCCACAGCAACATTGTGCAGTGACTGACTTTGATAAACTTAACTCTTCTCAGCAATGCGAGGATCTCAAGGTCTCTCTGAAGAATTTTGGAATCGATTATGAGACACGGGAGATTCTGACACAGGACTACTCAGCATCAAAGAAAGTGCTGTGCTCTAAGAGCAAAGCATAATTGCAGTAGCTTGAAAGAAACATGAGATGAGCAAATTTAGAGACATCTCCACCCAAATGCTTATATGGACTATTTGTGCCCAATCTGTGGTAGAGTCTACCAAGCTCGTATTGGTCTGATCAGCCACAGGCCAGCACACTATACTTTGACCCCAACATTGGGATGTCATTTTGGTCCTCTTCTAGCACAAAGGACAACAACCAACCAGCTAAGCACAATGCCTGGCCCTTATCCAATCTATTGATGATTTCCGATTTATCCTGTATATAGCTTGTCTGTACATAGTTGTTTGCATGTTGTCTCCCTAATAAGATGTGAGTTCCTTGAGAGCAAGGACTGTCTTTTGTCTTTCTTTGTATCCCCAGTGCTTACCACAATGCCTGGCATGTAGTAGGCACTTAATAAATGTTTATTAACTGTGTTGAGGGTACTATATGAGGTACTGAATATATAAAGACTAAAATGAAAAACAGTCCCTTCCCTCAAAGAACTAACATTATACTAGGAAAAGATAAGATAAATACACAAATAACAACATAAGGCAGAATGTAATAAATATCATAAACTGCATACAAAAATGAGAGGAAACATGGGTACAATGGAAAGAGCATTATTTGTTTTAGAATCAGAAGACTTGGATTTTACCATCATCTGGCAATAACACTGGTTAGCTTTGTGACCTCAGGCAAATCACTTAACTTCCAATTCATTAAACATTTATTAAGTGTCTACTGTGTGCTAGGCACTTTGCTAAGCCCTAGAGATATAATTAATAAATTTTTTTTAAAAAGTCCCTGTCCTCAAGGAGCTTACAATCTAATGGGGGGCAGGGAACAACACACAAAAGGAAGCAATAAAGGAGAGGTGGGACCCCAGTGGAAGCATCTAATTTTGTGGAGTTGAAAAACCAGCCAGGGCAGCAGAGACAGAGAGGAACGAGTCTGAAAGTCCAGTTTTTGCCCCATAACAGAAGGCACTGGAAGGAGTTTGATACTTAATCCCCTAGCCCTCCAATCAGACAAAAGAGAAGGCTAAAGGAGGTGGTATCAGTCAAGACTTGAATTAGCAGCATGGTGATGAAATAAGAGGTAATGAGCTTCACCTGGGAGGGGCATCTTGTTCAGTAGAGTTGAAAAAACAGGAAGGGCAGCAGATGAAGAGTGGAGTAAGCCTCTATCAAGCTTGTTTTTCTTTATTTATAATATGGGGTTAATAATCTTTACCCTGTTTATCTCAAGATGGTTGTAAAAATTAAACGAATCAACTTATGTGGAGCATTTTAATTTTGTCCTTTTTAAATTGGTGTATTTGTTGTGAGTATTTGTTGAATTAATATCACAAGGGCCTAGAGAAAAAGCATTTTTTCATCCAGGTGACCTCATGAGCTACGCTTTACCACAGATTCAGAGCTAGAAAGAGTTAGACATTCAGCTTCCCCAAATTACAGAAGAGAAAGCAAGAAGCTAATTAGCCAAAAAACCAGCCTGCAGCAAATTCAGTTGGGAATCATAGGGAGTGGGGCAAGGAAATGGTACAAAGTACATTTGACCATAGGTATCATTGCTCTAGGAGAGAGGGTGACCAAACTATGGGAGAGACTGGCCCTCAGCCCTGTGAAAGTTTGATGGAAGGTAGGTCCCCAGAAGAGGGTTATCACTGCAATAGCACCTCAGAAGTAGAGGTGGGGAGCTGATACAACATCCACTGCTGGAGGACTAGGAAGGAGGCTAGGTATGGAGATAGTCATCACCATGGGGAAGAGGTAAGTCATACCCAGTGGAAAGACCCATTCACCTCCAGCCAGTCATGGTACTAGAGGAAGCTGAGATCCATAGAAGGTACTATGGTACAGCAGAAAGACCATTAGGTTTGGAGTCAGGGAATCTTGGCTCAAATCTTAGCTGTGCTTTTTAAACATCTGTTGTGATTCACCTCACTGCCTCTGATTTCTCAGAAACTAAAGAGATTGGACTGAATAACATTGAAGGTCCCTTATAACTCTAAAATCTATATTTCTAGAAAAGGGGAAACTACAGAGTCACAAATCATTTGACTCTAATATGCCAAATAGGAAAATGACAATTGTTTGGGAAACTTACAGGAAAATAGGGACGTAAATACACTGCTGGTGGAGTATTGAATTGGTTCTGCAATTCTGGAAAGCAATTTGGAACTTCCTCAAAGTTACCAAACTATCCATATACTTTGACCCAGCAATACCACTACTAAGCTTATATTCAGAAGAGATAGAAATGGAAAGGGTCTCATGTGTGCAAAATATTTGCAGCAGTTTTTTTATAATAGAAAAAAAATGAAAGTAAAGAGATACCTATCAATTAGGAAATGGCTAAACAAGTTGTGGTATATGTGTATAATAATATTAGAGTACTATAAGAAATGGCAAAAGAGATGAGTTCAGAGAAATCTTTGAAGAGTTGTATAAACTGATGCATAGTAAAGTGAGTGGTACCAGGGAAAAATTATACAACGACATTATAAAGGAAGATAACTTTGAAGGACTTAAAACCTCGATCAATGCAATGACCAACCATGATTCTAGGAAATGGATGTTGAAGTATCCTGCCCACCTCCTGAGAAAGAGATGATACACTCAAAGTATAGGATGAGACATGTTTTTGGACACAGACAGTGTGGGAATATATTTTGTTTGACTCTGCATATGTTATAATTTTTTTAACTTTTGTTTTTGAGGGAGAAAGCAGGGCAATTGGGGTTAAGTGACTTGCCTAAGAACACACAGCTAGTAAGTGTGTCAAGTGTCTGAGGTTGGATTTGAACTCAGGTCCAGTTTGACTCACTGTGCCACCTAGCTGCCCCTGTTATAATTTATTTAATGGGGGAGGGAAGTGGGAAGGAGAAGAGAGATTTGAGATAGGTTGCCCCACCAAAAAAAAAAAAGAAGAAAAAAAGATGGATGTTGTAGCATTTTTTAATTCATAGAAAAGAACAAAGTGAAGGCTAGAAAGAAACAAAAAGTAGGACAATTTTGAAACTTATATGTCAAATTTATCATATATTTAAAAGAAAAAAGCTTCATATAATAGAAATTCACAGGTTCACATGCTCTTTTTTTCTATTCAACTCTGAATGTGAAAATGCTTATTTTATTTGGTGTTGGAATTCATAATAAAAAATTTAAAACAAACAAAAAAGCCTAAATCATGCTGATCTCAAGTCCAACATGAGTCAAATGTTTCTGTAGAGCTTCCAGAATATATTTTTACCAGCTTATCTGCTCCTCCTATTTCCATCATCCATTCACCTTGATTACCCAATTGGCATGAACAGGCAAAGCCCAGTAGAAATCATCCTAATTCTGGTAATTGCCTGAGTGGTTTGTTTGGAGTGTTCGGGGAGGACTGGAACCTCTGGTGGAAGGGCTTGCTCATCCACCTTTGGTGTCCACCTTTCATCCAATTCTCACTTGTGGCTCCAGGAAGCTGTAGCATGTGCAGCAACCACCACTCCCCCACCCTCCCACCCCCAAGGAGGCAGATGGACTAAACCAGGTTGAAGGTAACTGACAAACCTCAAACCCATTGGTGAGTTAGGGGGATGCCTACCCTAAGCATGTGAAGACTTCCCCTGGTGAAATGGGTGGATAAGAACAATTTTTTCCAATGGCTGTGAAAGCAGTTGAAATAGGCATTGTAGAGAGATTAGAACTTCCTTAAACATGTAAGATACCAAGTTCATCCCAGGCTATTGCCAGCCATCCCAGCTTTTGTCTTGCCACTGGACTTTGATGACTGAGGAAAAGAGAGTGAGGCTGACAATTTTGTGCAACTCTGCCTCATTTAAATCCAGTTCATGCACAAGTCAAGACACGTCATTGGTCCTTGTCAACTGTACCGGAACGAGCCTCTAACCTGGGGTTGGCCAGAGCTAAACAGAGCAGTCCAGAAGCAGGTGTGTCCAGGGATTAAACAGAAATTTAATTCCAGAGTGAGGAAACTGCATTCGAGCAGAAGCCCACCCCTCCTGAGAAGGAGGGCTTAACATGCTGGGGCAAAGGCAGGTCTTATAGACCTAAAAACCACAAGTGGGCTAGACCATGACACAATCATTCTTCGCAGTTCCCATGGCAGGCTCATGCGTGGACAATGCAGGTGCTCCTGGGTCCTATGGGAATAGTTCTTAAGTTGATTGTCTTAAGAGTTGTTGAGTCTTGTGATTATTTAGCAGGGTACAGAACCAGAGTTAGCATGGCAGAAACAAGAGTGCAGCTCCCGGTTTGGTTCACTTAGCAGTTATAAGAAACAGGGATTGTAAGCATGTCAAGAGATGTGATGGATGGCTTTAGGCTGCAAAATCATAAATCTCTCAGTGAACACCTGGTGCTGGTCAAAGCAATATACTTTGCCAGTGGGTGAGATCATCCAGAGTGCAAAGGATTGTTGTTATGCCAAGCTCAGGGCACAGCCTGCTTGCTGGGCCTTAGCCTTGGGAAACAAGGTATCTCCAAAATATATTCACATCCCCTCTGAAGGAAGAACAGCAGTTGCCTGAGTCACCTTGCCAATGTGTCAGGTAATGAGGAGGAAAGCACGTCCTAAATTTGCTTTAAGAAAGCATCCAAAATGAAAGTCATATTCAAAGACATGGATGGGCCATAATCAAAGAGATCTGGAAGTTATAAAATCACCTAGGGACAGGAAATCCAGGGAGGTGATGTTACAAGGGCCCCAACACAGTTTCCAGGTGCAGGATAATAGCCAATTGATCAGCTAATCAAGAAGCCTTTAGAAAATAGAATCACAGACCTTCAGTGTTTGGAGAGACCTTAGATGTCATCTAGTATAATCGTCTCATTTTGCAGATGAGAAAGTTGAGGCACAGTGCCCAGCTCAAGAATCTTCAATGGCTTTGCATTTAAAGACCTTCTCAGAGTGGGTCTGGCTTGTCTTCTCAGATCTGTGTCACGTTACTGCCTTTCTTACCTTTCACACTCTAGCTAAAGTGGCCTGCTTGCCAATACATATCCAATCCCAGCATTCCATATCTTCCTGCCTCCATGCCTTGAAGACCAGTTCAAGGAGGGAGGAACCTACTACCTCTTGAAGTAGCCCATTCCACTTTTAGACAGGTCTACTTGTTAAGAAAATTTTCTTGACATCAAGGCTCTTTGCAATTTCCACCCATTGCTTCTGGTTCTACTCTCTAGGGTCAAACAAAACAAATCTAATCCTATCTCTGCATGACAGTCCATCAAATGCTTGAAGACAGCCATCATCTTCCCATCTTCCCCTGATAGTTTTCTCTTCTCTAGGCTAAACCTGCCAACTTCCTTCAACTGATGCTTACATGACACGGACTCGAGGTTTCTTGGATTCACATTACCCTGATTTCTTTCCTCTGGACGTTTGCCAACTCATCAGTCTCCTTCTTAAACCATGGTATCCAGAACTGAACACAATACAACACATGAGGTCTGATGAGGACAGAGTACAGTGATTCTACAACCACCCTATTCCTAGAAATGATGCCTTTCGTAATGAAATCCAAAATTATGTTAGCTTTTTTGACTGCCACATCACTGCTGACTCATAATGAGCTAGCAATCCACTAAAACTCCTCAATCTTTCCTAGAAAAGCTGCTGTCTAATCATGTCTTCCCCTTGTTGTACTTATAAAGTTGATTTTTATGGTACTCAATTGCAAGACTTTAGATTTATCTCTATTGATTTTCATCTCATTAGATCCAGCCCAAAGCTCCATCTCAGGGGTCAGCAAACTCCAGTCTACCTATTTTTGTATGGCCCATGAAATAATAAAATATTATTTTAAAATATTAAAACCATTTTTAGTCTGTAGACTGTATTTAAAAAAGGGGGTTGGGGATCAGGCAGTATTTGGCATCAGGACTTAAATTCTGGACCCTTTTCAGCCTATCAAGATTCTTTTGGATCCTAACTCTATCCTATACACTGTGTTATGGGATACTCTCTCCCATCTTTGTGTCAGCTACAAATTTAATTAGCATGCCAACTATGCCTTGATCTAAGTAATTGATAAAAATGTTAAGTAAGCACTGGGCTAAGTCCAGATCCCTGGGGTACTTCACTGCTACTAAAAACCACTCTTTGAATCTAGCCATCCAATCAATTTGGAGTCCCTCTAATTGTATTATCATCTAGTCTGTATTTCTCTAGCTTCTCCATAAAAATGGTATAATAGATAGATAGATAGATAGATAGATAGATAGATAGATAGATAGATAAAATAGTCAAAGAATATGAAGTTTTCAAAAGAAGACTTCTGAATGATAAATGACCATATGAAAACATGCTTCAAATCACTAAGAGGATTGCCAAGTAAAATAATTTTGTGGTTTCAGCTCATAATCAACAAATCAACTTGGAATCACATAAAAAAAGTTACTCAACTATCCATACCCAGAAATCCTGGGCATATAACCCCAGGAAGCCAAAGAAAAAAATAAGTGTCTAATATATGTATACTAAAGTATTTATAACATCACTTTTTGGGGTAGCAAAGAACTGGAAACAAGGTGGGTGCCCATCAATTAAGAACTTTTTTTTAAAAAACTATGATATATAAATGTAACAGAATATTATCAAGCAGTGAAAAATAATTAACATGAGGAATTCAGAAAAAAGATGAGAAGACATTATGAACTAATATAGCATGAGTGAATGGGAACCAACGGAATACCATACAAAGTGTCAACAATATAAATGAAAAGATCACTAAAAGGAAGATGAACTCAAAGTAATAGAAAAACCAAGGAAGTCCTTAGACAATAGATAATTAAATATATGTCTCCATTCTTTTAAAAAATTTTAGATTTTTTATTTTTAGTTTATAACACTCAATTCCACAAGTTTTTGAGTTCCAGGTTTTCTTCCCCTCCCTCCCCCCAAGATGGCATGGAATCCGATATATGTTCTACATATACCTTCTCATTAAACTTATTTACTCAATAGTCAAGTTATAAAGAAGAATTAGAATTATGGCCAATGGAATGAATCATGAGAAAGAAGAAACAAGACCAAAAAAGAAGAGAAAAAAAAAGAGAGAGCAAATAGTTTGCCTCAGTCTTCATTCAGACTCCGTAATTCTTTCTCTGGATGTAGATAGCACTTTCCATCATGAGTCCTTTGGAGCTGTCTTTGAATCTTGTATTCTGAGAAGAGCCAAGTCTATCAAAGTTAATCATCACAGAAGCAATATGTCTGTGGTTGTGTACAATGTTCTCCTGATTCTGCTCCCCCCACTCAGCATCATATCGTGTAGGTCTTTCCAGGTTATTATGAAGTCTATATGTTCCCCATTTCTTATAATTCAATAGTATTCCCTTACATTCATATACCACAACTTGTTTAGCCATTCCCCAATTGATGGGCATCCCCTTGATTTCCAATTCTTTGCAACCCACAAAAAGAGCTGCTATAAATATTTTTGTACATATGGGTTCCTTTCCCACTTGTGTGATCTCTTTGGGATACAGCCCTAGAAGTGGTATTGCTGGGTCAAAGGTCATGCACATTTTTATAGCCCTTTGGGCATAGTTCCAAATTGCTCTCCAGAATGACTGGATCAGTTCACAACTCCACCAACCATGTAACAGTGTTCCAATTTTCCCACATCCTCTCCAGCATCTATCATTTTCCTGTTTTGTCGTGTTAGCCAATCTGACAGGAGAGATGTAGTAACTGAGAGTTGTTTTGATTTGCATTTCTCTAATCAATAGCGATTTAGAGCATTTTTTCATATGCCTATAGATATCTTCAGTTTCTTCCTCTGAAAACTGACTGTTCATATCCTTTGACCATTTCCCAATTGCGGAATGAGATGTCCCCATTCTTGGCAGAGTTAGGGAAAGATTAGGACAGAACACTCTTTTTACCATCTAATGTATTCACTGAATCGGTTGTTTCTGCTTAGTTTTTCTTTGTTGTGTCTAATTCAGAAGGGGTGTCTAGAAAATGACTGTGATTTTTTTTAAAAGATATCAATACAACTTTTTTTAAAAAAAGAATTCTCTCAAGATGTTAGAATCCAAAGTAACATAATTAGCTAGCTTCATTTTTCCTCTTACTGAACTATTTAAGGAATCGAGATCGAGAATATCAGTGGAATCCATTCTGGCCATCTTTTTGGCCTCTCTAGAACAAAAGCACTGTTTCTTAATTCTGCAACTCTTTGCAAAACTGGATACTCTCTGGAAGCCACCTAAGTTCCCCCCCACTTTTTTTAACTAACACACCAATAGGGGAATAATAGGATTCTATATTAGTCAAATAATTATCCAGGAGAGAGGCAGCATTCTACTTGGGGCGGTGGAGGGCAGGGGGAGGGGAACCCAACAAACCGTTGACCTTGGAGTTAGAAGACTTGATTTCAAATCCTGCTACTTACCAGTTGTGTGATCATGGGCAAGCCACTTAACCTTTATAGGCCTTCATTTAGAGATGGCCATCTCTAATGAATTGGATTTGAACCGGTTATCTCTGGGCTCTAAATGCTATAATCCTGGGTCAACACAAAATCTGAAGTAGTGACTTTCTTTCTAGAAGATTCCTTTCCAGGTGGTCTCGAAGGTCCCTTCCAGTTCTAAATCTATGGTGCTATCCTTTTCAAACTGAAGATCGACTAGTCTATTTTTTTTTAAATATGGGGAAACTGAATCCCAGAGAGATTAAAGTGACTAACCAAAGTTCGCCGGACAGCTAGGTGGTGCAAGAGACAGAGTGCCGGGCCTGGAGTCAGGAAGACTCATCTTCCCAGGTACAAATCTGGCTTCAGAAACATACTAACTGTGTGACCCTGGGCAAATCACTTAATCTCTGTTTGCCTTAGTTTCCTCAACTGTAAAATCAGGATAATAATAGCTCCCGCCTCGTAGGGTTATTGTGAGGATCAAATGTGATAATATTTGTAAAAAGCACAGTGCCTGGCACATAGTAAGTACTATATAAATGCTTGTTTTCTTACCCCCATCCCCCTTTATATTACAGAATTTTCTCGCCCTCATCCCCAAATTGAAAGTGCATGTGTGACCAAAAAAAAAAAAAAGCAAAAAACAGCAGCGAATACAGTGCATACATTTGACACTGCATAGGATATACTCTTTCCTGATAGTCCCCAGTCTCTCTGCAAAGAGGGAGGATGAATGTCATCTGTTCTCTGGAACCGTGATTACCTTTTCAGTTATTCAGAGCTCAATTGCCTTTTACCGATCTTTTCATTTACACTGTAGAAGTGACTGTGTCTACTCTTCTCTTGGTTCTGCTTATTTCAGTGAAGTTATTCATAAAAACTTTCCAATTTTCTCTGAATTTCCCATATTCATCACTTCCTCTGACACAGTAATAATATTCCATTACTTTCCTAAACCATATTTTTTTCAGCTCTCCCTCAAATCAATGGATACTCATTTAGTTCCATTGTTTTTTTGCTACGACCAAGAGTGATGCTACTAATATTTTGTTCTATCTTGAATTTTTGTTTCCATTTTGACTACCTTGAAGAATAAGCTCAGTAGAACAGTGGCTAGATCAAAGGGTATAGCCATTTAATAATTTTTTCCTGGCATAATTCCAAATTGATATGCAGAATGCCTGGTTATCCAACTCACTGCTCCACCAATAGTGCATCTCTATGCCTACCTTCCTGTAGTACTTCCAATATTAACTATTCCAATTTTTTTGGTCATCTTTGACAATTTGTTGGGTATGAGGTGAAACCTTGTAATTTCATTCTCTGAACGATTTGGAGCATGTGGTCGTTTATGTGAGGATATGGTCATTTATGGGAGGCAATTCTTCTGAGAACTGCTTATATGCTTTGTTATCAGGGAATGGATTTTTGTGCTATAGATTTGTGTCAACTCCTCACATATTTTGGATATCAAATTTTTATTGGTGATATTTGATGTGAATACTTTCCCTACCCTACCATTTCTATTCTATCTTTACTGGTTGATTTTACTGGACAAAAAGCTTTTTAACCTTATGTAGTCAAAAATTGCCAATTTGCCTTTTATGATCTTTCCTTTGCTTAAGAATTCTCCCCTCTTAGCCATAGTTATGTAAAGCAACTGATCTCATAACCTTCAAATTTTTGTATGACATGATCCCCATTTCTTTCTGAAACTGACACAGATAGAAATGCCTCACAATTCTCCCTAAGTGAACTTCAACTGTCTCTATCAAACTCAATGGCAGAAACAAATGATGGGATTTCAATGACATTTGATCATGGTTCAAGAAACTAGCTCCCCTTGCAGGCTGAACAAAATCCCCTCTTCTCTGTTGGGGCAGGAGTGTGTTTTCTCCTTCAGGTTCTGACTAAGCATCAGTGACTGCAGAAGGACAGAAATCCCCTAACTAGCCCAGACAATTAGCGGTGAAGAAATCCAGGACTACAGTGCCTAACCAGTTCAAAGGGGAAGAGCGCATGCTCTGGAGTCCTACGCTTCTGTTTAAGCCTTCAAAAGTCCAGTCTCTCAACCTAGAATGTCAGTTGCAGAATAAAACAGATTTTCTTAGGGGCTGTCAAAGTCTTGACTGAAAAAAAAATGACACCATCGGGTGCTTTTTCATCAGACCTGCTTCAGCCCAAATGACAGGAGAGTAAGTGTTGGCAAATAAAGGGAGTAGCGCTGACTGTGAAAAGGGAAGACAGAAGTTGAAATTAGATTTTAGAAGAAGTGCTTGTCAGAACGTTGAGAGAGGCTATGGGGAGTAGTGGGCAGGGTGTTAGACTTGGAGTTGGGAAGACACAGGTTCGAATGCTGCCTCAGACACTTACAAGCTGTATCTCTTCAAGTAAGTCGCTTCACCTCTGGGTGCCTCAGTTTCCTTATTTGTAGATAGAGGGTTTGGACTCGATGGACTCTAAGGTCCATTCGAGCTCCAAATATATGATACTATAACCAGTCAGATACTTGGTAAACAATTATTAAATGACTACCTTGTACCAGGCACTATGTCTGCTAAGTGCTGGAGAAACAAATAAAGGCAAGACACTCGCTGCCCTCTAGGAGCTCACAACTATATTCAAACAAGCTACATGGAGGATAAATAGGAAGTCTTCAATTGGGGGTGTTACCCTTGAAAGGGTTTGGGAAAGTCTTCCTGTCAAAGGTGGAATTTTAGCTGGCACTTGAAGGAAGCCTGGGAAGCCAGGAGACGTCCATTGTACCTTTGGGGGACTGAGTTTTGTTAAGAGGATACCGGATCCCCCAATGCAATAAGACTGGGGAGATTCCATTCCCCTGAAAAATAATAAAAATGAAGTCTGACTCTGTAGCAAGAGAAGTCCCCAGGGAGAGCAGAGCAGGAGCCCTGGCAAATAAGACCTGAGCCATAATAATAACTGACATTTGTACAGATCTTTATTGTTGGCAAAGTGCTTTGTCCTTTGATCCTTACAACCACTCTTTGATGCGGGTGCTTTGGTCTTTAATGCCCTGTTAAAGAGAAGCCAATTGAGGCTCAGAGAGGGTGTTTTGCCCTCCAGTCACATGAGGGGTAAGCATCAGAGATGAGATTTGAACTCAGCTCCCTTCAGTTTGTAACTGCTTCACACGTCCCCCTGTGCCGTGGTGCCTCTAAGAGTCACTATGAGAGGTTTGGACTAGAAAATCTCTAAGGTCCCTCTCCAGCTCTGACATTATAGGAGTCTAGTAGCCCAGACTGGTGAAAGTTAACCTAGCCTAGGGAGTTAGCACGATGTAAAGGAAACAATCCAGAATTAGGAGTCCAGTTGCACCAGATCTAGATTTGTTTCTGTTATATAGTGTGGACCGTAGAGCCAGTCATTTATCCTCTGGAGTCTTGATTCTTCATCCCTAAAATGTGGACAAAAGTACCTGCTCTGTCTACTTCGTGGCACTGCTGTAACCACCCAATGAGGGATGATTATCAGAATGTGTCCTGGGAATTATAAAGCACTGTATTAGCATAAAGGTTTCTTCAGAGAGCTGAAATGGGCAGGGAAGATCATAAAATTTATTTAATTCATTTTTTATTTTTAGTTTACAACACTCAGTTCCACAAGTTTTTGAGTTCCAAATTTTCTCTCTTGCCCTCTCCTCCCCTCTCCCCCCACCAGGACGGCATGTAATCTGATATAAATTCTACATATACCTTCGCATTAAACTTATTTTCACAATAGTCAAGTTGTAAAAAAAGAATTACAACCAATGGAATAAACCATGAGAAAGAAGAAACAAAACCAAAAAAAAAAAGAGAGAGAGAGAGCAAATATTTTGCTTCAGTCTGTATTCATACTCCATAATTCCTTCTCTGGATGTGGATAGTTTTTTCCATCATGAAGATCATAGATTTAGAGTTGAAAGGCATTGTAGAGGCCATTTAATTCAAATCCGATATTTTACATATGATAAAACTAAGACCCAGAGATATGCAATGAAATCACACAGGTAGTAAGTATAGAGGTGGTTTTAGAAGCCAGGTCTTCTGACTCTAGATCTAGGACCCTTTTTTAGCACACCATGTTGCCTCCTAGTCCAATCTTTCTTGTTGTTATTCAGTAGTCTCAGTTGTGTTTACCTCCTCACCACCCCATTTGGGGTTTTCATGGCAAAGATACTGGAGTGCTTTGCCATTTCCTTCTCCAGCTCATCTTACAGCTGAGGACACTGAGGCTAGCAAGATTAAGTGACTTGCCCAGGGTCACACAGCTAGTAAGTGTCTAAGGTTAGATTTGAACTCAGGTCTTCCTGATTCCAGGCCTGGTGCTCTATCCCCGAGCAACCTAGTTGCCTCTAACTTTTCTCTTTACAGATGTGGAAACTGAGGCCCAGGGAGGGGGAATACCATATCCAAGGAACCTCCATTTAAGGATGATGCTCAGGCCAGTCATGTCTTCATTTCCCACTAGGCTGAACTTCTCCAGACTTCTCCATCATACCCTTGTCCCTCCCAAACTCCCATTTTTTAACTTCCTTTTATGCGTGGCCTTCACCATTAGAATGTAGGCTTCTTGAGGGCAGGACTGTCTTTCTGCTTATTTTTGTATTCCCAATACTTAGCGCAGTGCCTGGTACATAGCAAATTCTTACTAAATGCTTGTCGACTGACCCTGTGAGCTAGTGATAGAGATCCCATTATAACTTGGGTATCCTGATTGCATGTTACTTTTTTTCTGTCTCTCAGGAAGTGGGAGGTGGTGGGGAGGGGAGGGAGAGAAAAGTAATCATCTAAATACCTGAAGGCTAAAAAAAGGATATTAGAGGTAATCAAGTCCAAACAGCAGTTTTATAGTGAAAATGAGAGGGAAAGTAACTTGCCCAAGATCAAACGGCTGATTGCTATCAAAGCTAGAACAAAAACTCAGTTCTCCAGAAACATGGTCCAAAGCTCTTTTCTCTGGTTGCCTCTGAACCATGGCAAAATTTATTAGCAGCCAAATTTCTTGGCCACCTGACCCATGATTTTTTTTTTTTAAATATGGTTTACTGATGCTTTGCATTTTTAAATCACAGTCATTTCTAGATATGCCCCTGTCCCCAGCCCTGAACCTTCCTACTTTGTAACAAAGAAAAATAGTGACCAGAGCTGATGGTGTATGTAAATGTTCCACACATGCAACCTCCCAGCTCTATGTGGAGAAGAGGGAGGTCTGTTTCATGATCTCTTCTCTGTGAACAAGATCGGATGTGATGATTATTCAGAATGGTCTGCCTTTTAGCATTCTTTTAATTTAAATTATTGTATTCATTGTTTATATTGTTCTCCTGGTTCTGCTTACTTTTTGCAAGTCATTTCTTTTTTCCCCACAATTTCTCATATTTGTAATTTCTCACTGTACAATAATATTCCATTCACATTCCACAACTTGTTCAGCCTTCCCCATTTAAAGGGCATACATCCACTCTGTTTCCAGTCCTTTACTACAATCCAAAGTACTGTACGAATTTCTAAATATATATGAGCCCTTTCTTTGACTTCCTTTGGGTCTATCTAGTCCATATTAATGGGCCACTATTGTATTCTATCTTAAATTTTCTGGCAACCTTGCCAGACTCATAGTAATTTTACAGGTGAAAAAAAAAAGACCACATAGGAAATAAGTAGCAAACTAGCAAAGGGTGTAAGAGCTGTACTATATCAATTTAACAAGCATTTATTAAATGCCTACTGTATACAAGACACTGTGCTGGACACTGGGGATAAAAAGACAAGAATGAAAAAATTCCTTCCCCTAAGGAGTCTCCATGTAAACTGATAAGTAAATACTAGGTACTGTGGGTAGGGAAAGAACATTACTAGCTAAGGAAATCAAGAAACTATCTTCTCAAAAGAGGTGGTGCCTGAGCAGATCCTTAAAGGAAGTGAAATATTATTTGTTTGTTTTAATAAATTTTTATTGATGTCTTCTGTTTCTTATACCATCACAGTTCTATCCCCTCCCCAAGAGCCATCCCTTATAACAAATAGCATTTTTTTTAAACAGGAAAAAAAAATCCCAGCACAATTGTAGTCCAAAAACTTGTGCAATATGTGAAACCTATGGACTGCACTTCTCTATGAAGCAGTAGTTTGGGGCTATCTTCTCATATCTCTTCATCTAAATCATAGGAAGCTAAGCATCCCAAGAGGTAAAAGTGAGAAGGGAGGGAACTCCATTTTCCATCAGCAGGTCCCCTGGGCTTGACTCCTGGAACACCCTTCCCCCACCCTCCCTCAATTAACTGATCAATCAATCTCATCATCATGCTGATTGACAAGTTTTCATACTCAGCACCTTCTCAACTCACTCTCCATTGCTTCTCCCCTCTGATTGGAGGGCAGAGCTTTCAAACTCCTCCCAAAGCCTTCCTTTATGGAGGGCTCACAACCTCCCACTTAATTCCATTTTCCATTAGCAGCTCTTCTTGAGGTCAACTTCTCCTACACCATGTCTCTCATGATAAAACCCTTTGATGGCCATCCCCCCTCCCCTCCCACCTTTTCAGCTTTCCTTTGTGTGTTGTCTTCCCCCATTTGATTTTAAGCTCTTTAAAGGCGGGAAGACTCTCATTTTCTTGTTTGTATCCCTAGCATTTTACCAGGGAATGTGGTGATTAATAAGTGCTTATGGGATTGAATTCCAAATATGAGGAACAGCTATAGAAAGGCACAGAGATGGGGGATGGAATGCAAAGTAGGCCGGGTTGGCTTGGAAGGTAAAGTGTGTGAAACGGAATAACATGAAATAAGTCTGGTAAGTAGATGGGAACCAAATTATTATGAACTTTGAATGCCAAGGTAAACAGTTTATGTTTCATCCCAGAGACAATAGGGAGCTGCTGAAGATTCCATTGAAGGAGAGTGACAAGGTCAGACCTATGCTTTAGGAAGATTACTTTGCAAGTTGCTTGAAGGATAGATTAAAACACCGTGAGAGAAGAAGATTACACTGTGCCAGCATAAAGGGAGAAGTAGCCAAGCCATGGGATGGGAAAGGGCAGCCCTTGCCTCAGAATGGTTGGAGTCTGCATGGCTTTTGTAACAATCACCAGGGAAAGACTAAGGCCCTAGCAGCCAGCCCACGGAGTTTATTCATAAAGCCTAGAAACATATCTGAATGCGTGAATGCCCTGTGCAACATGTCCTGGAGCCCAGCTAGCTTTTTGTGAGCTTTCACAATTCAACTCATTCCAGAGCTTTGATTCCCCCACCCCCACCCAGCTTACAGCTTAGTCAGCACCTAGGACCAGGAAGCTGCTTTCACCACCATCAAGATGACCATCCTTGAGGGAGCTTCTTGGTAGAGAAAGGGGCGGTATACATTTCCATTTCTCCAAGGGAACAAGCTAAGCTGCTTCCTTAAATAAGAGTGTGACTACAGGGAGGCTGTAGCTGAGGAAATGGAGAACACCTGGAATCTTATCAAAGTCACTGATAAAAGTGTGGAATACAATCTTTACAAAAGTAAAGGAAAAATTAGACCAGGATTCAAGAGACTTGAGTTTTAATTGGAGCTCTGTCATGAACTCATCATGTTACCTTGGGTAAGACATTCTACCCCTCTTGGCCTCAATTTCCTTATTTTTAAGATGATGGAGTTAGATTAAATGATTTCTCAGGCCCCTCCTATGGGGTCTTCTCTAATTCTAGCACTGTTCTCATTCTAGGTCCTAAGTTCCCTTCCAGCTCTTCAGATCAAGGCCAGACTCATCTATAGGCAGGATGATGTGGTAGAAAGTGCTCTGGATTTTGAAGCAGAGGACCTGAGTTTGAAGTTCATTTCTCTTATTTACCAGTTGTGTGAGCTTGGCCAAGTTGCTTGATTTCTCTGGACCTTAGCTTCCTCATTAATAAAACAGAGGAATGAACTGGGAGATTTCTAAAGTTCCCATATAACTCTAAATCAATAAGCCTCAGGAGACTGAGAAGAAATCAGGAAATTGTCCATTTTAAAAGGTAGAAGTGGATGAGGAAGACCAGTGGCCAAAAACCCTGGATGCTTGACCTATGTATGGGCTAGACTTTCAGATAAGCATGCCATTTCCTTTGAGCGCACAGTCATCCTCTTCAACCAGTAGGTCCTCTCATCATTCGGAGGTGCATTGGGCACATGTATGGAATTGTATAGTGCTGGGGTTCTGGAGCTCTTAAGAACAAGTAAGCCCAACAAATGGAAAGAAGAGTTATTCCTGACCTTTCACCCTCAAAGCCCTCTCTGGAAAGAGAGGATCCAAATATGTAGCATCTTTACTAGAACAATCTCTTCCTCTCACCATCTTCCCCTAATCACTGCATTTTTGAAATAGGAAAAAATAAAAATCCTAGGATTAGCCAAACCTCCTGAGCAGCAAGTAAGGAAGGCACTGCATGTACAGTTACCCTGCCAAGCCTGGATCTTTATTTACTTGTAGGAAGCAAGAAAAATGCCTCATATTTTGTCCATTTCATGACTTTCCTTTTGACCCTTCCCCTTTAAGATGCTCCCAGTCCTGGGCAGCTGTGAGACCATAATGCCAAAAGTCAGAGCATGCCCTCGCCCCCACCTAATTTGTCATGACTGCCAGCCCAGACATCTGGGGGCATGGCCGGCTGCCTGCTTGGCATAAACTCAGGGCTTTTCATCTGCCTTCCCTGCTGGCTCATGGTCTGTAGCTAGGCCATGGTTTTGCTGGGTCCATAGCCAGCAGGCTGCCCTTGGCCCTCCTCCTCCCCTGACCCTTCTTGTTTGCAAGCACAGTTCCTGTTAATTGGTGTATGTGAGGTGAGCTATAGACCCTCTATGAGATTTAGAATCGAACAACCTCTTTGACTCCTGGGAAAATCTGTTTTCTTGGGTCAGCCCATCTTTGTGTAGTGGCCATGTCTCAGATGTCAAGCTTTACATCATCTGGGTTAAAATAACTGGCACAAGAGACACCCCAGCAGGGTTTCTCCCCCAAAACTAGACTGTTAGAGCTGGAAGAGACTTTAGCAGGCATCTGGCCCAACACCTTCATTTTGTAGATTTCTCCCAGCAAGTTTCCTGGGCATCTCTTTTGCATTCCTCTCTCTGTCTCTGTCTCTGTCTCTGTCTCTGTCTCTCTCTCTCTCTCTCTGTTGTGCCATAGATATTTGTTCCTATGCCTTTCCACCATTAGGTTGGAAGGTCTGTGTAATATCTATCTACCTTTGTATTCCCAGCACACTGTGGCTTATATATAGTAGGTGCTGAATAAATGTTCCTTAAATAAATGAATGAGACCACCCTCCCGGTATTCTTTGGCCAACTTTCATTCTACTCCGTTAGATTGTGAGGTCCTTGAGGTCAGGGACTGTCTTTTTGCCTCTTTTGTATCCCCAGTACTTAGCACAGTGCCTGACACACTTAAGACACTTAATAAATGCTTATTGATGAGGGAAGCAGAGGGATGGGAGGGAGAGTCAGATTTGGGAGAGAGGGAAAGAAAAGGGATGGGAGGGAGAGACAGAAGATTTGACTCCCTGTGATCTCTGGCTAATCGTTTTACCTCTTTAGGCCTCAGTTTACACATTAGGAAAAGGAAGAGGTTACCCTAGTTGATCTCTAGAAAACTCATCTAGTTCTAAATTATATGATCCTAGCAATAAATTTAATTAAACAAATATATTTGAAGCGCCCACTAGATGCTCACATTTACAAAGGGAAGTACTTTACATGACCTCATTCCAGTCTCATTATGTCTGTATTATTACCCCCACTTTTGATGAGGAAACTGAGTTAACTGAGACTTAGGTTAATTGACTTTCCCAGGTTCACACAGCCAGTCAATAAAAACCTGTGTCACATAGCTAACGTCTGAGGCAGGATCCAAACTCTGGTCCTTCAGATACCAAGTCCAACAGCACTTTATCTGCAGCACACAGGGTGCGTGGGGTGTTCAGGGAGGACTAGCACCTCTGGTGGGAGGGCTTGCTGAGCCCTTTTCAGGTCTGCTTATCCACCTTTGGAGTCTCACCAGTCCACCCAACTCTCACCTGTGGCTCCAAGAAGCTGTAGTATGCACAGCAGTCACGCCCAGGTAAAACCTTCTCAGCCTACACACTAACCCAGGTTGAGGGTAACCAACAGACCTCAAACCTGCTACGAGTTTAGAGGATATCTACCCCAAATATGTGAAGACTTCCCCCTTTGGAATGGATAGATGAGAACAATTTGTTCCAAGGGCCACTGAAGGAGCCTGAAGCAAGCACTGTGGAACACTTAAAACTTGGTCAGATATCAAAGATATCTACTGCATCCTGGCCATTGACAGTCATCTTGACTTTTATCTTGTCACTAGACTTGTATAACTCTGGAAGAGAGAGGCTGATGACTGTGCAACTCTGTCTCACTTAAATCCAACTCACCCGAGAGTCAAGACGTCACCCAGTGATATAATTGGTCCTCTTCAAAAACAAACGACAAACAATAACAATGTGCCTTGTCAGAATTCTCAAGGATTCAGTCCTTTTCTCCTCATTTCTAACTTTGTACTCAATTCCAAATCTCTCTCAGTTCAGAGTGTATCTGTGCAAGTCTCTCCTGGTAAAAGACAGTATCCTGAAGTCTTCCTGCAATGAAGGATGTGGGGGATGGGGGGTGTTTAAAGGCAGAGTCACACTGTCTCTAGACACTTCAAAGGGTGAGAGGCAAGTGCCTGAAATTCCTTTTTTTTTCCTTTTTTTAGTATCTAGACCCTATATTTGCTTGCTTCTCGGAGAGACAAGGTCGCTGTTTTCTTCCCTGCCCTTCCCCCAACCCCAAACCTGTCCCTTATTATAAATGTTTTCAGCGTCTGCAAATTTTGTCACCTGAAACTCTGTTATTTTAATTGGTAGCTATTCCTGTGGGCTCTTGCTTCCAGAACAAACAGTTGCTAAGAAATCAAGGGCTGGAGGCAACTTTTCTTAGACAGAGAGATGGCGATAGATGGCAACACCTTTCCTTGTCAGTGTGCTTCATGACGATTGGAGTTAAAAGGCTGTCATTCATTCAGCCCTCCCTGTTTCCCTGGGCCTTCTGGCCTCACCTCCCTAGGGCAGTCTCCAGGTGGTGTTTAGGGCTGGACCAAGGAAGATCTACTTCAGACAGAGCCAATCTTACGTATAGGCAAGAAAGATAGGGTGGGTAACAAGATCTGAGGACCCATGATAGATCCTGAGCTCAAATCATAATATCACCATTAGCAGTTCATTTGAGTAGCATTACTATCTCCAAATTGTTCTTCAAAATGCAAGTACTCCTGGGAGCTATATCACAGAAACTAAGGCCTTAATAGAAGCCTGTTCAAAATAATAATAATAACCCTTTAAAACCTCACATCTTTATCTCAACAGATCCTCTTAATTCTGTGGGGTAAACAGAGCAAGAACTGGGATAAAAATCCCTATTTCCTGACTTTAAGGTCAACGTTCTTTTCATTATGCACAGGTTCCCCAGAATCTTATTTTCTTTTTTAAGCGATGCCCTTTAAAAAATCATATTCATTTCTGAATATATCCCTCTCCTTCCTCTGCCATCATTGGTAACAGGAAGCCATCACTGGTAACAAAGATTAAAGAAAAAAAATAGTCCAGTCATCCACCTTTGTAATAAAGGGGAAAAGGTTCATTTTTTCAATTCTCCCCTGGATCAAATTTGCTTGTTTCCCCTAGCATTTAGTCTTAGTGTTCCTTCCATTTACACTGTGGTAGTAATGATATATATTCTTATCTTGGTTCTGTTTCATTCACTTTTTATCAGTTCATATTAAGTTTCCTCGTGTTTCTCTGAATTGTTCATTTTCATTGTTTCTAACTACAAAGATTACTTTCAGGTAGTGCAATTTGTTTAGCTATTCCCCAACTAATGAGCATCTAATTTGTTTCCAATTCATTACTACTATAAGAAGTGATGCTATAAATATTTGGGCACTCATGGGGCCTTTCTCTCTGTCTTTGACCTTCCCTTCCCACAAAGGAGGACATGTGTCTAGCCATAAAATTTGAGCAGTCTCAAAGGATTTGGACATTTGTCGCCCTTTAAAAAAAAAAAAGCATTAAGTGCAAATGACTTTCCAGAATGGTTAGATTAATTGACTACTCTACCACCAGCATTCCTGTCTCCACAGCCCCTCTAACACTGACTTTTTCCAGCTTTTGTCACCTTTACCATTTTTCTGATGTGAGATGAAGCCTCAGAATTGTCTTGATTTGCATTTCTGTTATTATTAGTGACTTTATATGACTGTTAGATGCTTGCAGTTCTTATTTTGAAAACTTCTTCATATCCTTCAATTACCCTGTAATCTTAGATGATGTATATGGATACCAGAAGGGCAAAAGGGGCTGTAATAGCAGTCTTCCCATGAAAGCACTTTTCATTTTTATCCTTGGCATTACAACCAGATAAGCTGACCAGTTATTAACAGAAGCAACTTGACAAGAGGACAAATCTCAAATGAAAAGGATTGTTTGTATAGACACTCATATTATCCCAATGCAGGATCTCCTTCTGGAGCTGATTTATAAATGTCCCGGCTGGGTGCAGCAGGATGGACAATTTGACCTCTGAATTGTTCCCTCCTGAGAAATGAAAAAGCAGTTAGGGGGCAAGCTTCCTGGGCAGCAAAGCAGAGCTTGCACATGATGAGTCAGACTTTGCTTTGGAAAGATTCCTCCACAAGGCAGGGGTGAAAATTACAAGTTAAAAAATCTACCATAAGGGGTCATCATACATGTCAGACCTGTCCTGGCAGGTCTGTGCTCCCTTAAACACTGGCCTTTTCAGGCAGTGAATAGGATTTCTTTATACAGGTCTCTTAAAGGAAGACACACCCTTTTCCTCCTGGCTCTGCCCTTATTTGGATTAAGTCCCTCTTGCCAGTTTCAGAAATGAAAAAAAGCATAGAACTGTCACCGGACCAATACTGGCTCTTTTTTTTTTTCTTTAAACCATTCCACTCAAGAGAGGTAAGCACAACAATTCTGTGGGCTCTGGACGCAAATCCTTAAACTTATTAGTAATACCTGACATGTATATAACACTTTACATTTTACAAAGCACATTATCCCATCTGATCTTCACAACAACCTTGTGAGTTAGGCAGAACCTGACTTATTTGATCAAGGAATGTCAGAGCTTCTAGAGATCTCTGTGTGTAAATCAAAGTATCGTAGAGTGTCAGAGCTTGGAGGCACCTTTGAGATCGAAGGATAACAGATTCAGAGCTAGAAGGAAACTTAGAGGTCATCGAGTCCAAAACCCTCATTTTACAGGTGAGGAAACTAAGGCCCTGACAGGCTGCACCTTGTCCAAGGCCATATAGAAAGTAGCAAAGCCAAGATTTGAACCCACATCTTCTGGCTCCAAATCTAACAGTCTTCCTGAGCCTAGGTAACAGAAGTTAGAAAGAAATTTATAACATAGTTTGTCTATATCTCATAGTCTAACATGTTAGACCTGAAAGAGACCTTAGAAATCATCAAATTCAGCACCTTCATTCTACAGATGAGAAAACTAAGGTCTGGAGAAGGAAAAGTGACCGACTAGCTTAAACCTGTGCCCCCTCTGAGTCTAAGACTCTTTATATTGTGCCACTCAGACTCCCATCACTAGCTTACACAGGGCTGGTGTAAACCCAGGAAAGCAAGCTCAGAGTCACTGTTGCCCCTTCCATAATACATCATCTTCTTAGAATTTTGTGGTTGTTCAATTGTTTCAGTCAGGTCCTACCCTTGGTGACCCCATTTGGGATTTTCTTGGCAGAGGTACTGGAGCAGTTTGCCATTTCCTTATCCAGCTCATTTTATAGATGAGGATACTGAGGCAAACAGGGTTAAGTGACTTGCCCAGGGTCACACAGCTGGTAGGTGTCCGAGGCTGGATTTGAACTCATATTTTCCTGACCCCAGGTCTGACACTATCTACTGCACTACTAGGCCCAAAAGGCTTAATGAAATCCTGCCATAATCTTGCTTTCTAAAGCAGCCAGTCATTTTATTATGTGGTGTAGTGGAAAGAAGGATGGCTTGAAGAGTCAGAGGGCCTGAGTATGAATGCCAGCTCTGCTTCTTATTACTATCTAAATGACCTTGGGTAAATCACATAACCTCTCTGGGCCTCTGTTTCTTCATCTGGAAAATGAAGAAGCTGGACTAGATGACATCTAAAGTCCTTTCCAGCTCTGTCTAGGATGCTGTTAAAATACTTTAACAACAGACAAACTGGGCCCTAGTTCTTTTCAGTCAACTAAGGATTTGAATATTACATGTATCCCTTGTCTTCAGAAAGAATGACAAGTCTTCACATTTTTTTCAGCTTCAATGATAAGAACATCATTGGCTTTCGCCCGAACCATCCCGGTGTGTCCTTGTCCCCCATGCCTGGCACCCACTAGGAAAAGAGAGAAATTCAGAGAGGCCACTCTGGCATTCCTCATTCATTCAGATGAGCACAGCAGCTTTCACTGCCTGTCACCCAACATCTACAAGAAGACAAAGAAAGGTAACTTCTGTGGTTGCTCTTGACATGATCCATCCCCATTTTTACTCCCTCCCTCTCTCCTCCACCCTCCCAACCAAAACACACACACACACACACACACACACACACACACACACACACACACACACATGCATGCACACTCACACACATTCATGGTCTCTCTCCCAACAGGCACCTTCTGTATACAGCCTGTTTTCTTTCAGGAATAACCTCATATTGTACTGTATCCCATTCTTAGTGAGGAAACATTAGAACATCTAGACTAAATATAGAAGCCCCGAGGTGTGCATATCATCCATCCATTGGAGGTGGTGGGCAGAGCAAAAGAGAAGAGAGTTCTCTTTGCTGGAGGCCCTACAATTTAGATCTGAAAGGGATCTTAGATGTCTTTTAATCCAATCCTCCCATTTTACAGATGAGGAAACCGAGGCTCCGTAGTGCGGTGAATTGTCTGATATCATACAAGTTGGACATAGAATCGGGATTTGAATCCAGGGCCTCTGCTTCCAATTCCAGTGCTCCTTCCATTACCCTCTACTGCCTCTTATTATGCAATTAACAAAATGGGAGGGAAAGGCCCTTCCTGACTTGGTGTGAAAACCCCAAATTGAAATCAATACCACTAGGTGGAAGGAATCCTCTCTTACCACTAGCTTTCCTCAGCATACACAGACAGACATAGACATATTTTGCCTCCGGGTGGCAATAATATCAGAACTAGGTCTGCTTCTGGACTGATAATCGAACTCCTATATGACCTTGGACAAGTCACTACCTTCCTTCTATAAAACAAGGGAGTTAGGAAGCATGATCTCTAAGGTCCCTCTTGCCAGGGCAGACATTCTTTGAGTCTCTGTGAAGATCCCTCCACACAGAAGCAGTCTTCTTCCTACCTCCATCCCCACCCCCAGCCCGTGGGCTATTTCTTTGTGCAAGCCTGTATTTGTCTAAACATTGCCAGAACTGCAAGAAAACGGTCTTAACTCTGTCCACATGCTGGTACTTGCCTTTGTTGGAAGTCTCTGATTTTCTTTCCTTTCTTTAAGAACACACACACACACACACACACACACACACACACACACACACACACGCACACATCATAGATCTGCAGTAAACTAACTTTCTATGTGCTCTGTGAATTCCTGACTTTGCTTTTTCCTCATGACCAAGACCTGCCTGGGTCTTCTCCCCAGCCCTTCCTCCCACAGAAACCTCCAGGGTCATCTAAGCCACCTGCAGAAGCTGGTCTAAATCTTTCTCTCTTCTCGCCTGCCCCCTCCCCATGTGAATGTGACTACTTTGTGAGTCACCAGCTTTCATATGTTCAAGTATGTGTCACCATTTCAATAGCCCTAAACCTAGCACACCTGGGTGCCAGCTTCCAGGTAAGAGAGCCCATGGAGAAGCATGAACACCAGGAAGAGTCATATGGGATTTTAGGCATCTCAGCATAGAGGGGAAGCCACAGACTACCCAAGATGAGAAAACTCCATAACAATTGTTGTTATCGGTCAATCCTTTCAGTCAGGTCCCACTCCTTTGACCCCATTTGGGGTTTTCTTGGTAAAGATATTGGAGTGATTCACCATTTTTCTTCTCCAGCTCATTCTACAGATGAGGAAACTGAGGCAAGCAAGACTTTATCCACTGTGGCACCTGGCTGCTGCAGGAGAAACTACACAGAGAAGGTGATGCTTGAGCTGAATTTTGAAGAAAAACCAGGGATTCTGATATACTGAGGAAGGAGTACACTGTAGGCTGCATAGGCACAAAGAGAGGAAATGGAGGTAAGGACAGCAAAGTCAGATTGGCTAGCCCAGAGAGCGTAAGAGTGGGAATAATTCTGATAAAGCTGGAAAAGTTGACTGGAGCCAGGTCATGAAGAGCTTTAAGTTCCAAACCAAGGAGTTTGCCAAACAAGCGGATGACCAAGCTGGAAGAGACTTTGCAGGTGGGATTCCATAAATATCAGGCATCACCTCTGAGGTCCTTCCAGCTCTAAGATTCTACCATTCTATGCTGCAGTGTTACACAAAATGATGACAGGGAATGAATGCCTCGGAAAAACCTGGGAAGACTTATATGATAAGTGAGCAGAATCAGGAAAACACTGTACACAGTAATAGTAATTTTGTAATGATAACTGGCTGTGAAAGACTTAGCCACTCGGATCGATAAAATGATCCCTAGCAATTCAAAGGATTCATGATGAAAAATGTTCTCCACCTCCAGAGAGAGTAATGACGGACTCTGAGAGCAGAATGAAGCACGATCTTTTCTTACTTTATTTTTGCTAATATAAAAATATGTTTTGCATGGCTTCACATGTATCATATTTCTTGTCTTCTCAGTGGGTGGGTAGGTAGAGGAAGGAAGAGATTTTGAAATTGAAGGCAATTTTTTTTAAAAAGATACATTTCACCTACTCTCCTTTCATCATTTCTCCTGGACTATGATTGAGGATCTGAGTATTAATTCAGAACATCATCAATGTGTTGATTTCAATATTACTGAAATAAAAGTTATCGGACCATTATAAAAAAATTTTTTCCTACCATTCCAAGAAGGCAGGTAGCTTTGAGAACAAAAATAAGTGAGTAGTAAAACAAGTGCAGGAAATGGAGTCAACTGGAAGGTTTAAGTCATATCTCTCACTTCCCAGCTATGGGACTTTAGTCAATTCACTTCACCTATATTGGAGCTTCAGTTTTACCATCTGTAAAACAAAGATATCATTACCTCCCCTATCTGCTTTGCAGGATTGTTATGAGGAGTAAATAAGATTATGTAAGTACCTTGTAAAAATATAAAGCACCATACCAGTATATCCTGTATTAGGTTATCCTGTTCAAAGTCCCCAAATTGCTTATTGATATCATCAAACATCATTACAATAGAATGTAAATTCCCTGAGAACAGAGATTATTCCATTTCCCTGGCCTTTATGTCCCCAGCATATAGTAAGCATTTAATATTTGTTGCATTAAATTGAATTATAGCCAAACCCCACCTTAAAGCCCTAACATTCCACTATAATATAATACGACCATTGATCCACTTACATTTTATAGCATTGTTCCAGAATCACCAACTGTCCCATGTAACGTCATGTCCACTAATGATGTGTTTTCATCAGCCTGATTAACAACATTCAATAGGGTGTAGTCTAAATAACTGTGAGATATTGTTATTATAAGCTTAACCTTTTGGGGAAAGTGGATAGGGAGAGGCAGTGGCCTGAGCCCTGGAAACTCTCTAGTCACCTGGCCTCATGAGAATCTTCCTAGTCTGCAGAGGGGGTTTGTTTCATCCTCCATTGGGAACTGAACCAAAATAACCAATACTCTCTACAACAGTCCACAATTTTTAGCAGGCCTTTAGTCAATGTGTCATTCATTCCCTGCCACAGACACTCAATGAGGAAGTATTAAATGATCCCAGGCACACTTTTTTTTTAAATAAATGAAACAACAAAGTCAGGAATCGAACAGTTGTCCAAGAAGCCCCTCCAAATCGTGTTTTTCAGAGCTTAGGCTTGGAGAGTGACATAGTAGATAGAACAAAAGCCTTGAAGTCAAGTAGGAGTCACGGCCCCACCATTTGCTAGCCAGATGACTAAGAGCAGGTCACTGAGCCTCAGTTCCCACACCTGTAAAAGAGGGAGAAGAGCACTATCTGCCTCATAGGGCTACGGTGAGGAGCTGTTATTTTATACCTCTGAAGTTGTAATAATATAGAGTATAGAATAGCTTAGTATAGGCCCTTCCTGGCCAAGATTAGAAAAAAGTCAATAACTGTTTCTGGAAAAGAAGTAATCCAGGCTGGTTGGGCATAAGCAAGTGACTTAAGCCATTACCCACCTTCCGATTATACTTTCACCCACTCTACAAAAGTTTCTGGTTCCTCAGTATGCCCAGGGAAGCTGTTATCTCCCTAACCTCTGTGGAAGGAGTGTGGGACTGTTCTCTGCTGAGTGTCGGGGTGAAAGTGAGTCTTCCGTTGAGTGGCTCACGAAGGAGGTTTCTGGTATGTAGTCAGGCTGTGGGACCTGGCACGAGATGCAAACCAATTGAAGTGATACATAAATCCTCAGCAAACCCATCGTACACACCCAATTGAAAAATGTAAGTCAACAATAAATCCTGCCCCTTTATACCCCTATGGCTTCAAGCTCAAGCCTGCCTTAATCCTGCATTTTATTTGGTCTCATTTACCTTATCCAACACGTATAAAGGGATATTGCCCTCCGCCCCCTCCTGCCCCTCTACTCCTCATTAGGCTGCATTAAACATTCTATGAAAGTAACTTGAAGGAGTGGGACAATATTTGTAGAGCAGTTAATACCTAAACAAGGGAGCTCTCTCTTAGGTAACCAGAATACTAAGCAGAAAAGTCACAAGCAAGCACCTTTAAATGGGAGGGCTATTGTCAGGTTAGAGACGCAGAGTCTGCTTCCCCACCAGAGTTTATGGACAGAGAATTTATTGGCTTAAAGTCTCTAAATAGATTTAAAGTGCATTTCTATTCAACTCTCCTTCAATGCACCTAATCAGATGTGTGCAGTTTCTATACATAGATCACAGGATTTAGAGCTGGAAGGGAGCTTAGATACCACCTTGTCCAATCATTTTGCTTTGCAGAGGAGGAGACTGAGGCTCAAAGTGGCCGATCCATCCAGCTTCGCTCTACCCACCATGATCCACCCACGATCCTCCACACCTTGGCCAGTAGGACTATCTCCCTACCAATAGTGACATTTGTCCTCTCTAACCCACAGTGCTTACAAAAATGCCGAATGAACCCACAACCCACCTGTGCAATGAAAACACAACTGATTTCACATATAATATGCCTTTTTCTTTGATTCTATTCCTTTTTAAAATTTTTGCTTCTGAGGAAGCCTGGTGTATGTTCTTGGACAAATCCCTTCCCTTCTCCAAACTTCAGTTTCTTCTTCCTAACTTGATCTAAAGGATCTCTGGTAGATCTTCCTCCAGCTTTCTAGATGCCTGAACATAAGCTGCACATAATAAAACCTTCAAATGGTGGAGAGAAAAAAAAGCCTCCACTTGCTATTTCTTAGTGAGTAATCAGGCGTAAACAGTCACTGAGCTATGGGCCTGGAAGGAATCTCCATTAAAGGTCATTGGGTACAATCCCCTGTCCCTAAACTTTAATATGCTCCAGACCATGGCTGCTTTTGGGCCTTGATGATGTCGTGTATGGTCACTTCATTCCAATTCTTTTAAAAAATATATATATTTACTTAAAGTTTCACCACAAGAGGTTTTAAAGACCAAAGAAACTGTTTTCGTACAGAAATCAGTCTTCCATTGTACAAAGAGAATGTATTGGATGGTCCATTAGCCATGTCCAAATCCAATGCCCCATAAACTCTACAGGTCATCCTACCTTTCTACTCTAGCCTCCCCCTTCAGCAAATTCCTTTGACCACTCTAACTGCCTCCTGGTTGATCTTCCTGTCTTCAGTTTCTCCCTTCTGCCTTGATTCCTTCACAGGGCTACACAAGTTATCGCCCTGATGCAACAGAAAGTCCAGATAATACCTCTGCACAAAAACCTTCAGTGATTCTTTATTGTTGTTCTTGAGCCATTTCAGTTGTATCTGACTCTCCATGACCCCATTTGGGGTTTTCTTGGCAAAGATACTGGAGTGGTTTGCCATTTACTTCTCCAGTTCATTTTACAGATGAGGAAACTGAGACAAACAGGATTTGTCCAAGGTTGCACAGCCAGTAAGTGTCTTGGGCCAAATTTGAACTCAAGAAAATGAGGCTTCTTGACTTCAGGCTCAACATTCTAACCACTATACCAGCCAACTGCCCATCGGTGATTCCTCACTGGATCTCAAATCAAGTGCCAACTCCTTATCCTAGTTTTTACAAGGCCCTTCACAATTTGACTCCAACATACTTTTCCAGCCTTTGTCTCACCTAAGTCTTCATATATGGATCTCTGGTCTTAGAGGCAGGAAGACTTTGGTTCAAATGCAGGCTTAGACACTTAGTAGCTGTGGTGACTTTGGACAAGTCATATAATCTCTCTCAGCCTTAGAGACCACGGCATTTCCTTGTTCAAAAGCCTCTGATGACTTTCCATGATAAAATATAAAATCCCTAAGGGTGGTGGTATTTTAACCACTGCCACCCCCCAAACTGCCTCCTGCCTCCTTTCCCAAACTCAGTGAACATTTCTCCTCTTCACGCACTCTCCTTCACAAGCTGACTTACCAGCTGTTCCTCTTTCTTAATATCCCATCTCTCATCCCCATGCCTTTGCTCAGGCAAAATGTCCAGAATGCATTTGCCTTGTTTCTGAGAATCTCCAGCTTTCTCCAGGGACTGCTTTGCAGGGGAAGCCTTTCTTGATCCCTCTCATTATTATTACTTCCACCTCAAATTATCTTAAATTTACTTGTGTTGGATACAGTGCTAGACTTGAAGGCAGGAAGAACAGAGTTCGAATCCCACCTCAGACACTTACTAACCATGTGGCCCTATGCAAATCACTTAACCTCTCTGGGTTCCAGTTTCCTCATCTGTAAAACAAGGGCATTGGACTCAATGACCTCTAAGATCTCTTCCAACTTTAAAATCCATGAGTCTCTGCTATATTACTGTATTAGAATGTAGTTAGCTTCTTGAAGGCAGAGACTGTTTTTCCTGCTTTGTCTTTGTACTCCCAGTGCCAAGCATATAGTAGGTGCTCAGTAAACCTGGAATTGAATTGAATCTACACTGGAGTGGAAGGAAGAAGAGTCGACAACAGACTTGAAGTTGGTGGGATCTGTGTTTGAATCCTAGATATGCTATGTGATCTTGGATAGGTAACTTAGGTTCTCTGGGCCTCTGTTTCCCCTTCTGTTAATTGAGAAAATTAGACTCCATGATCTTTAATCTCTTCCAAGTCTATAATTCCAAATTCTGTAATTATGTTATACTGGAATCTTCCATATTAGTGTGTAAACCCCTTTGGAGGAGGGGGGATGGAAGGAATAGGATTTATTCTTCTTTGAATGTCCCAAGCACAGAGGTCAATGTATACCTGTTGAGTTTGCTATTGGACAGCATCATCTTTCAGGCCTCCTGCTTCCCCCATCCTGGACAGTGAGATTAGTAATAGAAAATCACCTTCCAAAATAAAAACCCTTGTCCTTGCCTCCCAGCTCCTATTTGTTCTTCCTGGCATCAGAAAAATGTCTTGTTTGGGCATGAATCATAGAAGTAAATCAGAGGAGAAAATACAAAGAGAGGGATTTCACAGATGGAGGAGACCTTGAATGACAGATCTAGGCATTCTGTGTGTGTAGCTTGGACAAAAGTTTTGGCACCAGATGGGACCTCCTTGAGGGCAAGATCTTGGTTTTCTCACAGTGTCCAGCACCATTCTGCGTATGTAGTAGCTGCTTACTGAATGACAGATTGGGACAAGGGGGCTTTATGTCACCCTTCCTTTCAGAGAGAAATACAGTCTCTCTCTAGCAGCTGGAATGTAGTGGAAGGAACATTGGCTTTGGTCCCAAAAGGCCTGGGTTTGAATCTTGGATCTTCCACTTACCAGTTATGAGCTCTTGGGAGAATCATTTGACCTCTCTCAACCTCAGTTTTCTCATCTATAAAATGGAGGTAATGATACTTGCATTTACCTACCTCATAAGTTTGTTATGAAACTCAAATTAACCCAGTCTTTATAAAGTGCTTTCAACAATTCAATAAAACTTAATTTCAATTGCCATTATGGGGTGATGGTCATCTTTCCATGGTTTCACTACCACGATGACTGTGCTTTTAATTATTTTATTTTATTATTTTGGTCTTGCAATGGCATATTCAAAAAATACATTGACTATTAACTAATGGACAACAGGCCTGTTGCTATGGCCAAAGAATTCATCACAAAGAGGAAGTCTCTCCATAATCAGCTGCACTGGTTCTAGTTAAGCAGACATTGTCTGTTGCTGGGACCATGCTGGAAGCTGTTCCAGCATAATCCAGTCCCTGTATTGAGTGGGCATACCCTGCTAGAACTCAGGGCCACCTCAGAGAGAACAGCTCAGTTGGGAGGGTGTTAGATCAGTGATCCCAGTATTACATGATTCAAGCTAGTGGGGACCTTAGAAGTGATCTAATCTGACTCCCTCTTTTTAGAGGTTAGGAAACTGAGGCCCACAGAGCTGAAGTCATTTAGATATTGAGTAACAGAGCTGGGATCGGAACTCGTATCTGACTCCAAGTCCCCTCCCCATGCCATTTCCTTTAAAGAGCCAAGATGCCTTAGTTCTGTCCTGGTTTCATCAGCTTTGGTGATATGACTAATTTTTAGAAAGGTGGTAGACTACGTAGGGAAGAACATTGGACTCGAGTCAGAAGACCTAGGCTTGAATAAACTCAGTATTTTCATAGCATATTGAGGTTTTTGACAAAGCATTTTACACAGATGACCTCATTTGACCCTCACAACAACCCTGTGGGGCAGGTGCTATTATTATCCCCATTTGACAGAGGAGGAAACAGGCTCACAGAGGTTAAAGGTCATGTTGCTAGTAAGTATCAGAAATAGGAAGGATTTGAACCCAAGTCTTCTTGACTATAGTCCAGAGCACCAATAGAGATCCAGTAAAAACAGATTCTGGAAGCTACCACTTTGCCTGGACCCTAAATTATTGAGTTTCACCAGTTATTAAACATCCAGGAAACTGTATTTTCTTATTTGCTAGCCTGGAGCAGCACTAAAGCAAAGATCAACAGACTACAGATAGAACTAATATCAATTTTCATTCTTGGATAACAACTTGACGTTGCCTCCAGGACAAAGGCGGGTCCTTTTGCTCTGGACTGGAAAAAAAAAGCACTTTATAATCGAGAGCTTACTCTTCCCCAGGCAAAACACGTGGGGCCTCTCTTTCCAAAGTGCTCAACGACTTTACAGGTTGCATGATTCCGACTATCTTTTCATTTTTCAGGTTGCTAATACTGAGTGTGAAGAGAGCTTGTGAAAATGAGGACAGCAGCTGCCGGGCCAAGTTTACAGGCAGCTTCCTTTCCAGGCCCAGGTGACACCCACAGACACACCTGTCTGATCCTTCACTCGTTTGCAGCCTCATCTCATCTTGTTCCGGAGGCTACTGTAGGAAGGTTCTCTGAGCCTCAGCTACGGATGAGGCTTGGCTAGTAAGGGCCCCCAGGGGCCAAAGCCATCAAGGAAGCACAGGGCAGAGCCGGGAGATGCCTTAGAGAACAGCTCCTGCTCCCTTCCCCTTTCCCCCTCTACCTTAGGGAAATCAGAGCCCAGAGAGGGAAGTGTGACTTGCCCAACTCAGTGGTAGATCCAGGAAGACCTGGATTCACCTCCAACACATACTGGCTATTGTGACATTAACCTTTCAATGATTCAGTCAGTTCCTGAGATAGGAATTCTTAACCTTAGTTAGAGGGTTAGGATTGGGAGTCACAGGGTTCCTATGGAGAGATTTCAGGGAGTTTGTGAACTTGGATGGGAAAAAAATTACATCTTTATTTCCACTCACTTTTGGTTTCCTTTGCAAGCCAATGCATTTTATTTTATGCATTTAAAAACATTACTCTGAGGAGGTGCCCATAGGCTTCGCTAGACTACCAGGGGGGTCTATGACACAAAGAAGGTTAGGAATCCCTGGTCTACAATGATAAATAGCAGGGAAGGTGTCAGTTTCCTCATTCAGGCATTCCTTATATCAATGAAATCATAGTCTGGGTCCCTATCCATATCCAGTAAAGCTATCTATCCAATTGAAATCAACAACAACAACAAAAAAACCTAAGAACCTACTGTGTACAGAACACTAGGGAGATTCGAAGTTTAAATAAGCTTTAGTCCCTGCTTTCTTGGAGCATGCCTTTTGGATAAGTGATAAGATATAAACACAGATAGCTATAATGTAAAATAAGGCTAATAGGTGGGTGAGACCTCCAGTCTAAGTATCATGTGATGTCCAGGGGTGGAAGGTCTCTATGGAAGACTTCATGGAGTAGAAGCATCTGACTTGGGGTTTAAGGATGGCACTTATATACGTATCTGTGCAGGGCCTTTCACATAGTGAGCAATAAATGTACGTTGAATTGAACAGTCAAGAATTCAACAAACTGAGGGGGAAGGAGTTCTGGGGGTGTGAGAGGAAAACATTAGGAAGGAGCAAGGGAGAAAGAGTAGAAAGCACAGGGCATATGCTTTCATCAGCATCAGGGGTCTGCTGACAAGGAGGAATGGAGAATGGAGACAGTTGTTCAAATGACTCAGGCCCCCACTCTGCCTCTGTCACAATTGGCCTGTTGAGCCAAATAAAGGTGTAGGTTCCCCACCCCATATATGAACTCTGTCCTTTCCCTTTCCCTTCCTACCTCAAAATGCAGCACAATCAGGGAGGTCTTTATCAGTACTAATGAGGACAAGTTTAAGTTCTTTAAGTTCTTGCAAAGATCATTAAATGTTACACCAGGGGTGGGGAACCTGCAGCCTTAAGCCCACGTGCGGCCTCTAGGTCCTCCAGTGCAGCCCTTCGACTGAATCCAAACTTCTCAGAACAAATCCTTTTATCAAGGCCTCAGGTTCCCCACCCCTGAAGACTATTGGAAATTATTTGGTCTGAACTTTTCATTTTATAAAGAAAGAGACTAAGGCCAAGAGATGGGAAGCAAATTGCTCAGTCACTCAGGTAGTTAGGACCAGAGCAGGGATTCCAACCCAGGTCTTCTGACTCCAAGTCTAGCTTTCCTTCCACTAATCTATACTGCCACCTTGTTACTGGCCCATCTCCTGAAATCTAGCCTATTGGAATCATGACTCTCTGGTTTGTCTGGCTCTTGTCTGCTAAGTAGGAATTTGGGGGTCCAAATGAGACTTCCTTTAGAGATGGTTAAAAGGTGATGGATTCTTCATGATTCAACTAATAAGCCTAATTTCCCTGTCCTCTCCTTCCCCCTTTTCTCCCCCAGACAGAGGCAGGAAAGATAAATGGCCAGCTATCTAGCCTTGTGCATTCGATGAACCTAACCCAAGAGCCAAGGAAACACAGAAGCAAAGAGGAAAGACTGTCTCTGGCCTGAGATGCAAAGCCATTCAGAGGAGACATTTGTTTTCAACCTGTTCAGAGAGTCTTGCTTTGTTTAAATATTCTCTTAAACCCCTGGAGCCTGAGATTCCTGTTCCTAGCAGCTTAAACGTTCTTCCCCTTGGGTACTTCTTCCTTTCCCTTCTAAATGTGTGTCTATTTTAAGAGAAACTTAATACATGTGCTTCCGATTGACTTATACTTAACTCATCAAAATCTTGTTTAGTAAAAGGCATTTGAAGTCCAAGAAACCGTTGGAACTTTTTTCTTTCTTTTAATAAGCCCTTTTCTTTTCTTAGAAAAGGGAATTCATGTTTTGCCAAGAATAAACCCACTCAGCTCCAAACTACTGTACTTGGGGCCGTTCCTCCCAGCCCATGAGAGCTGAGTGGGTTCAGAATTTGGCAAAATTCAAGCTTCCCTCCCTACTGAGGCCATCAGTCTGCCTCGGGAAACTGGGGATGGAAAAAGAACATGGCAAATTGGGTAAGCTTCCCCCTGGGGAATACCACTTCTGGTCAGTAGCTTCCACAGGTCAGTTTCTGATGCTGAAAGGGAAAAGCATAGTCCCTGGCCTCTGAAAGCTTATAGTCTAATCACAGTCGTGAATATTATAGAACGTCAAGGCTGGGAGGGATCTTAGAAGAGAGAACAGAGAATGTTAGAGCTGCAACAGACCTTAGAAATCATCTTTTTCAATTCCCCTCATTTTATAGAGAGGGAAAGTGATGATCAAAGAAGTGAGGGGACTTAGCCAAGGTCACACAGCTAGCATTTGTCAGAGGCAAAATAGAATCCACATCCAATTTCACTATGATCTTGGAGTAAAATGAAGGATGGGCTTCAGGTTAAGGGGTTCATACTCTTCAAACAGGAAGATAAGACTATTCAACATGATTCCTTTCCTGTCAGCTAGGTGATCTGAGATCCTTTTTTGCTATTCTCAGAATTCTCGAGAGCCCTTGGACAAGGAGTTGACTTCTTTGGAATTAAGCCCTGTCAGCCAGTGGTCTGCTTCCCAAACTCCAGGCCCTCAGGCTACCCAAGGCCTCAGTTTCTCCACCCAGTATATGCAGGCTTATTCCAAAAGGGAGTTGAGGAGGAGGGAGGCTTCCTGGAGGAAAATTAATTAAAGCATGTGGAGAGCTCCAGATGAAAGGTGCTTGGATAGCTTCTTAATAATCCTAATAAAGTGTTTCCCCTTCAATTACAGGATAATTTTCATCTCACAACATTAGCAGGCAGCTTGGAGGCCTGGCACTCTAATTTCTTGCAGGCTGCGGGGCTGGCCTGAATGTCTGTACCAGTTTTTCTGGAACCACTGCATTTTTTGGGGTAGGGGGTGGGGTAAAGAGAAGGAGGGGGCCTGAAGTCTACATTTTGTAAGTAAACAGTTTATGAGATTGGAGAGGGTCCTGTGAGGCTTGGACTCAAAGAAAGGGGCTGTCACAGCAAATGGTCTCTAAATTTGGGGGTGGGGTAGTAGGAAAGGGACATTGTTCCAGCCTTCTTTCCATAATGAGGCATAGTAAAAGTGCAAAATTTCCCTGAGCTCCCTTCCTAAGGCTCATTCTCTTACATTCACCCAATTGAAATGACAGAATGTCAGTTTGCTCTCCCTATAAAAAGTGGGGCCTGAACTAACCAATCTCCATAGAAGCACAGAATTTTAGGGCTGGGAGGTACCTCAGAGTTTATCTAGTGCAACTGCCTCATTTTATAGGGGAGAAAACCTGAGGCAATGGGAGGTACAGTAACTTGCCTCACAAGGTAGAAGGTGGCAGAGCTGGAATAATTAATAATCATCATAATAAGCAACTAGTATTTATATAGTGCCCACTCTATGCCAGGCACTCTACTATCTGACTCCATGTCCACAGTCTTTCAGAAGGCCTCTTCTAGCTCTGACGCTCAGAGAAATGTAATGATTTGCCCCAAGGTTACACAGTGAGTTAATGGTCAAGCCAAAATCAGAATCCACTTCTCTTTGCTCTCCTTCATTTGCTCTCCCCACTATACCACACTTTTTTTTAAATTTCGGGGCCCTTTGAGTCTATCATTTCCAATATAGATACCCCCTGAGAGTTTAGCAAAGGGAGATACAGACTAAAAAGTCCACAAGTCCTCCAGGATCTTTCAGCAAAAAAAAGGAAGCCATAGCTCTGAATTAGAAACCCAGCCTTCAAATCCAGCGGAAGAAATTTCTGCTATCTCACTACACAAGCCTGGGTAGCTAAATTTTCTGTGTGTTATCTTACCAATACTTAGGACTGGATATACTACAGAAGACAACTGGAAATTTCTTCAGTACCCTTTGGGGCAACGTCTTTTTTTCTCTTCTCTAGCATGGTTCCCCCAAATGACTTCTTCAGCTCACTAATTGGTACCTAAAATTAATTACATCAGAGCTTAATCATAATCATAAAATGCTAGAAGCAGAAAGAATCTTAGAACATACAATGTTAGACCATACAACATAGAATGTTAGAACCAAACAGTGGTCCAACATGTTGCTTTGACCACTCTATCCTGGACACCATCAGGCAGGGTTTTCTGAAGATGCAGTGGGGTTAGAAAGAAGTCCAGGATCTTAGAGAGATCTTAGAGTCAAGGAGGCTAGGCGCGAGGACAGATTGAAAAGATGAGCTATCTATAATTCTCAACAATGCAGATCACAGGTGAGGGTGGGGGGAGGACATGACTCTCTAAAATAATGAAGGAGATGGCCAGAAGAAAACAAGCTTCCTCATCAAATGCCAGGTTAATAAGCTAAGGAATGCCCTATTGAAATGGTCAAAAAGCCATATTTTTGACACAGAAAAGGAATTATTAATTAAACGTCCATTAAAATCTTCCTTTGACCTTCTTGGTCAAAGTGAAAATTTTTACATACACCAAAATAACCATAGAAGCATTTTTCATGTGTGATAGCAAAGAATTGGAAACAAAATCAATGCTCATTAACTGAGGAATGGCTAAACCAGAAATAATCAAACCTTTTGATTTCAGGACCCCTTTATACTCTTAAAAATTACTAAAGAATTCTCCCCCACCCAAAGAACTTTTGTTTGTATGGGTTATATTTATTGATAGTTACTATATTAGAAACTAAAACATCTTGCTATGTTGTGAAAATAGTTTTGACCTTGTGGACCCCATGATAAAGGTCTCAGGACCACACTTAGAGAACCTCTGGGCTAACCAAATTGTGTCACATGAATGTAATAGACTGTCATTGCACCGTAAGAAATGACCAATGTGGAGAATTCAGAGAAACACAGGAAGACTTATATGAACTAAAATAGAGTAAAGCAAGCAGAACCAGGAGAACTAGTATAGACAATGGTTACACCAATGTAAGTGGAAATCTCCTAATATGCCACTGAATGCTGTGCAATTATAAGAACCAAGCTTGGTCCCAGAAAGAGTAGATAAAATGCACCTCCCTCCATTTTTTGCAGAAGTGGGAGACTATGGGTGTGGAACATGGAATATACAGTCTGACTTGTTAGTTTTGTTGAATTGTATGTTTCTCTTTTTCTTTTAATACTTTTTTAACCAAAAAAATGTTCCTAGAGTAGGAGAGGAGGGAGGGATATATTCAGAAATAAAAGTGATGCATAAAAGTGATACATTTTTTCAAAAAGTCTTTTGACTTTTTGATTTGTTAAAGAGATTAATAATAGTTCACATTTATATGATACGGAAATAAGTATGCCAGAGGACCACAAAGATACAGAATAGACATTTTCCCCAGTCCCCACTAACTCAAAACTAACTCAAAGGCTATACCATGAGAGCACAAATTCTAATAGGTCTTGCAAAACTAGAAAGGCTGTGAATATAGACCTGGGGATGAGCCAACAGTCAAAATGTCTGTCATCCAATGACTAGATAAGTTGGGAGAAAATAATCATCAGAGAGTGATATGTTTTCTGATCACAATGACTTGCAAAGATTGCTCGTTAAGATCACCATGAAGTGACTTTTATTAATCAATCGATAAGTATTAAGTGCCTAGTCAGTGTAATGCATTGTGCTAGGTTCTGCAGATACAAATATAAAGAATGAAATAATTCCAATTTGCAATGAATTTACATTTCTAATGGGAGAGACAACATATTTATATTGTAACTATGCATAAAATGAACATAAAGAGAATACATTCGAGGAAGATTGAGAGGAAGAATGCTAAGAACTAAGTAGATCAGTATGCTTGAGTTATGACTAAAGGACAGCAGGACTCTATGAGGAAAGGTAAGGAAGGCATATATTCTAGGCATATGGGACAGCTAGTAAAAAAGCATGGATGTGGGAGGTGAAGTGCTGTGTGTGAGGAACAGAGACCGCTAATTTGGGTATATTGCAGAGTGTGAAAGGGTAGTAATGTCCAACAGGCTGGGAAAATTAGTTGGGGTAAGATTGCGAAGAGCTTTAAAAGCTAAACAGTGGCATTCAAATTTGATTCTAAAGGTAATTGGAAGCCACTGGAATTTACTGAGTAGGGGATGGGGCAGGATCTCCCTCTTAAGATTGTTTTGACAATGCTGCGTAGGAATGACTGAAGTGGAGAGAGCCAAGGTAGGAAGACCAAGTAGAGGACTGTTTCTTAACAGGTTTTGGGGTGATGAGGACCTGAACTACAGTGGTAGCTGTGAGTAGACAGAAGGAGTCAAATGCAAGAGTTATTGCAGACATAGAAAGGGCAAGATTTAGCAACTGATTGTATGTGTGGGCTGAGGATGAGTGAGGTTTTAAGGATAGCACCAAGGTTATAAACCCAAGAAAGTGGAAGAACAAGAGTGCCTTCAACAGAAACAGAAAAGTTTAGAGAGGGATGGGTTTTTGCCCATTTGAGAGCGCAAAAAATAATGTTATGTATTGTATGTAATGAGTTTGAGATGTTTCAGAGACATCTAGTTTGAAGTGTTTGATATGGAAATTGGCGATACAGGGACTGAAGCTCAGGGAGGAGGGTGGTAGGAAAGGGGGCAAGGGATTGGATAGCAGAAGACAGCATAGGTATAAATTGGTTAATTAAAGGGTCAAGACTGGAGAAGGAAGAAAATTAAGTCAGAGCAAGGGTAATGGCCCCAGAAAAATATGGAGGAGTAGAGGGATTGGAGGTCTCAATGAGGGCAAAGGATGTGTTCAGGAAACATTGCGGAAAGGGGAAAATGGAATGATAGGAACCCACAGTCAGAGAAATTCTGCAATTTTTAATTAGGGAAATGGAATATTTCTGGATAATGATGAGATCCAATATATGACCATCTCTATGAGTAACCAAGGTGGACTGAAGGAGTATGTCATAGAATGTAAGGAGACTGAGAAATTGAAAGGTTAAGAAGATGGAGCTCTATATCTTACCTTAGACCTTATTAGTTGTATGACTGGGCAAGTAATTTCAGCTCTCTGAAATTCAATTTCTACATTTTCTCATCTATAAAATGGGGGTGATAATTAAGCACCTACCTCACAGGGTTATTGTAAAGACCAAATGAGTCAAGATGGAAATCATTATATAAATGTGAACTATTATTAATCTCTTTAACAAATGGGGAAAACGAGGCTCAGGGAAAGTCAATGACACAGCTAACAAGTGTCAGAGGTAGGATTTGGTCATAAGATAATTTAGGGCCAGAAGGGACCTTAGAGGCCACTGAGCCCAACGCTACCTCCTTCCACTTTTATTTTGCAGATGAGGAATCTGAGGCACAGAGAAGTTGCCCCAGGTTGCAAAAATAATTATCACCTGAGCTACAATTTGAGCAATCCTCCCAACTCCAAATTCAGAGCTCTATACACTACACCATGATGCTTCTATACTGAAGTGTTCTTAATTTCAAGTCAGTCACTCAAACCATTATACCACCTACTACGGACTTCACAGGGCTTACTGTGAGAAAGGGGAAGGGAGGAGAATAAGTATCCATTAAGAACCTACCACGAGGCAGCTAGGTGGCACAGCGGACAGCATGCTGGACCTGAACTCAGGAAGACTCATCTTCCTGAGTTCAAATCTGGCCTCAGACACTTACTAACTGTGTGACCCCAGGCATTCTTCTTTAAGGGAAAAATGAGCTGGAATAGGAAATGACAAACCACCCTAGTATCTTTGCCAAGAAAACCCAAATGGGGTCTCAGAGAGTTGGACATGACTGAAAAATGACTGAATGACCACGAGAAGCACTTTACAAATATTATCTCAATTGATAATATTAAGGCTTATTAAACCAGTAAGTGTCTTGGAAATCAGAGTTGTTGTTATCATTAATATTAGTATTAATAGTCATAATATTTTCTTTCCCCATAATGGAGGTGGAAGCAGAGAGAGCCACTCAGATTTACCATTTGTTGAACTCCCATCTAAGAGTCAGACCCTTTAAAACAATACACAAGCTAAGAAGGTATGTAAAAGCGTAGCAGAGACAGGCAGAGTTAGAGTAGTTTATGCCACTTGTTAGGCGATCTCTGATGTTTCTTGTAAAGAAAAGGGCTTTGAAGTTTGCTTACAAGTTAGTGCATTAACCCCAAACATACCACCAGGAGCAGTCCCAGCTAAAGAGCAGGGCATTCACGAATATTCCCAGCAAATTGTGTTTTTACATGATATTGGGAGAGAAGCATAAACATCCAGAGAAGACACTGGTAGTCATAGGCAGACTTGTTTTGATCTTTACAAGGGTTTAAGCCAAAGTATCTCTTACCCAGTTCTTATTAAATTTATGTGCTTCTCTTGCTTTCCAGTATCCTTCTTTAAACCATAGACCCAATTGTTCACTTTGGAGATTTGGCTGGCTCAGGGATGATCTCCCCAGAAAAGTGTTTCCCAGTACTCCATCTCTGGCTTGCCTATATGACCATGTTGGGACGCCAACATGAGGTTTTGCTGTGGAAATCTGACTGTTTCAGAATTCTTAAAGCACTTTGGAGTTAGGAAAACTCTTAGACATTTTTTAGTTCTATTCCATTGTTTTGTAGGAGGCCCAGAGAGAAGCAACATGACCAAGTGACACAGATGGCAAGTAGAGGAGCTGGGATTTGAATCAGGTCCTCTCACTCCAAATCTAAGGTTCTCTGCCTTCTGGGGGATTTTTTTTTCCTCAAGTGATTTTGTTGAACAATTGTAAATGCCTTCTGGAAACAATCAACAAAAATTTATGAAATATCCATTATATTCCAAGAAAAAAGAACAATAAAAAGAGGAGGAAGAGGAGGAGGAGGAGGAGGAGGAAAAGAGGTGGTGATGATAGTGGCAATGATAAGGGAAATGATCCTGGGTAAATCTCTATGGATCTCAGTTTTCTCATCTGTAATATGAGAGAGTTAGATCTGATAATCTCTAAAGTCCCTTCCAGTCTTTGACAAAAACTGATCACAAAGGAAAGTGGACTGGTTGTGGTATCCAGAGAAGACGACAGATTGACAACTGAAGAACTATACTTGTGGCAAGGTGTAGTGCAATGGCCTTAGAGGCAGGAAAGAAGCAGATTCAAATTCCAGCCATAACACTTACTAGATAGGTGAACACAGGCAAGGCACAGCACTCAGTTTCCACTTCTGTAAAATGGGAATAATATTACTCACATTTATCTCCTTATAGGGTGGATCTGAGGATAAAGTAAAAGGATATATGCAAAAGGATTTTAAAGTCACAAAGTATATACACATATATATGTATATACATATATATTGTTTATATACATATGTGTATATATAAATTATTAAATATGCATTTGTTATATAAATATGACACAAATAAACTAATTTGTTTTTCTATAGAGAAATATATAAAATAAATACCATTATTTTATTAAAATAAATACCATTATTTTATTTAAAATAAACACCATCATTTCATTTAAAATAAATATTATATACCTATACAATTTTTTTTTATTAGCTCGAAGGATCTATGATTTTATCTCTGACTGCAACCTCTCCACACTTTCTCATCCCAGGCAGTTCTCTTTCATTTCTTTCTGCAGTTTCTCCACAGAAGACACTCTCCATGTGTTGGAGACCTTCCTATGATTCTCTTCATATAGGAGAAGGTGAAGAACAACAGTCACACATCTGTTCACATTTGTATGGCACTTTAGGGTGTTTAAATCACTTTCTCCACAAGCTAAGATCATAGGATTAATAAGCAGCAGGTGCTAAACCAAGGCTCCCACCCAGCTCTATCCCCTTCACCACCCGGCCCTTCCGATACAGCCTACCAGTGGGATATTGAAATCAGTCCCATCTTGTTTTAGAGATAGATTACAAAAAATTACGATCGCTAGAGTCGAGCTTTGCAGTGATCACCTGATCCACAGGGATAGATCAAACTTCAGCACCAAGATACTTCAGAGCAATGAGACAAGACAAAACAAGAGGACCTTGGGGTGTTACTAAGTCCAATGTGGAAATAATAATTTCTTAGAAAAATGACAAATCAACTATTTAAAGAGGCTTCCTGCTGTCTAATTTAAGGTCTGGTTTGGCTGGAATTGCTTACTTCAAAAGGAACCAAAAATGCACAATTCACAAAGTAACTCTCCGGTCTCTACCAAAGGCCCTCTTCCCAGATACACACAGACACAGACACAGACACAGACACACAGACACACAGACACACACACACACAGACACACACACACACACACACGATCTAGATTTCGAGAAACATAAAATATAAATTATAAAGAATTATACAGCAGCTCAGTACTGGCAAAGCTTCAGGTTTTTTTGTTTTTTGGTTTGTTTTTTTTTTTTTGCATAAAAGGATTCCGAGCACTGTGTTTTGTTTTGCGCTGTTTTTTTTTTGAGGTGGGGGGGGACCCCTTTACCCACAATGAGTCATGATTGTGTTCGGTGAATGAGAAAGAGGGCAGATGCATTCGCTTTCTTCCCCGGGGAAGAAAGCCTCGGAATCAGTAGAGTACACCGGTTGATTTGGGCCATTTACTCACTAGGTTGCTAAACCTGCTTTGAGAATAAATTGACAGGATGTAAATAGACCGTAGGGAGAATGTTTAGAATGACACAAAATAAAATTCCTAAACAGAGCCCACCTTGGGCAACATCCTGTGAAGTGATTCCAGGGAACTGGTAATATTTCTTACTCAGAAAAGTTCCTCCCCTGCCTGTTAGCTGATGCCTGAATTTCCTTTGAGGAGAGGAGGCAGCCCCTATAAAAGAACCTCACAATTAGAAATTAGGCTTGAAATTCAATTATTACTTGGAGATGGAAGAGTAATTTACATTCTCAATAAAGCATAAAGAACTGAAGGCCCTTGTAGTGTAAAGGAAAGAAAGAACTCTGGACTAAGAAATCAGGAGGCCAGAATCACTAATTCCTTGTGTAACGTGAAGTAAGTTCTTTCCCCTTTCTCAGTCTCGGTTTTCTAATCTGTAAAATGGAGATCGTCAGTGTAGTATATAGGATTTGGGATAAGAGGACTTGGGTTACTTCCTGACTTTGCATCTTCCTATCTGTGTAACTTTGAAGAAGTTTTCTCATCAGTAAAATGAGACAATTAAACTCAATCTTATCTAAAAGGACTTCCCAGCTCTAAATCCAGTTCCTTCCCCACAGTGGTCCCCTGGTTTGTGGTCCTCCACCAACTCTGCACAGGGCTGCCATCTTTGCTCCCTTGCCAGGTCCTGGGCCACTGCCCACAGGGTCCCTTTCCTGAAGTCAGCCTTCTCCTACTACATCCCCCAACACCTGTTACCTCTGAATAACCTCTAACCTGGGTGGGGAAGGGGAGGAGTTGGGTCATGGGTTAGACATTGGCCATGCTGTTTAGTTGCAGCAAGACTCTCTGGGAAATAAGCCTGGGAAACCATGACATACCTTTCAGTAGAGATACTTGTGACATTCCTCCTATTCACAGAAAGGAAGCCTGTAGTCCCTGCCCCTCCCCCCACCAGGATCAGTGTCCTGGGATCTCTCCCCTTAACATTTCTAGAGTCGCTTGATCTCCTCCCACCTCCAGCTGAATTTGCCCTGGGCACCAGAATTCCTACCTAAAACTTTGATTTTCTTCTAGCTCTTTGAACTTTCATGTATTTCACCTGCCACTCCCCCAATCTGGGTGCCTAGTGCTACCTCTCAGGTGGCCCCAGCATTCTTATCTTCTTCATTATGCAGAAAGAAAAAATATCTGATTTCATCTGAAAGGATATTCCCTCCACAGATACCAATCCTAAATCCTCCTTGTCTTTGTAGAGAATTCCTCATTCAAATCCACATTCAAGAAGCATTTGTTAAGTGCCTACTTTGTGACTGGCAGTTGGTCAATCAATTAAGTAACAGTTATTAAGCACCTACTGTGTGCCAGGCTCTGTGTTAAGCACTAGGGATACAGAAAAAGACAAAAGGCTCTGAAGGAGCTCACAGTCTAATTGGAGAGACAACATGCAAACAGCTATACACAAACAAGATGCAACGACATAAGTTGGAGATCTCAAATGGAAGGCAAGAAATTTAAGGGGGACTGGGAAAGACTCTTTGCAGAAAGTAGAACTTTAGCTGAGGCTTGAAGGAAGTTGAGGTAACCAGGAGGCAGAGACGAAGGGAAAGAGTTCTAGGCATAAAGGGACAGCCAGTGAAAATGTCTGGTGTCAAGAGAGGGAGCATTTTGTGGAAGGAGCAGCAAGGAGACCAACGTCACTAGAGTCCAGGACACGTGATGTTAGTGGAGGGGGCCAACGTAAGGGCTAAGAGGACTGGAAAGGGTGGAAGGGTCATGGAGGCTTAAGAAGCCACACAGGCTTTTATGTTTGATCCAGAAGGCAATAGGGAGCCACTAGAATTGATTAAATAGAGAAGCAACATGATCAGGCATGCTTTATTAGGAAGATCAATTTGACATCTGGATAGAGAATGAATTGTACTGGGAAGAAACGCTTGGTAGGTACAAGAGATGAGAAAGAAAGTAGTCCATGCCCTCAAAGCACTTATATTATACTGGGGGGTAAGGCATGGTGAGGGGAAGGATGACAGACGTGTTTCTAGATAAGCAAATTCAAAATATATGAAAACGAAATTCATAGTAATTTGGCGATAGTGGTAGAGAGCTAAACACTGGGAAATCAGCAAAGGCTTCACCTAAGATGACACTGAAACTCCAATTTCAAAGGATTTAGAGGTTCCAAAGAGTCAGAGGTGAGAATGGGGAGCACTCCAGGCATAGGGGCCAGCGTTATGGAAAGGTATAGAGATACCGCAAACAAAACTAACTTCTCTTATTGAATGGACTTTTTACATATGTTAATAGCGCCCAAAAGATCCTAGTATAACAGGGGTGTCCCGTACCCTTCAACTTCAATTAATGTAACTAACAAGATATTCTGCTCTGGTACCTTAACCAAGGGGGAACATTTTTTTTCCTTTATTAATCAACAAGCATTTATTCTCTCTCCCTCCTAGCCCCCCAAACAACCAAAACAAAAGGGGAAGAAAACTTCTGGCTATCAGTCTGCATAGTCAGAGCAAATTCTCTTATCGCCCATGTCCAAAAATGCATGTCAAATTCTGCCTTTTAAATCCATCATCTCACTGGCAGGAAGTAGAAAGCAGGCTCCATTTTTGGAATAGTAACTATATGTTATTGCTTGGAATAGAATTATAAAATCCTTCAAAATTGTTTTTCCCTGTGTTGTCATTGTATGAATTGTCTTCATGGTTCTGGTCACTTCTCTCTGCTTCACTTCATATAGGGCTTCCAATTTTCTCTGAAATGTCCATTCTCTCGCGTCTTATGGCTCAATAATATTCCATTACATTCACCTATGATCATTTGCTTAACCAGTCTCCAATAGGGAGGCATTCTCTTTGTTGGGGACAAAAGTTTTTTGCTACGATGAAAAGGGATGCTTTAAATATGTCCTTTTCTTCTTTCTTTGACCTCTGGGAGATAGGCCTTCAAGTGTTAACACGGACTGGTTCAAATGGTATGGACAGTCTAGTGACTTTAGGGGCATAGTTCAAATTGCTTTCCAGAATGGCCATGCCAGTTTGCAGCTACAACAAAAATGCAATAGTGTGCCTGTTTTCCTGAAACTTCTTGAACGTTTCTCATGATCCTTTTTTTAAAATCACCTTTACCAATCTCAAGGGTATGAGGTGAAATCTGGGCTCCTTTAATTAGCATGTCTCTAATTAATAGTGATTTGGAGAACTTTCCTTAGATTTCTTCTTTTGAAAACTGCCTGTCTATATTCTTTGACCATCTATCTATTGGGGCTCTTTTTCATGTAAATTTTAATCCATGGCAGTTAAGATATCACTGGTAACTTTGAAGAGAATAATTTCAATTGAATGATAATGATAGAAGCTAGATTGCAGAGTTTCTTTTTATCATTGAACTCCTTAGACCCAACCGTGGGGTGTCTGGGTCAAAAGGTATGGATGTTTTATTCATTTTCTTTTCATAATTTCAAATTCCTTTTCCAGAGGGTTATTACAGTTCCTACCTCTATCAATAATAGTACATTTTCACTTAGGTTTGTTGACATTTCCATAACTAAGGGTCCTCTGTGTGCCTTTTAGATGCATTGTTAATGACCAGTATTCTAAACATGTAATATATAGATTAATCTTGTTTACTTCCCCATTTAAACACAAATGCAATAAACTAGATGTTAATACTTTAAAATTTTTTCATCCATTCTTTATATATCTTGAATATAAGACCTTTATTAAAGAAACCTGCTGCAGTTTTTTAATAGTTGTTTCCCTTCTAACTTTACATTGCTTTTGTTTGTGTAAAAATAAAAATATGTAATCAAAAGTGTCCATTTTATCTTCTGTGATCCTCTCTATTCTTTTTTTTGTTTGTTTGTTTTTGGCATGGCAATTGGGGTTAAGTGACTTACCCAAGGTCACACAGCTAGTACATGGGCCAAGTGTCTGAGGCCAGATTTGAACTCAGGTCCTCCTGCTCTATTCACTACCCCACCTAGCTGCCCCTCTATTCTTTATTTAATCATGTACTATTTCTCTTTCCAGAGATCTGAAAGGTATTTTCTTTCTTGCTCTTTTAATTTGTTTATGATATCACTTTTTATGCGTAAGTCCTATATCCCTTTGGAGGAGAACTTTTTGATTGAAAGATAAGATTAATCAATTAAAAGGGAAAACCAGGAGTGAACAATTCCTAGACATCTCTATTGAATCTACCAGTTGAGGAAAGGTAGCAACTAGGTACAAATTGAACAAAAGCAGATGACACAACCCAGAAAATTTCTTATGATTGACTGATAAGCATTAGTCACCTGTGGGAATGGATAAAACAGCAAGCAAATTCAGAATCTAACATTCCATTCGAAGTCCAGGTGTTAGCCAAATAGGGGAAGATTTGAGAGTTGGGTGAGAAGTCTCTATCTCCCTGGCCCAACCCCCCTTGATTAGAAGATGACCTTATGAACTATGAAAGATCTGAAGACTTGGACTTCTAATTGGCATTGATAGCAATATCCTTTGAACAAGCAGTGACTGATAGTAATACCTGTATCCATAGTTGAGAACAAACTAGATGCACTGAAGAAAATCAGTGTCATCATTCTGCAAAGACATCAACACTTAGATTCCAGCTGAGAGCTGCAGATATGAAAGGGTGACCACATAAATACTCTACAAAAAGAGAAAAAGATTTCTATTCACCAGGAGCTGTACCCTTGCCACATATGCCCTCTTAACTTGAGCCCACTTTCTCACAGACTGTATGTTCTTAAAGGAGAATATTCTCAGACTTCTATAGTGATGTTTTTGTGCCAACTGCTCCTATTATACCACATAAATAAATACTTTCTTCTGCAAGTTACTTGTCTAGGTGGCTGATAATCAATGGGGAACACACTAGGTAAGGGCTTTTGAGCCATAATGTCATAAAACTCTTCCCACCTCCACCCCTCAGTTATCTCTAAAATCCTAATGGAAGAAGTAGTCATTGTCTTCTGAGCCTCCAACATGTCACCAATTTGAGTGGAAATTGAGAGAGTGAATCCAGAGGACATATGACTATACTATAGGATCATAGATTTAAAGCTTAAAGTGACTTTAAAGATCCCCTAGTTAAAACCCTTTAATTTACAAATGAAGGAACTGAAACCAGAGGTTGAGCGACAGGCTGAGGGTCATACAATCTAGTAAGTGTCTGAGATGAAATTAGAAATTAAGTCTTCCTGAGTCCAAGATTGGTGATCCATTCACTCTGTAGGGATAAGGACCTGGCCAAAAACCGTCTGTTTCATATCTTTATTTCCCTCCCAGTAACTTGGTGAGAAGCAATTTTGTCAGAAAAGGTGAGTTAGAACAACAAAGACACTCAGTCTTTGAAGGCATGCAAACAGAACAGAGTGGGGCAAATGATACAAAAAGGGAAGGCTGAAAACTCTATGCTCTCCAACTATCTATTCTGTAAGAGCCACTCCCAAGGTGCCATCAATCAACCTTTTAAAACACTGGAGTGATCTTATCCTCTGCACAAATAAACAGATAGATACACAACTGCTTGGCCAACTTGTATTTTCTTCTCCTAATCCACCTCTACTCTGTACCTGTCTTAAGCATGATGCTGAAGAGTTGTTTTCCTCCTCATCTTTTATCCGGGACACGAAAGAACACTCAGATCTCACAAAGGGCTAGGTTGTGAAACTTATTACACAGCATGACAGGAGTTAAAAAGAAGCAGTATCTCTATGGCAGTGTGGTGGGTGGCAATGGGGAGTTAAAATCTTTTGGGAAGGGTAGCTTTTGTACAAAGCATAAGTTCTAAGAAAGACACATAAAGGACGGTTGGAAGGTCTAATCTGGTACTGCTGCATTTATTCACTGCCTGGTGCCTCTCCAAACTTAAAACTCACACATTTCTTAGGGTGTAAGGAAGGCTTTCAATATGTTGCTGTTGTATAAAAGCCCCATGTGGGAAGGGAGGGTGGGAAGAAAATATTATGGAAACATTGTACTTCATTAAAAGTTAACCTGGACATCTGAGATGCCTGGAAATGAGGGGCAAGAGAGGAGGTCTAAACTAGGGAAAGGGGAGAACAGGAAAGGAGAGAATAAGATGAGGGTGAGGGGTATAGCACCTCCCTAGGCCTTCAGCCTTGTAGAGTGGGAAAAGTAGTGATTATGGAGTCTGGAAATAAGACTTAAATTTGGTTCTGCTGCTACCTGTTGCTCGCCCTTCATTTCTGAAGAGGACTAGAGATACTCCGTTGATCATGGGTCTTCTTTATGATTTGACTATTGTGTAAATATGTTTAACGTGAAGGTATATGTAGAAACATATATCAGATTCCATGCTGTCTTGGAGGGAGGGGAAAAAATTTTGGAACTCAGAAACCTGCGAAAGTGAGTGTTGTAAACTAAAAATTAAAAAATCTAAAAAAAAAAAAGTACTAGTGCCATCATGGGTAATGTCTTGACTCATTAGTGAATTTGATTTAAGTGAGGCAGAGATACACAAAGTTGTTGGCCTCACTTTCTCTACTTCAGAGTCATCCCAGTCCAGCGGCAAAACAAAAATCAAGACGACCAGCAATGGCCCAGGATGCAGTGGATGACTGTGGCTTCTTTGATGTCTGACCAAGCTCTAAGCACTTCACAGCACATGCTTCAGCCGCCCTCATGGTCATTTGAACAAATTGTTCTCATCCACCCATTCCAAAGGAGGAAGTCTTCACATATTTGGGGTAGACATCCCCCAACTCACCGATGGGTTTGAGGCTTGTCAGTTACCCTCAACCTGGTTTGGCTCATCTGCCAAGATGTTTCCTATGTGGCCAAGTCACTTAACCTCTCCAGGATTCAATTTTCTGCATTTAACTCAAGGGGTTGGATGAAATGATCTCTAAGTTCCTTTCTAACTCTAAATCTCATGACACCCCCAAAAAGACAGTCATAGATGCATAAAATGGTAAAACTAGTCAGAGCTTTAGAATATTGCAATTGGCTTTGGAATTAGAGGACCTGGCTTCAAATCCTGTCTTTGCCAGGACTACCTGTACAACCTTGGGAAATCCCTTAATCTGCCTTAGCCTCATTTGCAAAAGGAAGTGGTTGGACTATCAGATGGCCTTTGAGAGTCCCTCCATCTCTAGTTCTGTGATTCTCGTTTGGAGTTTTCCAAATTATGGGTCAATGAAACAATGGCAGAAATTACAGAATTTGGGGTTGGTTTGTTTTTTGTTACAACTCCCTATTCACAAAGGTCAAGTCAAAGTTAACAAACACAGCACTAACACAATGAGTTTACTCCAATGAAAACTGAATGGAGCACGCTGATCATTTAAAATGCTATGAAAAAAAGGTCATATTCACCTGTTGCTAACAATAGATGAAAGGTAGTAGAAAAGCATCGAATCAAGAGTTAGAAAGTCTAGGGTTTATTCTAAAACCTATCACACGCTTGCTGTGCGACCTTTGGCAGAGCACTTTGCTTCCTGGGCCTCAATTTTCTTTTCGATGAAATTAGGGAGTTGAGTTAAATCAGTCACTTCCAAACTCTAAGTAGGAACACTCCACTTCCTACATACTTTTCATAAAAAAATGTATGCAAATAATTTATTTTATAGTGAAAATACAAAATTTAAGAGATATTTAGATTTCATTTTGAATCGTTTCAATTGATTATATGCAACAGTTTTTGAGGTTTTTTTTAAATTTCATGTTGTTTTGGAAGGCAGCTTGATATAGTGCTCTTATCAAAATGAATGATGTTGAGACATACAGCAGATTATTTTATTCTTTTCTCCTGCACAAAGATTCCCTCCCTTTGAGTTTATTTATACCTTCTGTGTCTAAATGCAAATTTCTATGAAATGAGGGGGTTGATTTAGATCAGTCACTTCCAAACTCTAAGTAGGAACACTCCACTTTTTATACACTTTTCATAAAACAATTTATGAAAATAATTTATATTATAGTGAAAATACAAAATTTGAGTTATATTTTGATTTAATTTTGAAATATTTCAATTGATTGCCTGCAACAATTTTTGAGTTTTTTTTTTTAATTTCATGTTGTTTTGGAAGGCAACTTGATATGGTGTTCTTTTCCTTTTTTTGCTTTTTTTTCTCCGCAGGGCAATTGAGGTTAAGTGACTTGCCCAAGGTCACACAGCTGATACATGTGTCAAGTGTCTGAGGCCAGATTTGAACTCAGATCCTCCTGGCTCCAGGGCTGGTGCTCTACTCACTGGACATAGTGTTCTTATCAAAATGAATGATGTTGAGACATATAGCAGATTATTATAGCTCTTTTCTTCTATGCAGAAGTTCTCACCCTTTGAGTTTATACCTTTTGTGTTTAAATGCAGTGAGCATGGCTATCACAAGACTTAACTGTAATGTAAACATGTGCTGGTTAATGGGAATAGTGGCAGATTCTGTCTGCATTGCCTTGAGACTCAAAAAGCACAGAGAACATAGTGTTGGGCCTGGAGTCAGGAGGACCTGATTCAAATCCACTTACTAGCTCTGTGACCCTAGACAAGTCACTTCTCCCCTGTCTGCCTCAGTTTCCTCAACTGTCAAATGGAGATAGTAATAGCACCTACCTTCCAGGGTTGTTGTAAGGATCAAATGAGATCATATTTGTGAAGTGCTTAGTACAGTTCCCGGCACATAGTAGGTACTTCATAAATGCTTGTTCTGTTCTCTTCCTTTCCCTTCCCCGAAAGGTTCTTCCCCAAACAATCATAGGCTCATAGTTATAGATCCTAATTTTACAGATGAAGAAACTGAGGTCCACTAAGATTTAGTGACTTGCCCAAGGTCACCTACATAGTATCAGAAATAGGATGTGAACCTTGACTGTGGTGTAGCAGAAAGGGCACTGGACCAGGAGTCAAGAGAATCTGGTTTGAGACCCAGGTCTGACACTAACTTCAGCCTGAGCCATAACTAGGATTGGGAAACTAGGACTTTGCTCTGGGGTGTCAAAATTTACAGTGCACTGACAGTACCCATGATCTTCGAGGACCATTGAAACAATTGAGTTTGGCGTTGTTAGCAAGTTTGTTTGTTTTTGTATTTTTAGCATTGTTAGCAAGGAAAATTAGTTAAAATAAGGAGATTATTACTTCTTTCCTGCCTCCCCGTTCACCAGTAGCCACCAGTAGATGAATTACTTCGAAGCTTGGTCCTGATCTAGACACCTGAAATATCTTCAGAGGCCTCACTGTACCCTAGCGCCCCTGCTGTCCCCAGTCCTCAACTGAATTGAAACTGAATTTTGACCTACTTGCCTTAGATTGTCGTGGGTATAAAAATTGCTACTTACAGCACTATATCGAGCTAGGTAACCTTGGGCAAGTACCTTGGTTTCTCTGGCCCTCAGTTGAGGAGTTCATAAAGTGATCACTAAGGCCCTAATGTCCATGAGTCTATGATCTCTCATAGCGTTCTCTCCTAGCATACAATATGGCTCTTGGTCATAAATGGCCTTGGACTCTTCTCTGTTTCATTTCCGACAATCATAGATTTAGAACTGGAAGGGACCTTAGTAATAATTTAGTGCAGTGATTCTAAAAATATGTTCTGTGGATCCAAAACCATTTCAGAGAAGCCAACGAGTCAAAACTATTTTCGTAATAGTGCTAAGATGGTATTTGCTTATTCTTCCTGCCTTTCCCGCTACATCTCTGTGTGGGCCCAGATTTTCTTCATGTACTTTAACCGCAACAACGTATCACGACAGATTGAATGAAGCAGCAGATATGAGAATACAGCTGTCTTCTATGAAGACAGACATTGAAGAATGGCAAAAAAAGAAAAAAAGAAAAACAATGCCGTTCTTCTCACTAGATTTTTTTTTGTTTTGGAAAAATATAGTTACTTTCACAAAATGATAACTTGTTAACAACGAATGAATTTATTATTATTTAGATGAATTAATTAATGTTTTAAAATTCTATCCGTTTTAATTTCTACCCACATAAACAAAGGCTCTTGCAAGTCCTCAATAATTTTTAATAGTGTAAAGGGATCCTAAGACAAAATTTGAGCACCACTGATCTAGTGTAACTCTTTCATTTTTTAACATGTTGGGAAACTGAGGCCCAGAGAGATGAAGCGTCTTGTTCACTTAGGGAAGGCCACACAAGGAAAGGGCATAGCTGAGATCTGACCCTCCTTATGTGCCTTTCTTATCTCTCCCACTAAAAGGTAAGTTTCTAGAGAGCCAGAATTGTGTCCCAGATTTATTTTGTCTCTCCCTCTTCTCCCCTTATTACCTTAATTCCTAGCATGGGGGCTGGGCATATAGTAGATACTTATTAAATTGTTAAATTGAATTGCATTAGACAAGGCAGGAATTAGGGGATAGTTAGTGTTTTTTAAGTACCTTGTGTAGACCATTCATTCATTCCAGAACCAAAGGAAGGACATTGCCGTGTTATAAAAACTAACACTGTGAGAAAGCGTCCTGGAAATTACACTTTGAGAATGCCTCTCTCTAATAGAAAGGGCTCTGGATAGAAAAGTCAGGAGCTCCGAGTTTCTAAAAAGGGGTCTTGTCCATTTGAGTTCAACGAACAATATTAAGTACCACTTGCAAGGTGCTATGCAGAATTTAAAACATAAGATACCTGACATCAAGGAGTTTGCATTCTGCTGAGGGATTATCATATGTAGTAGGCCCCCAAGGCTCTTGCCTCTAAAGCCAGGGTTCTAGCCCCTATACCACAGACGCGAACAGAGCAAAGCAGAGGCAACAGACAAGGCATTCTAGAAGAGTGGCTGGCACGACTTCGGTGGGGGGAGTAAGGGAGGTCCTCATGAATGAAGGTGCACCTGAGCTGGGCTTGAAGGAAGAAAAGAATTTTAACAAGAGGTGATGAAAAGACAGTGTATTCCAAGCATGGAAGAGAAATAAATGAGGGCAGAACAAGATATAGAAGCAGCGACAGAGCTGAGATGGACATAATGGGTTTAGAATCAGAGCATCCAGGTTCAAATCTTGGTTCTGAGATATGCCACCTTTGTGAACTTAACTTCTTCTGGTCTCAGATTCGTCTTCTATAAAATGATGGGAATAAATTAAGTGATCTGTAAGTTCACTTAAAGCTCTAACAGTTTCTGACTCTGGGATTTCAGTTTGGCTGGAATGTAGGGTTTATAAGCAGGAGGGGATAATTTGAAATAATGCTAGAAAGGTAAGCTGGAGTCAGTCTCTGGGAAACCTTAAATGCAGACCTAAGGGGCTTGTATTTTCTTCTGAGGGAAATAGGGAGCTATTGAAGGGTTTTGATGGGGAGAAAAAAAGAGAGAGAAAGATGGTTAGATTTGTGCACTAGAAAGATTTTTTTAAGACTAGAAAAAACACATCATTCTGTAGCTGAAGGGAAAAAAATCAAGAGAAGGAATCATGATCTCAGACAAAGCAACAGCAAAAATAGACTTGGTTTAAAAAGAAAAATAAGGAAACTGTATTTTTTCAATTCTGTAGGGTATAAGTTTTTTAATTTTATTTTTTCTAATTAAATGCAAAAACATTTTAACATTCATTTTTTAAAAAATTTTAGTACAAATTTTCTCCCTCCCTTTTATACCCCCTCCTTAAGAAGGTAAGCAACTGGGGACAGCTAGGTAGTGCAGTGAGTAGAGCACCTGCCCTGGAGTCAGGAGGACCTGAGTTCAAATCTGGCCTCAGACACTTGACCTGCTTACTAGCTGCGTAACATCGGGCAAGTCACTCAATCCTAATTGCCCTGCCCTTCCCCTCCAAAACAACAACAAAAAAAAAGGCAAGCAATTTAATTTAGGTTATTCGTGTTCAGTCATATAAAACATTTCCATATTAGGCATGTTGTGAAAGAAAACACAAAGAAAAACCAAGTTTTTTTAAAGTATGCTTTGATCTGCATTCAGACTCCATAGTTCTTTCTCTGGCAGTGGAGAGCATTTCTCATCATGAGTCCTTCAGAATTGTCTTGGATCATTGTATTGCTGAGAATGGCTAAGTCATTCTCAGTTGATCATTGTACAACATTGCAGTTTCTGTATACAATGTTTTCTTGGTTCTACTCACTTCATTTTCCATCAGTTCATGAAAGTTTTTCCAGGTTTTTCTGAAACCACCCTGCTCATCATTTCTTATAGAACAATAGTATTCCATCACAACCATATGCCACACCTTGTTCAGCCATTCCCCAATTGATGGACATCCCCTCGATTTCTAATTCTTTACCACCACAAGAAGAGCTACTGTAAATATTTCTGTACATATAAGTCCTTTTCTTTTTTCCTTTGGTCTTTTTGGGATACGCATCTAGTAATGGCATTGCTGGGTCAAAGGCTATGCATGACTTTATAGCTCTTTGGGCATAGTTCCAAATTGCTCTCCAGAGTAATTGGATCAGTTTACAACTCCACTAACAATGCATTTGTGTCCCTACTTTTCCACGTTCCCTCCAATATTTGTCATGTTCCTTTTCTGTCATATTAGCCAACCTGACAGGTGTGAGGTGGTACCTCAGAATTGTTTTACTTTGCATTTCTCTAATCATAGTGATTTAGAGCACTTTTTCATATGACTATAGATAGTTTCGATTTCTTCTAGAAAGATCATTTTGGAAGCTCTAAAAAGGATGGATTATAGAGAGAAGAGGAAGAAAGAAGGGTGATTAGTGAGGAGGCAATTATAACATTCTAACTGAAAGATAATGAGGGCCTGAACTACAGTTGTGGTCATGTGAGTAGAGAGAAGGGGACAGATTGATCTAAGAGATATTTGGGAACTAGAATTGACAAGTCTTTGCAATTGATTAGACAAATGGGGTGAAGGAGATAGAGACAAAGATGACTACAGGGTTTCGAGTTTTGGTGACAAGGAGGACAGTAATACTGGTCACCAAAAAAAATGGAAAATTGGGGAAAGGGTCAATTTTATAGAGAATGATAAATTCAGCACTGGACATATTGAGTTGGAGTTGCCAACTGGACTATCAGATAGGCATTTCCAGAATGTATTTGGAAATGTATGACTGGAACTCAGAAAGAGACTGGGGCTGGATAGATTTTGGACTCATCAGCAGAGAGGTAGTAAGTGAAGTCATGAGAATGAGCTCAAAGGAAGAGAATCAAGAAAGAAGAAAAAAGAGTTGAGAATAGAGCCTTGGGATGATTCATGCTTGGTGGATGGGAGAAAGTGCATGAATTAGGAGACTAAGAAAGAACAGACAGATAGGAGAAATGAGAAAGGAAACCAAGGGAAAAGAGAACATTTAGAAGGAAAGTGTCACAGAAAGAGTAAAGAAAATGACAACTGAGGAAAACCTATTGGATTTTGTAAGTAATTGTTGAAAGGCAGCAATGGTGTAATGGACACAGAGCTGGTCTTAGAGTTTGGAAGATGAAGGTTAAAGTCTTATCTCTAAAACATGTTAGCTGTGTGACTTGAGCAAAGAGCTTAACTTCTCAGGCTCCAGGCAGCTTTCTATGACATACAGCTAGGATCCAATTAGTACAAATAATGAGTGCTGCATGTATTCAAATTCACATTATTTAAGCTATAATAATGTAAAATATGGCAAACGGTTCTAGCCCAATGGAAGTGTCCAGTAATGCCCAGTGTTGATTTGAACAATGTAACCGCTTCATGGTCGTCATTTTGGGGATTGTTGTCATTTAGTCGTTTTTCATCCATGTCTAACTCTTTATGACTCTATTTGGGGTTTTCTTGGCAAAGGTACTAGAGTGGTTTGCCATTTCCATCTCCAGCTCATTTTATAGATGGGGAACCTAAGGCAAACAGGATTAAGTGACTTGCCTAGGATCACATGGCTAGTGTCTGAGGCTAGATTTGAACTCAGGAAGAGGAGTCTTCCTGACTTCGGACCCAGCACTCTATGTTCTTTCTGTACCATCTAGCTGTCCTATTAACTGAAGACCTAGCTGTAAGTTGTAATTGTACAGTTCACAAGAGAAAACAGCTTCCTCCATCAGAGTTCCCTATTCAAGTGAAATCTCAGGTCCAATCCAAAAACAATAAAAAGGAGATCATTGGTGACCTTGGGGAGAGTTATTTTGGTTTAGTGTAGTCAGGGAACTTGGGTCTGAGTCTCCCATTCTTATGCTTATTATCTATGTGATCTTGATTCACTTTATTCTCAGTCCTTTCTCAGTGACAATGACACCTTCTCATTGTTTCATTCCTCCATCTCCTGACTCGTTGCCTTTTCGCTGGCTGTTCACCATGTCTAGAATGGCCTCCTTCCTCATTTCTGACTCTGGGTTTCCCTGGCCTCCTTTGAGACTCAGCTCAAATCCTACTTTCTTCCAAGAAGTCTTTCACAGTCCCTTCCCCACTAATACCTTCCCAATGCTCATGCCTTCCCTCTGAGATTAACTCCAAATTATTCTGTATATATCTCATTTGTACATAGTCATTTGCATGTCATCTATCCCTACTAGAATGTGAGTGCCTTACAACTATGACTGTTTTTGCCTCTGTTTGCATCTCTAGTGCTTTGCACACAGTAAGTGCTTAATAAGCATTTGATACACTAGTGAACAGACGAAGGTCCTCAAAATATCCATGTTTATAAAATAGCAGTAATTACACTTGTGTAACGGGGGTCTGGTGCATGTGTACAGTGAGTCAGCTTGTTCAGCCAGTGCAAGGTTCTCACGTGGAGACGCTGAAGAGCCTGCGTAGGTGTTGATATGCAATGGAAGCGACTTGGAGAGACCATGAAGCATTTCGAGAAATTCTGAAACTGGGCCCCATCTGCTAACGAGGTTGTTTGGAGGAGCCTTTTTGGATTGACTGCTGGAAGCAGGGGCAGATGTAGCAGGCCTGGCTCTGCACAGAGTGGGTCAGAGCTTACTCACCACCCTCAAACTATCTACCTTGAAGGGAACTGTGAGGAAAGAACATTATAAACTGTGAAGTGCTCATAAAAGTGAGTTATAAACAACATTTAATAAAAATTTCTTCTAGTCTCTGCTTTTTTTTTAACCGCGTAACCTCTAGCAATTAATTCACTCAAGTCTGTCTTAGCCTTAGTTATCTCCTCCATAAAATGGGAATAATAAAGCCTGCCCTACCTACCTCATAGGGCTGTTGTAAGGACTAAGTAAAACAAGAGATACGAAAGAGCTTAAGAAAGATATTGCAAAGTAAGAGCTCCTTTTGAATGTTCCCTTTAACTCAGCTTGTGCGCCAGAGGCTGACTAGATTTTCTCTAGAAGATTCTTTGAACAAATGTAGCAGGTTTTGTAGATTGGCTAAGAAACCTGATCTTAAAATGGTCACTGGCAGGGGAAAAGCCTACAATTGGGTCTTAAAACCTTGCAGCGAGATTAGGAGAAGTATCCTGACAAACTAAAATCCCGTTTCTCACCAACCCTTACTTGAAGCTTTCCAATAAGCACTAGATAGGCTAGAGTTGGAGTGAGAGGACCCAAGTTCAAATCCTGATTCTGTCGCTTACTGCCTGTGTGACTTTGAACTAGATATGTCTTCTGTCTGGGTCTCAATTTCCTCATCTGTAAAAGGAGAGGATTGGCCCAAGTGATCTCTTAAGGTTACCTCTAGTTCCAAATCCTGTGATTCTGGAATCACCTCCTTCACTCTCTCACCTTTCATATTACCTATGAGAAAAGAAAGATTTAAATCTCTGCTGATGGCTTAAAGGATGATGGTGGAAACTGCGATTGTGTAAAGAGGGAATGACACAATGACCATTGCTTGTCTATCAATAAGGGCATGTCACAGACTCCAGCTGTATCAACGATGATTCACTCGGCCAAACTCTGGTGAGAAAACATGCAACAGGCGTTCTTTCCAAGTTTATAACTTAGCCCAATGGTTGCAATGGAGATGCAGACTGAATTTGAAGCTAGTGGGAGCTCATTTTCCCTTGGCTAAAAGCAACTTCCTGCTTTGGAAAGTCTGAATCCGAAGCTTCGTTGAGGAGGAGTCTCACAAGGATTTTTAGAAATCATGCGGCTCTGATGGCTCTTACAAAACAAGACTTTGTTTATAAATATATATATATATATATATATATATATATATATATACATATAGATGTATGTATGTATAAATGAATAAAAATCCCATAGATTCAATTTTTCTTGTAAAACACATGGCTTGATGGTGAAGCCTAGGGCTGGACAAAGGCTCACAGAATTTATTGAAAGCAGGATATTAGGTGAATCATTCCAAGATATTTGACAAGGCCCCAATACAACCAATTTTACCGATTTCTGCTGGGCTATTTCACTGGGAGAGTGAATTCTTTTGAACATCTCTTGTTCAAAAAACATTTCCTAGCTGTGAAGATTTAGAAGAAAAAAAATCTACCTAATTCTCTAGGTTGTTTTGGAGGTTGGAAATATGACAGCTTTCTGTAGAAGGTTCTGCATCCCGAATTTCCATCTAGCTGTGTTACCTGGTCAAGTCATTAAACTTCTGGGGGTCTCGGTTTCCTCATCCATAAAATGAGGGCATTAGATGGGATAGCCTCTGATACCCTTCTCACTCTAAATCTATGATCCTATGATCTTTGTTGTTGTTATTCAGTCATTTCAGTCACGTCCAACTCTTTGTGACTCATATGGAGTTTTCTTGGCAAAGATACTGAAGTGATTTGCCATTTCCTCCTCCAGATCATTTTATAGTTGAGGAAATTGAGGCAAATAGGGTTAAATGACTTGCCCAGGGTCACACAGCTAGTAAATGTCTGAGGCCAGATTTGAACTCAGGAAGACAAGTTTTCCTGATTTCAGGCCCAGCACTGTGTCACCCAGTTGCCCATGATCTAGTTTATCCCAAAATTCAAGACTATGGAAATCTGGTTTTGGGCTTTTTGTTTTTTGCGTTTTTTTTTAAAAGAGTATGTCTTCCTATTTCTCCTGTACTGGTAGCGCAGCAACCACTCCAGGCCAATCACACTAACTGATTGGCAGGAGAGCTTTAACATGCCCCATTTCTGACCTGGGCCAGCTTGCCCCTCTTTAGACAAATTGGTGGCCATCTACTCCCAGGGGGCTCGTTATATTGGTGCTGGTCTTAGTGTAGAAACACAATTGACTCAGCCCTGCTGAAGCTCAGAAAACCAAAGCTCAAGCAATTCACCATCCTCAGCCTCTCCAGTAGCAGGGATTACAGGTGCATGCTACCATGCCCAGATAAAATTATGGCGCTCTTACAAAGAAGTTTCTTAAAATAATTTCTAGTTCAGTGACCATGCCCAGGAAAGCAAAGTAGGCCTCAATCCCAGGATGTTGCCATGAACCTCTCCAAACTTCAAATAATTCTTGATCCATACCAATAGACCCAAAGTTTCATAAATTGGTGATTATATGTTTCAGCTCCCCAAGATTGAGGCACTGTCTAAGAATAGCCAAGTTTCCACTAGCAAAAGAGTATCACGAAAAACAGACCTATTTATCCGAATGGTCCAGGCCAAAGCTCTGCTTTGCCCAGATCCCTCAGACAGATCATGATGAATTACATGGAAAATTTAGGCCAAAATAGGTATTTGACTTCAATTCTCCCATCTGCTTGGATTATGGAGACTGATGTGTGTAATTCCTGCCCCATGGTAATAGACCCCCAAACCACAAGTATTGTGATTTAAACAAGCCACCTCACACAGCCTAAAATCTAGGTGCTTGTTTCCTGTATGAAACTGCCATTTGATTATGTCAAGGGTTTCATGTTCTTGCTAATACTTGACTATGTACAAAATGGCACTCTTACACATGCAAGAGAACACACATATTCTCATCAGGACTCTACCCAGGCGATACCTTGATTCCCACAGGCAAAAAATGTTCTGTGCCTCCTCAAATTTTTCCAAAACATTTTATCTGGATCTTTCCTTCTCTTTACCTCCATTATTTGATTTTTATTATACTTAATCTGTATATGTCACTATCCCTTTGGCACCCAAATAGAGTATAAGCTCCTTGAGGTCAGGATCCGTGTTACTGCAGGCACTCGAATGCTTGTTGAATGAATCTAAAGGCAGAGCTTTCAACCTTGAATTTTCATAAGGCTATCAATCATCCAACAAAAATATTTTGAGCACCTCCAAAGTGCAATGCACTGCACCAGGTGCTGTGGGGAATATGAAAATGCACCAATGTGATCCTTACTTGCAAGGAAGTTACAACCAAGTTGGAGAGTTAAGATATGCACACATAATGGGAACACTAATGATACAAGGCAGGTTATGACAAATGAGTGCTGAGAGTTGTAAATAAAGCTACAGGAATTTGGAGGAGGGAAAAATCATTGTGGGCTGGAGTGGAAAGGACAATCAGCACAGAGAAGGTGGGACATCTCTATCAGAACCTATGAACACTGTCTTGGAATAAAAATATTTAATACCCAAACATAATGCTATGGCCTCAAGCAGGGGTAGGGTGCCTGCCGCCTTGAGGCCCCATGTGGCCTTCTAGATCCTTAAGTGTGGACCTTTTGACTGAATCCAAATCTTACAGAACAGAAAAAAATCAAAATTTGGACTCAGTCAAAAGGATGCAGTAGAAGGCTACATGGGGCCTCAAGGTGGCAGGTTCTCCACCCCTGGCCTGGAGGGCTGTAGAGGCGAATGAACACCTAGCAGGTGTCAGTAGTCTTGAGTTCTCAGACCAACACCACCCTTTACTATCCATTCGATCCCTTCTGGGCCCAGCTTCCCACCCATAAAATGAAAGAGTCTTGGAGTAAGAGACATCTGAGGTCCTTTCTAGTCTAAAACACAATGATTACACAGGGTGTTCCAAAAGTCTTAGTGTAGTTTTAAGCTTTAAATAACAGAAAACCACACTAAGACTTCTGGGACACCCTGGATTATAAAATAAATGGCATTTAGAAATCTTTCCTTTTCAATGCCACCAACAGTAGGAATCTTCATAGAAGTACTGACCCATTTATCTCCCCAGGTTCAATTAAATATCTATTGCTTGCCACAATACACAGGGTAGAGGGAGGGACTGGCCTGGCTTCTAAAAGGAGACATTTTGATATTTGGGGCCCGTTGGTTATTAGTGTGATATTCTGATCTCAGTGCCTGGGAAATTCACTAAGATTATAAATTACAAAGTACTGAGGATTTTCTGCCAAATTTCCACTCTAGGATCTCTGATCTCCTCATTGCAATGATATTTATTACAGATCTAAATCTCTCTGTCTCCCTCTGACCTGGTCTCTGTGTGTCTCTGCATCTGTGTCTCACTGTCTTTCTGTCTGGCTCTGTGTCTCTGTCTCTCAGACTGTCTCCCTATCTTTGTCTCTTTGACTCTGTTTCTCTCTCGGTGTGTCTCTCTCTATCTCTTTTTCTTTTTCTTTTGCTGTCTCTCATTATATTTCTGTGTATTTCTGTCTTTGTCTCCCTGTCTTTGTGTATCTCTGACTATATCTCTGACTCTCTCTCTCTCTCTCTCTCTCTCTCTCTCTCTCTCTCTCTCTCTCTGTGTGTGTGTGTGTGTGTGTGTGTGTGTGTGTGTGTGTGTGTCCATCTCCTCTCTCTTGGTCTCTCCCAGTCACTCTCTTTCTTGGTCTTTCTGTCTTTGTCTCTTTCTGTTCATCTCTGTCTCTCTAATTCTCTCTGGTTCTCTGTCTCTCTATGCTTCTCTCTGACTTTTTGTGTCACTGTCCTGGTATCTCTGACTGTATCTCTGTCTCACTATCTCCACCTGTCTCTATCTCTCTGCTTCTATCTCTCTCTGTCTCTGTCTCTATCTCTATCTCTCTTTGTCTCTCTGACTCTATTTCTCTCTCTGTCTCTGTCTTTCTCTAACTGCATCTCTGTGTGACTGTCTTTCTGTCTGATTCTCTGTCTCTGTCTGTGTGTGGGTATATCTGTCTGTCACTGTCTCTGTCTTTGATTCTGACTGACTTTCTGTCTCTTTCTCTGTCTTGCTATCTCTCTGTCTCTCTCTGTTTCCATCTCTGTCTCTCTCAGTCTATCTCTCTCTGTCTCTCAGTCTGTCCCTCTGCCTCTGTTTCTGACTCTCTCCATTTCTCTACCTGTGTTTCTCTGTCTTTGTCTCTCTCTGACTATATCTCTGCGTCTGTCTGTCTTTCTCCCTATGTCTTTGACTCTGTATCTCTAACTCTGTGTCTTTGTCTCTGTCCCTCTGTTTCTCTCTCTACCTTTCTGTCTCTGGCTCTGTTTCTCTGTCTCTCTATGTCTATGTCTCTCTGTGTGTGTCCCTGTCTCTGTGTGTCTCTGACTCTGTCTTTGTCTTGCATTTGTCTCTGCATATCTCTTGTTTGATCTCTCTGTCTCTTTCCCCGCCTCCTCTTCTTCCTCCTCCTCCCTCCCTCCCTCCTTTCTCTCTCTGTCTGTCTGTCTCTCTGAGTATCTCTCTATCTAGCTCTCCTTTTTTTCTCTGTCTCCGTCGGTCTTCTTTCAGCAAGAACAACATCAAAGTATCTTCTGGTGACTCTGTCACTCTCTAAAACCTTAGCCAAGTTGCTTCCTTTTATCAAATCTTCAGTTTTCTCACATGTCCAAGGACCACCAATCTAAAGGCAGCTAGTTGTCATAGAGACTAGTACAGAACTTGGAAATGGAAGACCTGAGTTCGAATCCTGCCTCAGTAATTTTTTTTTTAACCATGCAACCTTGGGCAAGTCACTTAACCACTCTTAGTCTATCTCCTCATCTGTAAAATGTGAATAATGATAGCACCTACCACACAGGGTGGTTGTGAAGATCCAATGAGATAACGGACTTAAAGCCCTTTGCAACTTTGCTCTATAAATGCTAGCTATTGTCTATTGTCTAAAGCTGGGAGGGATCTCAGGGGCAGCTGTCTCTTCCAGCCCCCCTCATTTATATTATTATAGATGACATGCTCTTTAAAAGCCTTTCTAGTTCTATAACTGGGTCAGGCCCAAGACTGACAACAGCCTGTGGTTGTAGTGAGGCACCAATATATTTCATGCACCTGTATGTGGCCCTTGGAAAAGTTCGTCAGAGACCACCAAGTTAAATCTCTTCTGTGAGCATTAAGACTTGTCTTAGATCCTTGGCCAATTTGGGGGGATTTGGCTAAAAAGCATAAATGAATGAGAGTCAGAAATCTTCCCTAAGGGTTTGAATTTATTAGTCACTCAAAAAATGACAGGTCACTGAACCAAGAAATCAAAAGCCAGGGAAGAGAGAGTTAGAAACATATACCTCTCAAAAAAAAAAAAAACTCAGCCCATCCCATTTTCTCTGCCCCAGCCTCAAGAAATAGACCTTCCCAAGGCTCATGTGCTTTGAGCATCATTCCCACATGCCCTTTAGAGAGCATCCAGCAATGTTTCCTGCCCATTGATATGAATACCACTCAGACCATAATGCATCTGGGCACTCACTCTCTCAGGTCTGTTCACCCCACAGCAATGCTAACATTTTCCTGGTGAATCTGAGCATTCCATAATAGCATGGTGATGATTTAGGCCAAATAGACATGTAGACACAGCTGCCTAACTATTTATTTCTTGTCTAAACCCAACTATGAATAACTTAAGCACCTTAAGAAAAGTGGAATAATAAATACGCAGACCAAATATAGGCAGAAATCCAACCCAACCATCACAGCTCTTTACAAAAAAAAAGAAAAAAGGAAAAAAAGAAAGAAAAAAGAAAAAGAAATCCATCTTTCAACAGAGCTGACTCTAGCAGCTCTTCCTATCGCCTAACATGATTTAACAAAAACACACACACACACACACACACACACATACACACACACACAACACACTAAGCTCAAAGAGCACAGTTATTCAATTATAGTTTTCCCTAATAGATGGCCTGTTTTCTTTACCAAGCCTATTGGAGATTGGCAAAAACAACTCTTCTCCCCTAAACCCTTCTACCCCATAAATGCTTCTCAGAATAATGTTTTTAAGTACACAAAATAAAATACATAGGATTACAAAGGAAATCAATTATATTGGAATAAAGATGTAATTTATTTTCCTATCCGAGTTCACAAACCACCCTGAAATCTACTCACACACTCCTCAGGGAGTCTATGGGCCTCATGTTAAGAACCCCTGCTCTAGATTATAGGCTTAAAGGCGATATAGGTCAGGTAATTTGCTCTGGTCCACAGCCCCAGCTTTGGCCAGCCAGGATTTCAGAAAGGCTTTCTGTGGACACAAAAAGGAGTGGATGAGGGAATATGGATGGTTCAGCGTAAGCTCATGCCCCATACCTTTGAGTCACATGACCATGGGTCAAGTACATCATATTCCTACACAAGGGAAAATACATGACGCTTAGACTAAAAGGCCAAACTTGAACATCCTGCCCATGATGTTCTCCTAGAAGGAGAACCTGAGGCAAAAACTGTTCACTCCAGCCAATGGAAGGGGTCATATGCCACCCTTCAGCCCCTCCTAGTAGAATGTAAGCTCCTTGAGAAAAGGACCTGTGTCATAGCGATCTTTATAGTCCATGTACCTAGAACACAGTAAGTCTTTGATAAATGTTCGCAGCATGAATGAATGAATGAATGAATGAATGAATGAATGAATGAATGAGGCACCCCAAGAAAGAAATCAACACTATCTAGTGCAAATAGACAGGATTCGTGGCTATTGAAGGGGGCACAGGGATTGGTGGTAGGCCCGGGAATTGATTTCCTAGTTCACCAGCTAGCTCCTTGCCTTCCCTCTGTCTCCGACAGTGCCCCTTTTGTATCTCATTTGAAGTTTCCTTTGGTTTTTGCCTCCTACAGACAGTTTTTGACTTCAACTCTTTCACTCACAGCCCCATTCCAAACCCCTGAGCTTGGCATCACCTGCAAATTCGAAGTTTGCCAAAGTCTGTTTATCAGATCCAAGACAGGCATTTATGGGCTGATAGTCTGACAGAAGCTCTATTTTCTAACAGTCGAGGGAAGTCCAACTGTTATATAAGGCAGCAACAAGTCCCATTCATTCCTCCAGCAATAAAGTATGGTAGTGGTTCCAAGGTGATTGGCACAAGGAGCCATTGTAGAGTGAATGTGTTTTTAAAAGAATGAAAGTTATTTCTATGATGATAAATTGTCCCCTTCTCCCCAAAGATCAGCTTGTATGCACACAAAGGATTGCCTTTTAGATGAGTTTTGGAGGGATTGACTTTTTCTATGAATCAGAGGAAGGGATTTGGTGTGAAAAGGCTACACATGCAAGGTGTTTCTGGCTGGAGTCCATGGTATTCCCCTATCTTGAGAGGCACTGTGGTTTACTGGAAATAACACTGAATTTAAAATCAGAAAAGCTGGGTTCAAGTCCTGGCTCCAGTACTTACTAGCTGTGAGCCATGGGCAAGTCACTTAACCTCTCTCAGCCTTAGTTTCTTCATCTGTAAAATAGGGATGATAGTATTTATGTTTCTACCCAGACCCATGTAGACGCACATAACCTATGTGGACAAAACATCCCCTATACTTATGCTGCTTACCTCACGGGGTCTTTTATAAAAATTAAATAAGGCAGTGTGTAAAGCATTATGTAACTCTGAAACACTATATAAATGTAACTGCAGAGGAAATGTGGTCACTCTGCAATCCAGTCCAAATTGATGCAAAGAAAGTATCAATCACTTTGCCCATTTTCCTCTTCTACTGGCTAGGGAACATAGCCAAAGCCTCACATTAGCTCTTAAAAAACAAAACAAAACAATAGCTGTAAGCGGTGTTGATTGGAGGGGCCTTTGGTCAACATGATGAATTCCCCAATCAACTTGAAGACATTACAAGACGTAGACCTTTGAAGACATCTCCAGTGGAGGTAGACACTACTCTGGCACCTTGCTGGGAGAACATAGGGAACTCCCCTAGGTCCCAGTGACTGTAGCTATTTCCAAGATGAATATGGTACAGTGTGTTGAGAGAAGGGGAAAAGTCAGGATCTTGTCAGAAGAATCTCTCATGTCCTGGGTCTGGTCTTCCAGACCAGAGTGTGGCAAGCAAGCAATGTGGGCTGCAGGGAGATTTCCTTTTCCTATCCTTCCTCTTTCTCCATCTCTTCTGCCCTCTCCTCTTACACACCACATCCACACCACCCCAGAGGAAAAATATAAACCCAATCCTTCTTCTTCCCTTTAATCTACTTTATTCCCAGAGCCATGGGAGGGGAGAAGGAGATGGAAAGAGGAGGGGAATGGAAGGGTATGACCAAGCTTTGCTCCAGGACAACAGAACTTGAAGGTCACAAAAATTAAACACACACACACTCTCCTTCAGGGAAAAAAATGAGTTTGGTACCTTGGATAATTAATTTAAATAGGAAACTTGCAGATCCCTATGTTGTTAATAACACCTACTTGTAGGTCACTTTAGTAACAGATTCCTTTTCTGACCCAATTGAATTTGCCTTAATTACTTCTTGTATTATTTTCACATCATGAATTACAGCTTATCTGGAGTCGTCGTTCTGTTGTTTGGCCCAGATGCCAGAATACTTCATGATTAAATTTTGTTCCTACTCAAGAATTGAGAGTTCCCTCTTTTCAATGGCTCCCCTAATATGACCTGCCTTGGTAGCCAGCCATGTGCATCATTTCTGTCATACCCCATGTGTTAATCTGACGGTGCTCTGTGTTTAAGTGTTAAGACCTGACGAGGCGTGTTTTATGGATTCATTGCAACATACTTCTGGTGGGTCATGAGGCAGGAGGTTGAAGATTAAGGACTGTCAGCTGCCTGAGGTAAATAGTAATGGCCTCATTAAAAACTCCCTAGAGTATTCCAATGTGATTTCAACATGACTTGTCCCCTTTATCATTTCTTCCTCCCAATTTATGTAGGTAAAAAAAAAAATCCACACCTTCCTCTACTGTGTGAGCTTTATTTTGTTCATTCTCCAGGAAGGCATCAACGTAAGAAGAAATCACCTCATTACAGTTTTCAGGGCAATAATAACAAAGTTCAACATCATACTGTCTCCAGTTTCTTAGGAAGAGCTGAGTCACATGTAGGATCCAAAAACCTTGCTTCAAATGGCTGTTTCACCTGCATGATTGTGGTTTTCAATTTGCAGCCTCCTTTATTGGTTCTGTAAAAGGAGAAGAGGAAGAAGAATACCTGCCTGCTCTGCCACACAGGGCTGTTGTGATCATTGAGTTAGACACTGAGGGAAAGAAAGAAGTCGTTTGGGTTGAATGTCACCCCTGATCTCAGAGAACTTAAAGTCTAGGGTAGAGGTTGTGACACAAACCCAGAGAACTGGCAGACACTGTGACACGTGACAGATGCACTGGGGCTACTTGCACCCACACTCACAGGTTGGATCCCAAGGGGTGGGAGGGTGGGAAGGTGAGACTTCTTCTCAGGATTCCAAGGGCAACTCTGTAAGAGACTACTTCTACCACTGTAGTTCACGATCCCATGTGGGTATGCTTCCCACCAACAATCAGACAGTAGATTTAATGAGCTTTCAGCAAAGGCATTTACAAAGGTGATATAATAATAAAACAAAAAACAGGTGGTACAAAGCATTCTGTTCATTAAGTATGGCACCCATTTTCTCATGAATATACAGTGTCAATGGGAAAAGTGGATTCAAACTTAGTGTGCCATGGCAGCGAGGTAGATGTGGAGAGAACCAGTGTGACAAAGACAGAACTCCCAACTCCTGGAACTCAAAGTTCTTTCTGCTTTTGTGGAGCCTTCATGAAGTTCTCTGTAGCTCTCTGCCGGGCAATGGAGATCTGTGCTTTTTTGTAGTCCATATCTGGCACTTGGTCATGAGGGGTCACACTCCCTAAGGCTGCCTTTCCTAAGAACTCTTGGTACTGAAAGTCCTTTCTGTCTTGTAGAGTCCTCATATAGCTACCCTGGAGTGATTACTTGTCTGAGTCTCACTTTCCTGATCTGTAAAATGAAAAGGCTGGATTAGGTGACCTCTAAGGTCCCTTCCAGTTCCAAAATCCTATGATCCAACTTCATGAAATCAATGGGGAAAATTGTGAAAGAACCAAGTTACTACACAAAGCCGGAATATTTTTCAAACAGAAGGATTTAAATTTGGTGAAAGATGTTTATGGCTGAAAAAAAAATGAGTGGCAAAGCCCACTTATTTATTGGGTATATTTTTGTTTCTAAATAAATTAACTTTGAGTCTCCAAGGCACTATGACTACTGTCTTCAATTTGTATAATAAAATTGACACACTAAAGAAAAATTAACTTGAAGATCACAGGAGAATAATTGCAAAATGTTCCCTTTGTTTCTGAAATTCTCAAGTTTTTCACACTTAATTCTATGACATGGAAAACAACACAAACATCATTTATAACTTTTTGGAAGCACTTCCTCAAACTCCGATAACTTACTAACCACTCCTAAGGAGTTTCAGAATCCTAGAATTCTAGAGTTTTAAGGGACTGAAATCTTTCGATTATCTAAGCCAATCCCACCACCCAACCAGGGGAGTGCTGGTGAATATATAATAATTGGGTTCTCAAAAAAAAATTACAAAAGGACATACTTTGAAGTTTAATCTGCATTAGAAACATTTTCTGCATCACTTTCTTAAGTCCAATCAATACAACAATAATTCAAGCCCATGTTTATAGCTTATGCTGATTTCTAAGGTGCAAATGCTTACACTAAAAATTTCACAGTGGATTCTCAGGAACAAATTAAGAACTCCTTTGACCTTACCTGAACAGGAATCCCTTCTACTCAGCATTCAGCCTCTTCTTGAAGACTAGAAGTGTTAGGGAACTCACTATCTCCTGAGACAGTCCATGCAATTCTTAGACAACCCCTAGACTGTTAATCCTTCTATTAAGCCTGATGTCGTGCAGCCTAAGAGTTGCAATGATGCCTATACTGTCCTATGCTGTCCTGTCCTGTCCAGGTGCCTGGTAACTATTCCCACCATCAGATCCAATGGCACTAAGACTCTAGAAGAGCTGTAGATGATGTGATCTCCAGGACTGTGCTTCAGGACCTTTAGGAAAGAAAGGCTTTTTCTCAGACATTTAAAAAACTCTCTAGGGGCAGCTAGGTGGCGCAGGGAGTAGAGCACTGGCCCTGGAGTCAGGAGGACCTGAGTTCAAATTTGAGCTCAGATACTTGACACATGTACTAGCTGTGTGACCTTGGGCAAGTCACTTAACCCCAATTGCCCTGCCAAAAAGCAAAAAAATAAAAAATAAAGTTCGCCCTTGTTTAAAAAAAAACACTCTAGGCCTTAATTTCCTTCTTTGTAAAATGGGGAATTGGACTGAATAAGTTTTCAGGTTCCCTTCCATACCCGTATTCTACAGTTCTATAAATTCATATTTCAGACATTCATTTTACTACATTTTCAAAAAAGAAACCTTCTGTTGGTGTTCTAAAAATCTCATAAAACTTTTCTAATGCTCTGAAACATCTTGAAAGATTTCTGGGTCTAGTAAGATGTTTTAGATGCAGTATTCTGCAATCTTATTACCCATGCTAGGGGCTACCATATTTATGATTTATTGTAATGGTGATGCACGAAGAAATTTTACATTTGGGAAATGTGTAGATTATGGATCTAATTATAAAACATCAAAAAAAATCTCATAGACATCAAGCAATCAAATGGGTGTTTAAAAAATGCCTACTAAGTTTTGTGCTAAGTGCTGGGGATATAAATATACAGAATGAAACCATACAAGAAGCTTAACTATCTTAAGAAGCTTACATTCAATCAGGGAGACTACAACGATATATATAACTATGTACAAATATGAATATATGTGCACATACATATATATCCACGCATGTATATGGTATCAACATAAAGATAATATAGGTATATATAAAGTAGTTAAGTATTGAGTGATTCAGAAAAAGGGAGAATAAGTAGAAAGGTTTACAGTATTGTCTTTGGATTTAGAGCTATAATCAACATAACTTGATTTGGTATTAAAAACAAAATAGGTGATGCCAGTTCTATTGGAAAATGTCAATTTTTCAGTTTTCACTAGATGTAGGATCTTACTGATTTGGTCATTCTTTCTAACAGTGCAGGTTACAACCCATTTATGTCGATCTATCCTGAATGACTTTTGTCCATGTTCTGCTAAAAGTTTTCTGAAAGGCATCCATCCAACATTCAGGAGGTCTTCCTCTAGACCTCGACATTATACGCAGCAAAAACAGTATCATCCCTTACTCTTGTTACATGGCTGCCTGACCTTCTCTTTAATTGTAGCTTTTCCCCTGATCTATGTGCACAATCTACCTTCATAATATGCTGCAGTCTGTTTTTACTCACTCTATGTCTCTTCATGCCCTTTGCATTACCTGTAATGTTGATTTCTCAGAGATTGTAATATTCATGCATTTGCAGCAAAACAATGTCACTAGAAGAATACTAATGTTTAGATATATCATATATACATATATATATATATACACATTGAGTGTTTGTGTGTGTGTGTGTGTATGTGTGTGTGTGTGTGTGATTTTGTTTCATAGAGAAGTTTGGAGTCATTGAAAATAAAATCATTTCCCAAAAGCAATCGGACATCTCTTCTAATCTTTTTTAAAGATGCCTAGCCCTCAATTCAGATTTTTTTTTCTTCTATTATACCATGCTACTTGCCCTCTTTTATTCTGGCCTCTTCTATTCTGGCCTCATCCCATTATTCATCTGTAGCATCTATCTAATTGTTGTTGTTTGTCCTTCATTCTAGAAGAGGACCAATGACAACATAAGGGTTATGTCTTAACTTGCAAGTGAATTGAAGTGAGGAAGAGCTGTGCAAAGTCATCAGCCTTATTATCTCCTCCAGAGTCACTGGAGTCCAGCGGCAAGACATAGGTCAAAACAACTGGCGATGGCCCCTGTATGTATGGATGGATCAATCAGCTCTGTGGGCTGTCTATCCAAATATGAATTGGTGTATTGGCTTGGGCCAATCTTCATCCACTTAGTTTTTGGATTAGGATAGGGTTAGAGAATGGACTTGTGATTTCAGTGGTATCCCGGGTGAAGGAATTCATTCCACTGAACGCATAAGCATCTTTTCTTTAATTTCTAGCCTTAGAGAGTTGCCTAGAGCTGTTGTTCATCCTTCATTTTTAAAGAGGAGCAATGACGTCATGGGTAATATCTTGATTCATGCATGAAATGGATTTAAGTGAGACAGAGTTGCACAAATCTCTTCCAAAGTCATGAAAGTCCAATGGCAGGACAAAGGTTAAGATGGCTGGTGATGGCCCAGGATGCAGTGGATGATGTTGGCATCTTCAGTGTCTGACCAAGCTCTAAGCAGTCCACATCCCCTGCTTCAGCTGCCTTCCTGGATGTTGGAACAAATTCTTCTCATCTGTCCATTCCAAAGGGGGAAGTCTTTACATGCTTAGGGTAGACTGGCTTGCTTACAGTCATGCGGGATGTGAACTCAGTTCTTCCTGGTCAGCTTTTTAACTACAACACCCAGTCTTCATGCCTACGTTTCCTCAGATATAAAATGAAAGGGTTGGACTAGATCAGGGCATCCCAACCCAAACTACATTGCAGAGTGTTATATTATATCAACTGTAATAACATAAAATATCTCTATTATGGACCATTAAAATACCTTAATTCTCTCTTGTGCTTTGCTAGTTAGGTGTCATGGATCTCACTTAAGAGACTCTGCCGCATTACAGAGCTTGAACCAGCCTTTTCAGTGCCATCCACAAAGAGGAGCACCAGGAGGACTTCACCATCTGTTAGGGATTCCTCTCCCCACTAACTGTAGAACAATGAGCATCCCTTCGTGGGAGGAGGAGCTCAGATTGGATCACTTTTGACAATCATGTAGCACATTTGATGATCCCAAGCTGCTCACCACTGTGAAAGCCCATATGTTTAACATCAACAGTCTCCTGATGAGACTGATGCTACGTAGCAGAGAACAACATGACCACAGAGCAATCAAGACTCCAAGTGACCCGAAGGACAACTTAAGTAATATACTTACATGAAACAGTATTTTTGGCTTTGACAATAATGGAAGTAAAGTGAACAAACTATCAGAGTACAAATTGGCTCTATGTCTTATGGTCACTTTAACTCCAAGGATAGAAAAACTATTGAGTAAGAAAGAACTATTCTCACACTAATTTTTTTGTTTTTATAATTTTTTATTATTCTACATATTTCAAGTAACATTTATGAATTGAATCTATTAATGGATGAATCTATTAATATAGATATGAATTTTATCTCCATGGTAAAAGAACCAAAGAAAAGTTTATTTTAAAAAGTTAGACTTGATCGACTAATTGAATCACTATATATTCTATGCAGGCAACTCTAAGACTATAAATTACAAGAAAGTACCAACCTGAATTGTAAAGAGAGTTTCTTTGCTGGGCATTTCTTACACCAATAAATGAAATCACAGATCGAGAACTATCCAAAAATATATTCTATACAAAATACATATCACACAGCAACATCATTTTAGTGTGTATGGCAGAGAATTGAGATATTTTAGTGGCCCATAAAAAAGTTTAGATACTTTATATGATTATCATTGAGATATTTTACAACTCTACAATATAGTTTGATTTGAGAAACTCTGATCTAGTCCTTCTCCCTTGTTGTACATATGAGAAAACTTCAATCCAGAGAAGCTACGTGTTGACCAAGGTCAGACATCTAGCTATTGGCAGATCATAGACTAGCATCTAGGCCTCTCAACATTTGTGATTTTATTATTCTGTGAACTGGAAGGAATCTTAGAGGCCATGTAGACCAACCATTGATTCCATGCTGCAATTCTTTCTAAAATATCCCTGAATGATGGTCAACCAACTTGTGCTTGGTCATGTCTAGTGATAAGAAACTCACTGCCTTCCAAAGAGTTCTATTTTATTATTAGACAGCTTCAATTGTTGGAGAGAACTTCTTTATATTGAGCCAAAATCTATCTTCCTTATAACTTTTATCATATTGGATCTAATTCTACTCTCTAGAACTATACATTCTTCTCCCAGGTGACATCTCTTCTAATCTTTTTTAAAGATGCCTAGCCCTCAATTCAGATTTTTTTTTCTTCTATTATACCATGCTACTTGCCCTCTTTTACAATAGCTCCCTCTATCTAGGTAGTAATGTAACAGAGGTCAGAAGATGGGATGCTATAGTTCCTAAGGAGCACTAAACCTATACATGAATCAGTCACTACCTTCCTATGGACTTGGATTCAAAGGGGATGATATATCCCAAATATCTTATGCCTTCATTCCAATGTGAAATGGAGTGCTTCTAAAATCTTTTATGTCATGTATAAAAATATTTATAGCAGTTCTTTTTGTGGTGGCAAAGAATTGGAAATTGAGGGGACAGCCATCAATTGGGGAATGGCTGAACAAGTTGTGGTATATGAATGTGATGGAATACTATTGTGCTATAAGAAATGGTGATCGGGCATTCAGAAAAACCTGGAAAGACTGACATGAACCAATGCTGAGTGAAGTGAGCAGAACCAAGAGAACATTGTACACAGCAACACTGTGTGATGACCAGCTTGGTTAGACTTAGCTCTTCTCAGCAATGCAATGATCTAAGACAATTCCAAAAGACTCATGATGGAAAATGCCATCCACATCCAGAGAAAGAGCTATGCAGTCTGAATGCAGATGAAAACATACTATTTTCTCTTTTTTTGTCTTTTTTTCTTTCTCATGGTTTTTCCCTTTTGTTCTGACCCTTCTTTCACAGCATGATTAATGTGGAAATTTGTTTAATGTGATTGTACATGTATAGCCTATATCAGATTGCATGCTGTCTTGGGGAGGGAGGGAATTTAGAACTCAAAATCTTATAAAAGTGAATGTTGAAAACTAAAAATATTTTTTTAAAAAAATAAAGTCTTGCATGTTCAATTGGTTTTCAGTCATGTCTAACTCTCTGTGACCCCATTTGGGGCTTTCTTGGCAAAGAAACTGGAGTGGTTTGCCATTTCCTTCTCCAGCTCATTTAACAGATAAGGAAACTGAGGCAAACAGGGTTAAGTGATTTGCCCAGGGTTACCCAGCTAGTAAGTGGCTGAGGCCAAATTTGGGCTCAGGAAAACGAGTCTTCCTGACTTCATGCCCACCGCTTTAATCCACTGCACCACCTAGCTGCCTCTAAATTCAGCTCAGGTACAAATCCTCAGTTCTCACTATACTAACAGAAACTTTGGCAAGCAACAGCATAAGGTCAGCAAAAAGCATTTAATTAAAACAGAAAAGGAACACCCCTTTCCCCAATAGAAATGCAGGTCTCCCTCCCACATAGCAACTTTCCCCATCTCAGTTTCAATATATTGTGGGTCGACATAAGATATTAAATGGGAATTTGGGGGAAATTTTGTGGAAGCCACAGGTGACATGTGAAGGCTAGCAGAAAACGTTTAGAAATTCAGAAATACATTAAATGTATGTATAGCATTGTAACATCAACATATTTTATCTTTTAATACCCTAAAAATAATTCAGACTTCTCTGGTATAAAGGGAGGGCCAAAAATTTTTACAGGGATTTTGTAGATTGCTGGGACACCGAGCCCGTAACCTTAGTAAATGTTGATAGGATAACTGTATTCTCAGCATCCATTGCCCAAATGAAAATCTTTCTGTGTTCCTCCTCCCCAGAATAGACTAGAAAAGGAGCTTCTCCCATTTTGCTCCCCTGAAGCCTGGAAATGGAGGAAAATAGTACATCTTGGTGGTCATGATCCCCCTCACTTATGGCGATGATAGATCTAACTGGGGGTGGGAAGCCTGTGGCCTCAAGGCCACATGTGGCCTTCTAGATCCTCAAGTGTGGCCTTTGACTAAACCCAAACTTCAAGGCCAAAAGCTCCCCCATCCTGAATTCTAAGCTATTATTCTGTCCTAGTTACATCTGTAGCAGTGTCTAGAGTTCCATCACTTCACCTCTTCATGGCCAGCACCTTTGGCTCTCCACCTTCAGCAGTTCACCTTGTATCTTATTCAATTCATCAGTCTTCGCTTTCAGTTCTGTCCATTAACATTAATTGGGCCCTAGCTCTGTCTGTCTCTGCTTGGCTTCTCCCTCCTCTGCCTTCCACTATCTTTTGATCATTATGGCACTCCCATATTGCTGGTGTAGCATCCTGGGGGAGTTTGAAATCTTGGCTCTTTGCCAACAGGTCCACTCCTGGGTCTGGGGACTCACCAGAAATTTAGTTACTGGTAGGATAAACATGTGTTTGTTGCACCACTACTGGGAAGGTGTGGGCCTCCCCTCATTTGACCCCTGTTATGACAAAGCAGGAAAATCATAAATGCTAGAGATGATGTGGGAAAATTGGAACATTAATGCATCGTTGGTGGAGTTGTGAACTGATCCAACCATTCTGGAGAGCAATTTGGAACTTTGCCTAAAGGGCTATAAAAATGTGCACACCCTTTGACCGAGCAATACAACTTCTAGGACTGTATCCCAAAGAGATCATACAAGTGGGAAAAGGACCCATACGTTCAAAAATATTTATAGCAGCTCTTTTTCTGGTGGCAAAGAATTGGAAATCAAGGGGATGCCCATCAATTGGGGAATGGCTAAACAAGTTGTGGTATATGAATGTAATGGAATATTATTGTGCTATAAGAAATGAGGAGCAGACAGACTTCATTATAACCTGGAGAGACTTATATGATCCAATGCTGAGTAAGGGGAGCAGAACCAGGAGAATATTATATATGATCACAGACACGTATCTCTGAGGACTAACTTTGATAGAGTTGGCTCTTCTCAGCAATGCAAGGTTCTAAGACAACTCCAAAAGACTCATGATGGAAAAAGCTAAGCACATCCAAAGAAGGAATTACGGAGTCTGAATGCAGATTGAAGCAAACTATTTGCTCTCTTTTTGTTTGTCTGTTTTTGTTTCTATTTTGTTTCTTCTTTCTCATGGTTCATTCCATTGGTTATAGTTCCTCTTTACAACTTGACTATCGTGAAAATATGTTTAGTGTGAAGGTATATGTAGAACCTGTATTGGATTGCATGCCATCTTGGGTGGGGAGAGGGGAGGAGAAGGAGAGGGAGAAAATTTGAAACTCAAAAACTTGGGGAACTGAATGTTGTGAACTAAAACTTTAAATTAATTAATTAATTATTATTTTTTGTTTTTTAGATGAGGAGGCTAACCCTTCCTGGGCAGCTAGGTGGCAGAGTGGATAGAGCGCTGAGCCTGGAGTCAGGAAGATTCATCTTTCTGAGTTCAAATCTGGCCTCAGACACTTGCTAGCTGTGTGACCCCAAACAAGACACATAACCCTGTTTGCCTCAGTTTCTCATCTATAAAAAGAGCTGGAGAAGAAAATGGTAAACTACTCTAGTATCTCTGCCAAGAAAACACCAATTGGGGTCACAAAGAGTCAGACAGGACTGAAGACAACTGAACAACAACCCTTTCCACTTTACCAAGCCACTCCACACTTAAGTGGCCTGAGGAAAAGTAAGCTAAGATACAGGAAGTGCTAAGTGGCTTCTATCTAGTCAAGATTTGTTATTATTTTACTGAGGCATGGAGAGATTAAGCAGTTTGCCTGGGGTCACAAAGCAAGTCAATGAGGAAGTTAAAAATTGAATGGAAGTCTCCAGATTCAACATTTGGTCCACTGATAACTAAGTTTCTGTTGCTTCTGGTTAGAGAACTTTTAGGAAAAATTGGAGAGAGAGTTTGAAGTGGGAAGGGGAGATTCAAGGAAGGTTCTCCAAAACTGAAACAATCTCTCTTTCTACTTTCACCCCAATACCATTGCTGAACATCATCTGATGGAGACATCAACCCCCCCCCATCACCTTATTACCTTTCATCTACTAAACCTTGTTAAGAAACAGCATCATCAAGTGGCAAGATTATAAGATTTTAAGTCAAAACACCTGGATCCAAGTCCTAGCCCTGCCCCCTACTAGCTGTGTGGTTTTAGACAACTCTGAGCCTCAGTTTCCCCATCTTTAGAATGAGAATAGTATTATCTGTACTACCTACTCCACAGAATTGTAAGAGGAAACCCTTTGTAAGCCTTAAGGTGCCATAGAAAAGTCAGCCCCCAAAACAGTGGAACCCAGATGGAGCCAAGGATTTCCACAACTTGCTGCTCCTCGCCAGGGAATTTCAGCTGTGTTTAAAACTATTGGGAAATATAGGGTGTGGCCTTTGTTTCTGCCTCTGCAGAAGGCTGAAGATCAAGACTCAGATCTCACAACAATCTAGGCCTGGGAGCCAGATTGGTGACACTTAGTACTACCAAAGTAGTGTCTTCACACACAGTAAAGTGAAGAAGTGAGAGAACTATCCAGATAAACTAGAACAACCTCTCCTCTCCCCCCACAAAAATCCCACTTTGTCCATAGATTATTCAGACTCTATCTTACTTCTGCCTTAATTACGATTAAGATCACGACCCATAATTGTGGATGATTGTTTCATATTTCTATTTTGCCCTCTTAAGCTGGAACGGACCCTGGAATGTCAGAGCTAGAAGGGAACTTTCAGGTTAGACGTTTTTCAGTCATATCTGACATTTTGTGACATCATTTGAGGTTTTCTTGGCAGAGATATCACAGCAGTTTGCCATTTCCTTCTCCAGCTCATTTAACAGATGAGGAAACTGAGGCAAACAGGGATTAAGTGACTTGCCCAGCATCACACAGCTTATAAGTGCCTGAAGCTAAATTTGACCTCAGGTCCTTCTGACTCCAGGGCCAGCATTCTATAGACTGCACCACCCAGCTGCCCAGAAGGGAGCTTAGAAATCATGTGATCCAATTGACTAATTTGACAGCCAAGGAAACTGAAATTCAATGATTTGCCCAAATTCAAATAGCCTGTAAGGCACGGTGACACTCGGGCCAATGCTCTTTGCAGCACATCCATGTGTCCCCGTGCCCTTAACATCACCCTCCTGGGCCTCAGTTTCTCAATGATAACATTAAACTATTGGACTAGATCTCTAAGGCGTCACAATTCTGAATGCCCAGCACAAGACTCTGCATAAGTTCTTAAAATAGGTTTGTTGAATTGAAAGGAACAACCCCTGCCCTGATGATGCTATCCATCTTCATAGCACCTCTGGGCCTCTCCTAACTATGAAACACCAACAATAACACTGGAGTATTCAACCATCCCTTCCTGGGGTGGGTCTGGTGAATCCTTAAGGAGCCTGACTGTACTGCTCGTAGAACACACCCAATGAGGAGGGGCTAGAAGCCTGAACACCTCCTAATATGGCTTAGGTAGCATATGACACATCATCGGGGTGAGCTGTCCATATCTTGGCACTTTGCTCATGATGAAGAGAGCTTACTCAGCAAGCACCAGATACTCGGAAATGCTTTGTACATATCTGGGGACAAGGTGAGAATAGACTCACAGGATTTAAAGATGAAAAAGGCCTTAGAGATCAAAGACCTACAGGTGAAAGGAAACTCACAGGACCTCTAGTCCAAGTCCTTTCATGTTATAGATGAGGGAACTGAGGTAGGTGTCCTGGCGACTTGCCCAAAGTCACACAGGGAGTAAACAAAAGAAGTGGGGTCTGAAACAATATCCACTGACTTCACCATTTAAACCACTATTCTGCCTCTCATGCAAACCAGCCCCCCCTTTCACAGAGGAGAAAGAGGTTAAAGAAACCTGCCCAAAGGCTCACAGGTTGTCCAAAACAAGGCTTTGATTTGAATTCAGCTATTCTTACTCTACATCCAATTTTCTTTCCTCTCTCTTCCTACCTTCATTAATTCACTACCAAATTAAGGGGAAAAGTGCTAGATTTGGAGTCAGAGGATTTGATTCCTCGCTGTGTAAATTTCTTTACCTTTCTGAAGCTCAGTAAGCAAATCTGTAAAATAGTCCTTGGAGGGAGGGGGAGAAGAAGAAATGAGGAGGAGGAAAAGCAGGGAAGGCATCCACGCAGTAGAAAGAGTAAGGTCTCTCGAGTCAAAGGACCTAGACTGAAATCTTGCCGCTTATGCTTCTTATCTATGTGACCTTGGACAAGTCACTTAAACCTACTTCTAGGTTTCCTCTCCTGCAAAATGAGAGAGTTATACTAAATGATTCTGAAGTCTCCTCCAATTCTAAATCTATATAGGAGGTAGTACAGTATAATTAAAAGTGTGCTGGATTTAGTTAAAAGACCTGGGTTCAAATCCTGGCTCCACTACTTAGTACTTCTATGACCTTGGGCAGATCAGCCTCTGTGGGTCACAGGTCTAGGCCTATAAAATGAAGGGATTGAAATAAATGGCCTCAAAAGTCTCTTCCAGCTCTAAGTCTGTGATCCTGTGATCACTAAAATCCCTTCAAGTTCTAAATCCTATGACCCTATGCTGCTAAGCCTTCAAGGATGTACTGTGGTGACTCAATTATTTCATTTCTCTGAGGATCTTCCCTCCTCCAGCTTTCTAATTCCTGATAAGCCTTTCTTAGCACATTTCAGAACTTAAAACATCTGTGCATCTGATTACTCACAATGACAGAGTTGAAAAGCTCTTATAACTGAATTAATTACGCACACTTACACGTATCTCTCACACACACATATACACATATCACATACACACACATGCACACACACACACACACACACACACACCCCAGGAGCAAGAACTGGTTTGCTTTGGGCAAAAGACTGGATGCTGAGCTTCACACAGCTCCTGGAGACAAGACAAGTGTAGTCAGAAATCCTTTTGCCAGGACTGGTTACTCGATGATACATTTAGGAGTTGGTAACAGGGAGTTCCTGCAGGGAGAGACAACCCTCCCGCTGAGGTTTGGCCCCAGCCTTCAACAGACTTTGTTCTGCATGTATTATTTGAGCTCAGTGGGCCGTGTGTCAGAGTTCCCCGACAATAGAGGTCATCTAGCCAAGGAAGGCTGTACGAATATTTGTCAGAGCCCTGTCTTCTGGAAGGGATTCTTGCTTCAGGTAGAGGCTGACTAGATAACACAGTCCATTCTGACTCTGAGAATTTAGGATTCATAGTCTCCCTGGTGCAAGCATATCATCATGTAGTGGTCACTGGTCATAATAGTGCTGAATATGTTGTCACCAGGCATGGGCAACACTTTGCCACTGTTTAAACCAAGATGACAGACCACCACTGAGAAACCTCTAGATTATTCAAGAAGTATGGCCAAGCAATGAGTTAAAGTCCCAGCCACGTGATTTGGGTAATCCGCTTAAAGTCTCCATAAGCCTCGGCTTTCCCATCTATAAATGAATATAACAGTGCTTATGCTAGCTGCCTTCCAGGGTTGTAGTAAAGAAAGCATTTAAACACTGAGCAGGTAACCAGCATGGCCACCCTCTTCTCTTAGACCTCAATATTATCCTGTTACTGAGTTTAACGTCAGTTATTTTCTGCTCCAGGAACTGACTTCAAGAAGCAAAGGAAGAAAGGTTAAATATGATGAATGTGTATTATTCAGAAAATCGTATGGACAACCTATGGAGCTCATCTACCAGGAGAGACAGACAGACAGATGGGATTGGGAGAGGGGAGAAATAAGCATTTATTAAGCAACTGCTGTGCTAAACACTTTACAAATATCTCATATTTGTAAATACGGAGACAGAGAGACAGATCTTGGACTGACAGTGAAAACAGACAAAGAGCTGGGTCCAGATTTGAAGAGGAGAGTGGATTGCCTTAGGAAATTGCAAGGATATTTTAATGAAGTGAACTTCTTCCTGAAAAAAAAAATGTCCATCTTATCACCAATATTTTTTCTGGTGATGTTATATGACTGAGTCATGAAACATCAGAGTCTCAAGTTAGAAATTAGGTTGAGGCTCATTCAAATGGTAGTGGAGAGGTGTATGGTGGGCACAAGCCAGCTGTGACACATTACAAGGGAGCAATTGTGCAGGAGAAGCAGAGTTGTGGATGTCACCAAAGAAAAGTGTACCAGAGTCATGGAGAACGCTCAGATTTGCCCTTGCTGGTAGATTGCACAAAGCATGCTTAGGTATTCTTTACCTGCTTCCAGCTGACCTTAAGGGAGCTTTAGGTTCTTATGTCCAGCTGTGTGTGACTCAGGGAGAGGACAAAAACTCCCAATTGGTTTCTGAGCCGGAAGAAGTGATGACTCAGATAATTTACAAAAAGAGTGACGGCACCCCCACCCCCACCCCATCTCTCTATTCATTTCCAGCTGTAAGGCACATAGACTGTTTCCATATGTGTCCTGAGAGTTGGCTAAAGGAAAAATTTCTTTGCCTCCCACCTGGTCTACATGTGACTGTGAGCAAATGGTCACCTCTATCTCTTTTGGGTCTTTTCTTACCTGATCTTAGGTGAACAAGTATTCCATTTTGGATGTGTCCAGGACTTTAAAAGGTCCAAAGGTCCTGGGAGATCTATAACTTTAGAAATGTGTCCCCAGAACAGCAGTAGCTGAGGAGACAACCACAATGGAAGAGAATGGCCGTGAATAAAGGACTTGACCCAGGCCTGGTCACAGTGATAAATGAATGTATAGAGAAAAAGAAGATGGGCCAGTCACAGAGTCAGAATGAGGGATCATTAGTAGTCAATCAATAAACGTATTAAATGCCTACTATGTGCCAAGCCCTGTATTAAGGACTGAGAAGGCAAAGACACTCCCTGCCCTCAAGGAGTTTACTATCTAATGAGGAAGATAACATGCAAAAAATATATATAAAGACAAAGTGTATATGGGATAAATAGGAAATAATTAACAGAGGGAAAGCACTAGAATTAAGAGGGTTTGGGGAAGGTTTTCAGTAAAAGATGAGATTTTAACTGGGAGTTAAAGGAAGCCAATAAGTGAAGATGAGGAGAGCATTCCAAGCATGGGGGACAGCCAAAGAAAATGCCCAGATCCAAGAGATGGAAGGTCTCATTATAGAACACCCTAAAGGCCAGTGTTACTACATGGAAGAGTACATGCTGAGGAGTAAGAGGTAAGAAGATGGAAAGGTAGAATGTGGCTAGGTTATGAAGGTCTTTGAATGCAAAACACAGCATTTTGTATTTGCTCCTGTAGGCAATAGAGAGTCACTGGAGTTCATTTGGGGTGATGTGTGATGTGGGGTGTGTGTGTGTGTGTGTGTGTGTGTGTGTGTGTGTGACATGATTAGACCTTTGGGAAAAATCACTTTGGTGGCTGAAGGGAGGATGAATTGGAGGGGGAGAGACTTGATACACTCACTGGAAGACTATCCAATCATGAGGTGATCAGAGCCTGAATTAGAGTGGTGGCAGTGTCAGAGGAAAGAAGGGAGTATATTTGAGAGATAGTGAAAAGGTGAAATCAATAGGCCTTGGTGAGAGATTGAGGGGTCCAGGATGACTCCTAGGTTGCAAGGCTGACAGACTGGGAGGACAGTGTTGCCCTCTATGGTAATAGGGAGGGGAAGAGCAGGGGAAGGTTTAGGGGGTGGAAATATTGACTTCCATTTTGGACATACTGATTTAAGATATCTACTAGATATCCAGTTCAAGATGTCTGAAAGATGGGTGAAGATGCAAGTTTAGAGATCAGTAGAGAGTTTGGAGCAAAATAAGTTGATTTGAAAATCATCAGCAAAGAGATGTAATTAAATCCATAGGAGCTGATGATATCACCAAGTGAGAGAGAAGAGAGTAGGTCCAGGACAGAACCTCGAAGGACTCCCACAGTTAAAGGGTGTGATCTGGAGGATCCACCAAAGCAGTCAGAGAAGTAATGATCAGATAGGTAGGAGAAGAACCAGGAGAGAGAGATGCCCCAAAAACTTAGAGAGAAGAGAATAGTAAGGAGGAGAGCATGATATACAGTATCAAAGGCTGCAGAGAGGTCAAGGAGATGGAGAAAAGACCATTGAATTTGGCTACTAAGAAATCATTGGCTACTTTGAAGAGAGTGATTTTGGTGGAATAAAAAGATTGGAAGCCAGATTGGAAGGGATTAAGGAAAGAGTGAGAAAGGAAATAAAGGCCAAACTCTTCAAGGGCACTCGGTTGAGGAAGTGCTAAGAGCCCATCCTGATTGCCTATACGGCACTTTACAAATATTCTCATTTGATGCTCACTACAACCCTGTGAAGATGTTATTATAATCATCCCCATTTTACAGCTCAGGAAACTGAATCAAACAGAGGTTAAGGGACTTCCCCAGAATCACATAGCTAGTAAATGTCAGGGGTCAAATTTGAACTCAGGTTTTCCTGACTCCAGCCCCAGTACTTTATCCATTGCACCAACAAGCTGATTTGAAATGGAAGCCAAGGGTAAGAACCAAAGAAGACATTTGGCACTGAGTATTTATCAAATCCACCCTTTCAATGATTCCATAATGTCCAGATCAAATGGTAGAAACACCATGCTACTCCCTGTGCTCAGGCTATCAATCTCCATTCCCTAGTGCCCAAACTCTTCATCTTAACATAGTAAGCCCTCTTTAGTCCTGCACCAAACAAACTCTCCTACCCTAACCTCACGATACCTCCTTATATATAAACTCATTGCTTCAGCCACACTGATCTGCTCTTGGCTCCTTAAATGTTCCTCACCAAATAAGGTGAATCTGCTCAGAGTACTGCTCCCATCAGAAAAGCCCATCCCTCTTTTGCTGTTATAATTAAATTTTCTCCTTTATTATGAACTTAGCAATCATCCACAAAAACGAACATTTCAATATTGAAAGAAGAACAAGAAAGAAGACTGGATAAGAAACTGTGAATTAGGGCTTTTTTTAAAAAAAGAAATGTACATATGCATATATATGTGTATATATATATACATATATAATGAGAAACTAGCCATTGCTATTAGTTTACTTTTAAGGAAGTATATGTAGACATATACAATAAGCATATACATTGATGAATATGCCTATACATATCCAGTCCCTACCCAGAACTGCCATATCGTGAGGACCCCCCACCATTCTGCTCACTCCATTTCCAGCTCACTTTCCTTTTGTTCCACCTTCATGCCAGCTGCCTGGCTGCCCCCCACTTCTCACCTCCTACCCCCCATCCCAACCTACTGCCCTACCCCCAGTTTCTAGGTGCCTTTTATGTTTTGTCTTCCCTTATTAGGGATGTAAGCACCTTGAGAGTAGGGACTGTCTTGTCCTTATCCCCAATATGTAGTACATATTGGGCACATAGAAAGTGCTAAATAAATGATGAATCTATCTACCTGCCTGTCTTTACCTAGTTATCTATCCATGTATACATATAAGATGGATAATAAACTGCAATTATCTATTCTGTAGTTTATCCTTAAGGAAGTATATATATAATATATACATAGATTTATTGAAGTTACATGAATCCATAAAACGGGAAGCTAGGTGCCATAGTGGATAGACTGCCAGCCCTGGAGTCAAGAAGAGCTGAGCTCAAATCTGAGCTCAGACATTTACTAGCTGTATGACCCTGGGCAAGTCACTTAACCCTGTTTGCCTCAGTTTCCTCATTTGTAAAATGAGCTGGAGAAGGAAATAGCAGACCACTCCAGTATCTTTGCCAAGAAAACCCCAAATAGGGTCACAACAAGTCAGACACTACTGAAATGACTGGACAACTATATCAACAAATATATAAAATATATTTTACAATGTAGTTCTGCTGGTCTATATATATGTATGTATACATAGGGAGCAGGTCCAGATAAAAATCTACTTCCTCTAAGAATAAATTAATGAATGAAAGCATTAATTAAGCACTTACTATATGCAAACCAAAAGATTTTGCTGACCATGCCAATCTGTACATGTCTTTTCTTCCTCTGCTCACATATACATAACAACTAATAATAAAAGAGAGTAAATTACAACTATCCAGTGAGTGTTGTCTCTAGCTTATGACCTCTATTAGACTATAAATTCCCTAAAAGTAGAACTTGATCCCCTTCAAATGCTATATATTCTAACCCAACTGGACATCTCTGGATTGGCATCCCTTTCTTGTCTTGCTCTCTCCCTCTTATGTCTTTGCTTCGTCTATTGAAATCCTTCCCATCCTGCAAGGCCCAAATTTTCTTGAAATCCTCTCCCTTACCTGAACAGGATCCCTCCTACTTCAGATTTCCCATAGCCCTTTCCCAAAACCTGTTCTTTAAACTTCCCAAACTCTCTCACTCACCATAGCCATTTCTCGAAGTGTTACACACTCTCCAACCCACTAGGCCATTTATACCCATTCCCTCCCCATCATAGCATGAGTTTCTTGAGAACAGAGCTTGCATCAGATCTCTCTTTTTATCCCTGGAAGCTAATATACAGCACCCTGCACACAGTAGGAAAATAATAAATGTTTACTGAATATAATGGAATCTCTTACATTTTTCCAAACCCCATAGAGCCCAAGGCAGGATTTTGCCGTCAGCAGGTTTCCAATAAATGCTGTTGTTGTTCAGTCATTTTCAGTCATGTCTGACTCCTTCATGACCCCATTTGTGATTTTCATGGCAAAGATACTGGAGTGGTTTGTTACCTTCTGCAGCTCATTTTAAAGATGAGGAAACCGAGGCAAACAAGGTTAAGTGACTTGTCCAAGATCACACAGCTAGTAAGTGTCTGAGGCCAGATAGGACGTCAGTAAGATGAATCATCCTGACTCCAGGCCTGGCACTCTTTCCACTATACCACCTGCCTGCCCTTCCAATAAATAACTACTGTTTATTGACAGAGACTAAAAGGATGGTGATGGGCTATTAAAATGACCACTGTCCAAGCAATCCCTGGGCATTGCAGATGCAGGGATTCTGCAGTTAACAAAGAACAAGAGAACCTTTGGGGACATTTTGGCTCAAGGGCCCAGATTAAACCTCAGCCAGCCCAGGACTAGGGTAGGAGCTCCAAAACAAGAGCCTATCCCCGATGTCACAGGAAGGTGCACCTCAGTCACGTAGCCTGCAATTCCCCTCAGCCCTAATCTGGGTGTGCTGAGCTAAGAGAAGGGGAGCAATTTTTAAATGAGCTAATTTGGGTGGGTATTTAAGCTATCCACATGCGATCAGCAGATTCCATCCTGGGGCCAACTTACCTTGCTAAGGCTGGAAGTTTTGAAGCATCTTTTTTAAACCTTAAGAACTAAGAGGAGATGAGCTACATGTTCATGCTCAGTGCGCCCAAAAGCTGAAACTTTCTTTTCTTCCAAAAATGCATTCAATACAATGGATGCTCCAAGGGCAATCTCATGGAGTTTTATCTGCAGATTCCCTCATTCTCTCACTCACTCACTCACTCATTCATTCAATAGACATTGATAGGTAATGGAAAGAACACAAGATCTGGAACCAGAAGACCTGGGTTGGAATCTCAGCATTGCTGCTTTGTGACCATGGGCAAGTCATTTATCATTGAACGTCAATTTCCTCATCTTTAAATGAGGTGGTTGAAACAAATGATTTCTAGCTGCAAATCCTATGGTCCTATTTATTAAACAACTTTGAATATTGTTTTCATGTTGAGTGTGAGTTCCTTGAATAGGTATACCTTCTGGTCCTGTGTCTTCATCATCTTGTGTTTATCCCATAATAAACACTTAATAATCAAGTAAGCTCTTAATGAAGATGTCGATTGTCTATCATATGCAGGTCCCCATGCGTGCTAGGTAATAGGAACACAAGCATGACCTAATGCATTGTATTTTCCCCAAAAGGAGATTATAGTACAGCATTCCAAGAGGAGTGTGACTGCAAAGGAAAGGGACAAAGTGCAATGGAGGCTTAAAAGAGAAGGATCACTTCTGACTGAGGGGACTTCAGTTAGTTCTACACGCATTTATCAGACACCCCCTGGGTGCAGAGTAAGTCGTTGAGTCTGGATTCGATCCCAGGTCCTCTGACTGGAAAATGAGAGGTTTGGATGAGAATGAGAGACAAAAAAGAGGCCAGTTTGGCTGGAAAGTGGATGGGAACAAACACATGAAATGAAGCATTCAAATAGCCTAAGAAAAGTCTGTTTTTACCAGTTTGCCTTGAAGTCCAGGGTAAGAGATCTGGGCTTTATTCAGCAGGGTGGCAGAGAAAAGCGAGGATATTCAGAAAGGATTGGCTGCTAAATAATTAGAGGCAGTGATATATGAGAAAAAATCCCTAACCTTGGAGGCAGGAAACTAGTTCCAGCTCCATCTTAACTTATGTGTCCTTGGGCAAGTCATAGTGCTCATTTCCTCATCTGTAAAATGTATATAATACCTGTCCTGCTCACCTTCAAGGAGCAGGGCAGGTGCAGTGGCTAAAGCACCTGCCCTGGAATAAGGAGGACCTCAGTTCAAATCTGGCCTCAGACACTTACTTGCTGTGCGACCCTGGGTTTAACTTAACCCTGTGTGCCTCAGTTTCCTCATCTGTAAAATGAACTGGAGAAGGAAATGGCAATCCACTCCAGTATCTTTGCCAAGAGAATCCCAAATGGGGTCACAAAAAGTCAGACTCGACTGAAATGACACAACAACAACCTTCAAGAAGTGTTTTATCGGGTGTATCTCACTTAGCGTAGTACTTTGAGAAAGCACTGAATCCCCTTCTTCAGAAAAGAGTCTTATTTCCTGAGTAGTTGAGGAGGCAGGGAGAGAGAAGAGGAACAGATCAAGACAGAGAAATCACCATGGTACCACTGTTGCTTCAGTGTTGTGTTCAGCCTTCTAAACAATGGAAATCATAGGATTTGGAGCTGAAAAAAACTTTAAAAATCACCTGGTCTGATACTTTTATCTTAGAGACTGAGAAGACCATGGCCCAGAAAAGTGGGTATGACTAGATCCAGGCCATACAGAAAATGAGCTAAAGTAAGCTAGGGTCCAAGAGTTCTGGCTACCCCTCTAGTGACTTTTTATTTAATCATATCACCTTCTTTAGGGTAGCTGAAGGTGATCTGTGGCCATCTAACCATTGGGAGAAGCTATAAAAGGTGGTTTAGAGAAAGGAACAGATGTAGACCTCAGCAAGGGTGAGCAGCTGGGCCTGGAATGTTGCCTACAGGTCTGGGCACTTCCATACCAGAATGATGAGGACAGATTGGAGGGAGGCCAGGGAAGAGCAGTTGAAGTGATGAAGGGAAGAGAGGGACTGATTTATGGGGCACAATTAAAGGGGCCAGACCTTCATAGCTTGGCTACATGCTGGTGAAGGAATGAGAGAATGCGGGTGTGGGAGCAGAGGGACAAGACATTCCGCAAATACTTGCAAGGTGTAAATGGAAGGGGTGGGTGGGGCAGGGAGAAACAAGGGACAGGTAAGGAAAGGGGAGTTTATGGTCACCCCAGAAGTGTGAGGTTGTAAGGTCTCACAGACCAGCATGGCAGGCTTAGTCACACCCTCCTTGGCAAGGACTGGATGGCCAATTTGGTCTGGTTTGCAAGGAAGCTTGGTATAATGGAAAGCAAACTAGACAAAGTCCAGAATCAACTCCAGACCATGTGATTCCTTCACTTACAAATTGTAGGACACTGGATAGCTTGACCCTCAGTTCCCTCATTTGTAAAATCAAGACAATCATACAATATTAATCTTAAAGACTCAGTTTCTTGAGTTCACATCTGGCCTCAGACACTTACTAGCTGTGTGACTCTGGCCAAGTCACTCAACAATGTCTGCCTCAGTTTTCTCATCTGTGAAATGAGCTAGAGAAGGAAATGGCAAATCATTCCAGCATCTTTGCCCAGAAAACTCCAAATGGGGTTACAGAGTTGGATATGACTGCAAAATGACTGAACTACACACCCTAAAATAAGGCATACTCCCCAGTGACAAAAATTCTGATATGGATATGTCAAATTTTTATGGGCAATATGGTGAAATAGACTCCAAGTTAGAAGTCCTAAAGTCAAAACACTTTCTTTGAGTCCCCACACGCTTACTAACTGTTGGACTTTGATCAAACCATTGTTATCTCTGAAAGTCAGGTCCTGGAAAGCCTGTGGGTGCTGAAGGTGTGGTATCCCCCATGGAACAGCAGCTAAAGGGAAGGAAAGCATCCACATTGGAGAGGATGGCCACCAAAAAGAGACTTGACCCCAGCCTAGGCCCTGCTACAAATAAACATATGAAATAGAAGATGATCCAGTCATAGGGTGAGAGTGGGGGACCATCAGTGGACAACTCAACTTGGTATCCTTGTGTCTTTAAGAGGATTCAAAGAAGGCCCTCAGCAAAATGTGGAGAATACTCAGGAGGAAATGGACAAGAATGGAACAGCATGGGCAGGCCTGGATGGGTTGGGATCTGAGATTATTAAAGGGAACATCCACACTGATAAGATCACAGATGCATCATAGTATTAGAGAATTGAAATGAAGACCAAGGAAGGGCAAGGATTAGAAGATGAATGAGCTCTGAGTATTTACCAAGCTCAATCTCCAATTAATCCCAGTTTCTTGATCAAATGCAGAAACATCATATTGCTTCTTGTACTGTTTTTTTATTGGATACCGATACATTTTTTTCTCCTTTTGAAAACATTTCATCTTGGAGGTATGGACTACAGTTTCAAAAGTAGGGCACCTGACTCACCTTACCAGGAAATTGTAAGAAAAGTTACTTGCAAGTAGGGGTATGCTGGTAAATTGTTATCAACCATCAATCTGTGAAAGAAAAATGTGCCTAAAATATCTTTTTAAATTTAATCTGCATTGTTAACATTTTCTCCATCACTTTCTCAAGATAAACACTAAATCAAGCCCTGATTTGTAGCATTTGCCAATTTCTCAGGCATAAATACTCAAACTAAAAATTTAACAATTGGCTCTCATGAGTCCATGCGAGCTGGATCCAACATATTCCTGCTTGTAAACTACAACATACACTAAATATGTAAATAAGTTTTGTTACGTGGAATTTGAACTAAAAACTGCTGACCACTGGTTCCAGATTGAGAAGAAGCTTAATTGGGGGGAAGGAGGAGGAACAGGTGGAAGAGAAGGAGGAAGAAGAAGAGGAAAAGAGGAGGTGAGTTTGAGAACTAGAGCTGAGCAAACCTGCTCAGCTCAATGAAGGGAGTCGTTGACTCAGCTCCTTCCAGAGAGATGGAAGACCACCAAAATTTACCATCTGCCCTGACCCTATACTCTGCAAAACCCTAACATTGTCATTTGATCTACTGATGTGACACATGGACTCCTGGGCCTTGCCACCCCAATGATGCTGAACCTGTACAATTCCTGGACCTTTCTATCTGTCCTATAACTTAATTTTCTTTTATGTGTTGTCTCTCCCAAATAGAGTGAGGGCTCCTTGAAAAAAGCAACTGTCTTATTTTTTTTCCTATTTTCTCGTTCTATTTTTTAATTTTTTTTCTATTTTCTATTTCAATTCTTTCTATTTTTCCAATGTTCTCTTCTCCTAGAAACCACATAACGTAGTGCTTGGCATGTGGTTCAATCCATTCATTCATTCACTGGCATTCCAATGGCAGAGGTAGAATTCCCAATTTTTCATAGGTCTGGATCCCAGCTGAAGCTACGAGTGAAAGCCTTTATAACTTCTTCATCTCCTGGTTATTTTCATCATCCCTGAGAATCCAATTCAGCATCTTAACTATGTCAGTAACTGATGGCAAAATTGTCTGAAAAGTACACTTGAAGTTGTGCTTTATTTTAAAATAACAACAACTTCAGGAGTGTTTCTATTTGGGTTTCAGATGCTGGAGTTGGGCAGGAGGCACCATTCATATACCAGAGTGTACTTTGTCATAGTGTTTCCCATCCCTGCAGGTGTCCGAGCGCATAGAGGCTGTACAGCCACTTCCTCGGAAGGTTATAGAGGGAATTTCTGTCTTTGGTAGGCCCTGGGCTAGATGCCTTCTAACCCTAGGTCAATGGTTCTATAATTCAGCTTTAATTTGGCATTTTAACAACCAAACTCAGCTTTTTCAAATCATCCCTTTGTTTTCCAACTTTGTGAAAGGCGCTTTGCAGCGTCCCCTGGTTGTTACTGTGGCAATGAGCGTTTAATATGACTTAGACCCGGCCTTCCACAGATAGTTGGCGGGTTTTTTTTTGTTTGTTTGTTTGTTTTTGGCTAGGGCTTGGGAGGGCTAGTCTTAGACAGTGAGAGACATTTCAATACTGTCTAAAGGCTTGGGAAAGTAAAGATGAATTGCTGCCATCATGTCTCGCCTCTGACTAATGGGAGTACAAGAAGTAAAATTGGTTAACTTTTTTCAAGTAAGATTTATTGTTGTCTTTTGTTCTTACATCACCATCCTCTCTAGATACACCTCAACCCAACCCAACCCGGAAATGAACCTTCCCTTATAACAAAGGAATACAATTAAGCAAAAACAACCAATGCAGCAGCTTGGCCACGTGTCAATATAGACAACTTTCTGCCCTGTAGGCCCCAGTCTCTCCTGGCTCTGTGGATCAAGTGCTAGGCTTGGAGTTAGAAAGACACGGACTTAAATCCTACCCCTAATACTCAATATCTGTGTGATCCTGGGCTTCGGGATCCTTTGGGAACCTCTCTGAGCCCAAGTTTTCTCTTTTGCAAAATAAGTGGCTTAGACGAGATGGCCTTTAAAATCCCTTCTAGTTCTGAACCTATGATCCTATATTCTCAGAGGTCAAGATTTCATCATTAGCTATTATAACTACCCAGAATTAGGCTTCCCTTCAGTATTTTTAATTATATAATGTATGCATTGTTCATCTGGTTCCTGTTCTTCATTCTGTATCAGTTTATACAAATCTTCTTTAGTCAACTTCTTAGTGGTGAGGCAAAACAGCCTTTAGTTGGAGAATCTAGACACTGATCTGAATAAAGCGTAGGAGCTCTAAGAAAGGAGAAGGAGGGGGCAGCTAGGTGGCACAGTGAGTAGAGCACCAGCTCTGGAGTCAGGAGGACCTGAGTTGAAATCTGACCTCAGACACTTGACACGTGTACTAGCTGTGGGACCTTGGGCAAGTCCCTTAACCCCAATTGCCCTGCCCCCCCCCAAAAAAACACAACAAGAAAGGAGAAGGAACTTTTTACCTTAATACCTTTCTGGAAAATGGAAGGGTCCCACAAAGAAGAAGAGTAGAAAACGTATACCTCTCTCCTCTCTTTACAGAGACAGGACACTATAGGCGTGGGATATTGGAGATACTTTCAGACTTTGGTTGATACATTGGTTGGTTTTGCTGAACTCTCTTTTTAAAAAAAATTATTATTTGATGCAAGAGATGAGTGAATGACTTCTGACTGAATGAGTGAATAAATTATGACTAGAAGAGGGGGAAAGAGGCATATTAAAAAATAATATGATATCAAAACAAAACAATGTTAATTTTTTTAAAGGAAGTTCTAGACTGTAAGTTTCATACAGCTGGAAGATATTATAGAGATATTCTAGCTCAACCCCTTCCCTGATACAAGCTAGGGAAACTGAGGTGGAGAGAAGTTCTGTGACCTGTCCAGGGTCACAATGGCCAAACCACAGTATCAAAGGATTTTAGACCTGGAGAGAATTTTAGAGATTTGCCTTGAGAGACTAGTTCATTTAGTCTATCCTCTTCATTTTTGTGGCTGTTCAGTCATTTCAGTCGTGTCTTATTCTTTATGATCCCACGTGGGGTTTTCTTGGCAAAGATACTGGAGTGGTTTGCCATTTCCTTCTCCAGATCATTTTACAGATGAAGAAACTGAGGCAAACAGGGTAAACTAACTTGCCCAGGGTCATATAGGTAGTAAGAGTCTGAGGCCAGATTGATTTGAACTCAGGCCCTCCTGACTCCAGGCCTGCCACTCTATTCACTCTGCCACCTCACTGCCTCTTCATTTTACAGATGCGAAAATTAAGACCCAGAAAGGGAAAGGAATTTGCCCAAAGTCACATAGTTAGTCAGTAGCAAAGCTAAGTCTCTAACCCAATTCTCCTGACTCTAACTGCCAATGTTTTTTCCATTCCAGTGCCTTTGTCTGTGGCAGCTGGGTGACATAGTGGATTGAGTATTGGGCCCAGAATCAGGAAGACTCATCTTCCTGGGTTCAAATCTGGCCTCAGACACTTACTAGCTGTATGACCCTGGGCAAGTCACATAACCCTGTTTGCCTCATTTCCTCATCTTTAAAATGAACTGGAGAAGGAAATGGCAAACTACTCCACTATCTTTGCCAAGAAAACCCCACATGGAGTCACAAAGAGTCAGACAAGACTGAAATAAGTCGACAACAACAACAAAATCTTTGTGTGCCTTAACAGAACCAAACAAACACTGGCTAGCGTTCATGAGACAACCTCCTACCAAAATTGATTCTCGATATTCCCAAGCTATAGTCCTGGTTACTCCCAGAAATGTTTTGACATTGTTACTCCCTGGGTCCACACTTCATTTCTCAGTCTTCTGGGCTGAAAGG